>NC_061114.1:150880876-150979176 GCF_002878395.1 Capsicum annuum | reverse complement strand
GCTGGGTCTACACTCCATTAATAGGGTAAGTTCCCTCTTTATCTTCCCCAGGTGGGACATTAGTGTGAATAGATTTTCTATGACCATATAATCTTCAGGGAGGAATGATCTAAAAAATGAGTTAGCCAAGAGTTAGAGAAGACTCAAGGTAACTAGACTCTATAGCCTGAAATAGAACACGAGAAGGGAAATACTCCTAAATGCTTCGTAGCCTCCCCCTTAAAGTATGGCGCACTAAATACCCATAAAAGGGACTCTACTCGACACAGCTATGTGGACACCCAAAGACACTGAATCGTGCTCTAATACCAAGCTTTTCTCAACCTGAACTAGGGCCTAGCCAGGATGGGTATCTCAAGCCCACCACAGGCTGGAGACCACCCCCTTAGCCTAACTTCAAGAGTTGTAATGACCATTAAGGTCAATTCTTATGATTTTTCATATTTACACTGTTAGAGCTTTTTCGTAGCTTCCCCAAGTCATTTATGACTTGCTAGAACTTATAGTTTGCTTATCAGACAGGTCATTTGGTTTTTAAAATCATTTCCCTATTTAAAAGTCCCTGTTGGTTCCAATTGTCCACCTAGCAAACATTTTTGTAAAAGGATATTATATGCAAATTCTGATTGCTCTAGCAGCTCTGGAATATTAATTTTAGGTTGGGTACGCCATTGGTTCGGGTCCAACTACAATCGAACTCATTACGACCTATTGGTTGGAAAATTGAGAAATTGGAAATTCAAGTGTGGGGCCCATATTTGGTCGAAATAACCTCAAATAGAAAATTTGACTTTGCCAACGCATCCAGAATAGCAAAATCTGTACAGTTGCATATTTCGTTGGCTCATATTGTATTTCAGATGCATCTCAAGGCATTGACCAAAACTTGTAATTATTCCAAGTTTCAGTTGTCTACTAATTTGGCTAGATGTACAGTAATTACATGGGACTTGGTAGGATCGTGGCTAATATGGGTGTGCGATTACCACTTCTAAGGGCCTGGGATGGGCCATTTAAAAAGTCTCCTTGGCTAAAAATTGGTCATTTCTTCATTGTCTTGAGCCTCTAAAACACTAATGGAGAGAGTGGTCTTTATAGTGTATGTTGGGTCTTTATTGGGTGCTTAAACAACTTGATTACTTTTTACTATCATTGAATCTAAGGTAAGATTCCTTTAATTTTAGAGTTAAATTCTTCGTTGTTTGACCAAAACCCCAAATGGCTTGAGTCTTGATTTTAGCCTAAAATATGGTTTATTTAGACAAATTTCTTTAGGGATATAACTCCCTAATGGTATTTGAATAATGGATTGGCCTCAAAACCTCGTTTTCCATATATGGGACCAACTTGGGGATTTGTGGTATCATTTTGGACTCGAAGAACAATGTTGCAATATGGATGTTGTTATTCTCATAATAGTGTATTGGTTATGTTCTTGATAGTGTGGCTTAATGAAGAATCTTCAAGGAATGGAAATCAAAGATTGTTGTTTTGTGAGCTATTTGCATTCAATGTAGGTTAGGCTTACTTGTGTTAGATTCAGCTTGATTGTATTTTAATTGTGATATCTTGATAAGATTGGGTGGGGTCTTAGATGTTGAAATAGTAGATGGTAATGCTTGGGATTAGTTGAAAACTTAGGCTATTGGATTTGTTAAGAGTGATATTTGACTCATAGTCTAGAACCTTGGTTAGTTGAACTTGTTATCTCATGAATAACATGAGAATATAATGCTCTTGTTGTTCTAGTTCGATGGGATTAACCTTGTTCACTCACCTTATGAGAATGTTAGCCTAGTTTGTATTGTTGTGAATTTGATTTAGGTGCTTTGGGTGACTTAAGAGTAGTACTTTTGAAAAAATTATCCTAAAGAACTAGTGTGGATTGATAAGACTATGAGATTTGATGTAAACAACCTAGTATAATCCTTGGTAGAAGTTAAACTTGAAGAAGATAATTTTTATATGAGAATTGGAACTTGACCTGCCTTAAGCTGGAACTATGTAACTTCAATAGTGACATAGATATGTGTTGAATGCCTAGAATGTGCTTTTGGTAATATGATGGTAAAACTCGGTAAATGGTTTATTCATGATGTTAATTCAAAAATAATGTGCTTGCTTAATTGTGAACTTATTGTCATCACTTTAATAGCAGTGGATATATTGTAAATTTTAATCCATTACTATGCTATCACTTAATTTATTTGCTAGTTTACAATGTAAGCCTTGGATTATGATATTCTCATACTACGCACCAGTCTAGTGACTAAACTAATGTTTGAGTAAAAGAACCCTTTTGTGCTAGTATTGTGAATTATGCTAATAAAGAGGGGTTCTAGATAGTATAACCTTGGCTTGTTATTGACCATGCTAATAATCATGTTAAGTTGGTAATATATGAAATGTTCCTACAATATGCATACACATGCTCATGCACCTACTAATATATTGCATTGATAATAAATGGTAAGAAGCGATGATATGCCTTTTCTTACTTCTTTTCCTGCTCTATTCTTCATTGGGCTTGCATTTGTTATGGATTTGGCTATATATATATATATATATATATATATATATGTTTGTACATATTTATGTCATGATAGATATTGATGTTATATTGAGGCCCAGCAAGGACGGAGGATATATTGATGCTATATTATACCAGAGAAGGCCAGAGGATATATTGATGTTATGATGAACCCCAACAAGGCCGGAGGATGTGTTGATGTTATGTTGATGCCCGCTAAGCTGAAGAATATATTGATTCTATGTTGATGCTCAGAAAAACCAGAGGATACATTGATGTTATATTTATCAAAGAAAAAACAAAGGATATATTGATATTATAATGATGCCCGATAAATTCGAAAGAGGCATTGATGTTCTGATGATGTCTGGTGAATCCGAAAAAGGTATTGTTGTTATGATGATGACAGGTAAACCTGGAGAACACATTGATGTTATAGTGATGCTATGTATGGTAAGCATTTATTAAAACATAGGTATATGTATGGTTATTCCTTGTATGATAATGCCCGTATGTGCATTAGGGATATGATGTTTTCCTTGGAAAGTTGTCTGTAATTCTGTACTGTTAATCACTCATTAAGTGATGTGGCTCTTGTTAATACTAATTAGTTAATAGAAGTAGAATATGTCGAATATTGAGTTAAGACTTACTGTAAGTATAATTATGTGTAGAAGTAAGCATTCACCTGGTGGATATATTTGGCTTGAATAAATGGATAAATTATGGAATTTTGCCTGGTAAAATTTATTATGTGATAACTAGTTGTCTATATAAAGTGGTTATATTACTTGATGGATAGAAGCCTAGAACACTAGTTGGTAGACCTTGTTTAGTTAAACTGTGGTAACTAGTAACTATGGATGTAAACTGGTTAATGGTGATAATAGGCTTAGTATTGTTGATGATTAGTGATAATGATGTCTAGTATGTAGGTCGTGGTTTCTTAAATGAGGACTTAGAGAATTATGGTGCTAACTATTAAAAGGTTTTGGTTAATAGATGGATAAGTATGTTTGATAATATGTAACATATTACTATATGATAACTAGTGAACCTATGATAGCTGGGAATGAGCTTTGGTTAAATGGTGATTATGTTTTAGTTGTACCTCTTGACTAGATATGGATGTTGGCTATCTAGTAAAATTTATGAGGTAGGAGAATATAAGGAATCGGCTAGGCTAATGATTGGAGGACTTATAATGACTAGCAAACTAGTAGTTTAATAATAAGTATTGGTTAGTTAATGGTGAGTAGATAGAGTATATTTATGATTTAGAGATCTAATAGGCTACATGACTATGGTTACGATACTTGATATGTGAATTTCGATTATGGTAATGGATGATGATCATAAACTTGGCTAATGACTATTGACACAGAAAGTGGTAAACCATGTATGGTGGTATGGGACGCGGTGATGAGTTCTTTACCTTATATTCCTTTGGGTGTAATCCCCGATGGTATGGGATACCATGGTGGGTTCTTTTACTTAAGCTTTAATGGATGTTTGTATATCATCTTGGTGTTATTGCGATTGTGGTTGTATTAGTGATGCTTTATGCTTTGGATCATTCACTTTTTATACATAATGCTATTGGTGCATGATGAATATATATGTCGTAGTTTTGTTCTAGTTTGATTATTTACTATATAAAGTGATAATGAAGACAATCCAGGTTTGATTCTGTACCTTGACTTTGAAATATTGTCTTACTTTATATCATCTTTATGTCATGATTTATCTCAGTCAGCCGATGATGCCTACTAAGTGCCCATTGCTTTGGTACTTATACTACACTTTTGTACCTTTTTGGAGTAAACCCGAGTACTAGTTGCCACCACTAATTTCGTTATTCAGTAATTTGTATTCAAGACAGATGTATAAGACTACGTAGACTTTGATTTTTACTTCTTATTGTCGAACTTAGATGCTCTTGTACTTATATTGCCAGGTTGTGATAATTGGTATCTGTAGTTGGTTGTCTAAGGTGGAACATTGTTGTTTATGATTATTTTAATCTATTGTGGCCCTATTCGAGCGTCTCTACCAAAGTAACACATTGCCTTAGCTCTTGGTTATAGTGTTGGCTTACGTACTAGTGGATCTTAGTAGGGGCCATCACGACTTGTGAATCGGGTCATGACAAGAGCATAATATAACAAACAGCGAAAGCCAACCAAAATAGTAAATAAAATAGATGAATCAAATGAAATCTAAGAGTCTAAACAAGATAACCAATCATCTGAATACCATCCATAAAAGGCCCTAAAACTAGAAATACCAAACTAGGTCGAGAAATACCCCCTACCATGACAAAAAATAATTCACAATTCCCAAATATGAAAAAAAAACTGATGAAATAGCAAGGCTTGCCTAAAGATGGATCATCACCACTTCACAGCGACTGAACCAACATACCACACAAACTAACAATTCACTAGAGTAACTATAAATCCCTCAGACCCTACATCATTAAAGGATACAATGACTTAGGACAGTCAGTGGGGTGAGCACTGGCATGTAACTCATGGAAAAGGATAAACTAATGCCATTCCCAAAAATCAATTGATGAGTGGTGAATTTACCACTCATTTATGATCATCATTCATGGACATTACAATGTTTTGAGTGAATAATTGAGGCAATATTTGTGATTAGATGCACTAATATCCACATTTTGTAGGCACAAATATGATGAGGTTAAAATATATGGATGCGAGCTGAAAAGGATCAAAAGAAGGAAAAAGGGGTAGCTGGAAGACTTGGAGTAGAAATAGGCCTCAATTACAGCGATTGCGGTCTAAGGATCGTGATCATGGACTGTCAATACAGTCAGCAACCGTGATGGAGTGACTCTCTCAGCGATTGTGGTGGCCACGATTGTGGTAGCCGTGATTGCAGTCAAGCTCCCATAATCGTGGCTCAGCGGGAAAAAAACAGCAAAGGCCAAAGATGTAAATGCACACAGCTGTTCCCAAATTTCCCCTTAAGAGACTCAAACCCCATCTTTTTGGAGAAGCATCTTTCAATTCCCAATTATTTGAACTTTGGCTAGCACTTGGTCTACATTCTTGGAGAACAAAATATTGTATTAATTTTGGGTGGAGAATTCATTAGAGTAGCTTCCAAGCGGAGGATTATCTAACTCCCATTAAGGATTTATGGATGTTCAAAGTTTGAAGTAACATTCACTTAGTCTTTCATAAATCTATTCAAAGGAGGTTATTGGTCAAATTTTGCTTATTATTTTTATTCATAACTAGTTCTTCCTCTTGGGATTATGCTACATTAGGGTGCAATTATGTGTGAGATGTGATTCACTTGTGCATTTATAAGTTTGTGATATTGGGTTCTATTATTGTTTGATTAAAGTGGTTAGGATTTGTGCGTGAATGTCTCAAATACCCAAAAATAGGTTTGTGGATGAAACTCCCAAGCTCATGAAAACCTAAAACATCATTGAGAGAGGGGTTTGGGTGAATATTTGGAACCCATACCATCCTTGAAAGAGGGATGTAGGAACCAAGGCAATAATAGACAATTATAGGGTTTAGTTTGCTAGTTTTCACTATCTTAGTCATAAGAGTGATTATGAGGTTTACTATACTTAGGGCAGCATCTTAGAAATAGGGGTGCCTAATTGAGGTATTCGGTGGTTTTAATTGATGCACTCATTAGGTACTTGAAAGGGTCAATGTGTGACACCCTTGTGATTTTGTTGACAAACTAGCCTCAAGGACTTCCAACCTCGCCTACCATATCACTAGCGTTCAGAATTTCCATCAAGTCAGCACACTCTTATGCATAAGTTGCCCATAGAAAGTCATAATCCCAAGATCCTCTCATATTTGATTAAACTCTAATTATTAATAACCCTAAATTAATAATAGAAAATCCTAAAAAGAAATATTAGTTGTGACACCTTCCAACCCCCCTCCCTCCATTTTTACATCCTTGTACTCTAGGTTTGAATTTTAGCGAGTATCCATTATTTCAAGCTAATTTTATTGTTACTCATATTGTTCCTCGTAGATTTGACCATAACTAAAAGTTGGGTAAATATATTGAGGATGATCGCCTTATCCTTAAATTGATGTGTATGTTGAGCGTTATCAAAAATGGCGATGTTGTCGGGGAACAATATGGCATGTTGAGCTAGTTTTGAATTTTACTTTACTTTCTTAAATCCAAACTTGTAAATATTTTTTTTGTGTTTTTCTTTTGTTTCTTGAGTTAGGTAGAGTTTTGTTTTTGATACTTTACCCCATGGTATTTTGAGATAAATATGATTTTGGTAGTTGGAAATCATATCTTAACGATCAATGTCCATAACTGATAGACCCTACTTTAGAGAGATTGTAGATATGCTCCCCATAGAGAGATGGAATTAGCATCTCGATCCTATTCGAAGTACGATTATTCTTTATGTGGAGGTTATGATAGACATTGGAATGATTTTCCACATGCCCCCTCCCTTTCTTATGCTAATCCAAATTCTAGTGCTTCTTATTAGATTGATAGGTCTCATAATGAAATCAAGGAAGAACAACATACCGGCAACAATAGTTTTGAAGCAATACTTCAAACTATCTTGGATCGGGTGGAAACTATGGGGTATAACATACATCTCATGCATCACTCAACGGGGGTATGTAAAGACGAAATCAAAAGGATACAAGAAGTAGGTATGGAGGCTAGTCTTTCAAATACCATTACCTTGCCCATTTTCCAAGAGGAGGTTGATCAAGAAGAGAAACCAAACAATGTGGGCTATCATGCGCTTGGTACTGAAGAACCCTCAGTGATTTTTCAACAAACCTAATAACATATTGTTGAAGATGACAAAATAAAAGAAATAGTACTAGAGTCAAAAGATAAAGCCAACCAAATCTTTTATGATGACTCTAGTTAATTTTGGTGCGAAGATGCTTATAAGGTTGTAATTTCAGAATCAAGGGATAGACCTCATTCAAACAACTTCTCAACATTGTTCCCATAGGATGTGATGAGAATGCATCTACCTAGGCAAATAATAGATTTTGGGAAAAGGAGTACCATCCTAACATTTTAGGATTTGACAATCCAAAAGAGCACATGGAAACCCCACCATCAAATTTCAAGGAGCTGAACTTCTGATGTATAACCAGTGGCCTATTGATGTTCCCACCTTTAGAAGCTTCCTTATGATATCCCCATTTCTACCATATTTTAACTTGGAAGATTTGAATCTTCTGCCTCGCTGTCGCTCAACTAATAGTGAGCCAAACTTTGGATAGAGATTTAAATCTTCTAAGTGGAAACACAAAAGGTAGTTGAAGAGGCATCATTCCATGATGGTAAACTAAGCACTCGATGGGAGGCACCCTATCATGCAACAAAAGTGGCGAGTATCCTTTTATTTATGCATGACAGAGTAGATTTTATTTTTATTTTTTGCATTATCCATGAAAATTGGGGTGCTACAAAGAGTGTTGATAGAAAATTTAAAACGGAAGGTATGAAATTATCATGTTTGAATTGAGCAGAGGAATGTAGAGGACCTAAAATTTGGTCTCAAGTACTGTGATTACAGTCACCGGGACTGCGATCACGGTCAATCCAGTTTAAAAAGGCCATCGGACTACTATTCTCCCCTACGCCTCTTTTTAAAATTCTCTCAAAATTCTCTAAGTCATAAGCATTTGTCCAGTGCCCAAGTAGTGCATTTCCATTAATCTTCATCCTATAACTCAGTAAGTGATCCTAACTCCCTTTTTTTATGTTGTTTTAGGCTTGGAACTTGTAGGTAAGAAAAAGGCCTGCAATATTCTTTTCAATGATAAATCTATCTTTATGTAGGATATTGTTGTGATTAGTTGTTGTAGTTCGTGTTCACATCAATGGGGAAGTCTTGAGTACCCAGATTTAGGCCTAAAAATGATTGAATTAACGTGTACACTATGTGCTTGATTTAATGCCTAAAAGGATTTTCATGTTGCTTTCTTTATGTTTTGAGGGTATAATCTAGCATTTAGGGTATTAGTTTCATAACCATGAAAATCAATGGGTCGATTGGAACTAAATTTTGGATTAAAATATGGCTTTAGTGATGTTGTAGAAACTATCAAACATTGTCTTAGTTGCCGCAATCACAATCATCGAGACCGCAATCGCAGATCTGTGATCGCGGCCAATCATCCATTATTGCGGTGAATGGTCCATGATTTCCATAACTGAGACTAGTTTTCAACTGAGTCCAAAATTTTGTATGCCCATTTCTCACCCCCAAAACCCACAATAACATTGCCACATGAGGTTATCGATTAATCTAGCATAGTTTTGGTATGAAAATGCTAAAATGGTCAAAATTATGATGCCTAAACATAATCAAAGTAGGATACTACGACCATGTATATTTTATGTCTTCATAATGTTACAACCATTATTACAGTGACCTCCAAAAGACCAAACTATTTCTAAAAAGAGGCGTCTGTATGGACAAGGTGCATGAGAAGATCCAGAATTTTTTGATAGGCTTTCTACTATCGAACAATATGTTTTGCCCCAAACTCCTATCCCACAAATAAGCCCTGTATAGGTGAGTTTTATATGAATCTTAGTGCAATCTCACTCTCAAACCCCGTGATGATGATTAGCGGGAAAGAGACCAAAGGCTGTGAGTTGGGCACTTGGATGGCTATCATATTATGCCCTAACAAAGAGGTCTCTTAGGCTATCACCAAAAGTGGGATCTCCATGCATGACTTCATAGCAAAGGCCAAAATCTGGTTGAACCTTATCTGCAGTAGAGTTTCACCTTAGATGATAGCCTATTTTATGTTTGGTATTGCTCTGAACATGGGCCAAATTATGCTCGAAGAATAGAGGTATTTTCAGATTTTGGATGGTACATTTCTTCCCTTTCCTTCACTTTTACTAAATTTTAAAAGAGTGAAAGAGTCAAAGAGTATCCCATCGATACCTGGGTAAAACCAAACCCCTGCATCACTCCACTCAAAATCTGGGGTGAAGGTACATTTTGCCAAAGTAAGAAAATAAAGGTTGACTTCGGAAATTCAATATTCGAGGATCTTGAATATTGTAGACCATCCACTATTGGACAGCTGGAAGATATTATATTGATATATGTGCCATTAATGAGTTAGTATCAGGTTTTCCTCAGGGGTTGGGAGAGTCATCACCAGGCGTCACACTTATATGTCCCTTGCATATTATGAGAAGTATAAGCAGGAGTAGGATACATAGGGATACAATATTTCCAGGCATAAGAATGCATATTCAGCACTAGTAGAGTCTCATAGGGATCTGCTAGAATCAACAAAGATGAATAAAAGGGAGAAGAGGTACAAGTTCTTCAACAAGATGTGGAAGGGGGTGAAGGGCCTATGAAAGGTCCTGAAACCCCATGATAGGTTCTTTCTCCTAGGGTCAAGAGTGATGATGAGTCCACGACTAAGTGGTCCAATGCTGATGCTAGTGGAGCTGATATAGAGTCCTTAGAAGAGAGCAATTCTTGATGCAGATTCAGGGAGGATCCTTTTTCTCTTATTTTAGTGCGTATGTAGTGAGGGCACTGTTATTCTTTTAGTTAGGGGTGCCCCCAGAGTTGTATTGGTTTTATATCTCTTTATTTTTTTATATTATTCTTATGATATTTAGGATGATATCTTATTTTCTTTTTGGGGTGCTATATTTAGGCACTCTGATGGTACCTACATTTCATGGATTACCCATTTTATTTTGTTTTTAGATTTTATTTCTTACTTCAGTTTTATTTTGATTATGGTGATGCATGATGATCTTTTCCCTATGATAGATTTAGTGATGACATTCTTAAGGAGAAAGCATCGTGATTGCTTATTGAGTCATGGATACATGGAATGTCTAAGTACACGTGGCATCAAGGTCACGAATGCAAGGGAAGTTTAATTACCAATGGAATTGTAAATTTGGGATTGTACGCATGCCATTGGTGAAGTCTGAGTTGCCATAAGATTGGTTTGCCCATATTAAGACAAAATGTGAGAAAAATTCCTCGGTTGTTGCCATGGTTTGAAAATTATGCATGGTTCAAATGCAAAGCAAACACCCCCTCTAGTCAAAATTTTTCAAAACTCAAGGACATGGACGTGAGCAACCTTGTAACAAAAATTTTCTCTTTTTGCGACTCCAAAATATTTGGCTTGTACATATTGATAGATACTTCATTTTTTTTATCTATTATGAGGGACAATTGGGCATCCTTGGAGAGTTCACATGCCATGTGAGGTGAGTTTGTTTGTTTAAATCTCATGCATGCTTGTATCATCTACAACTTGCTCCATTAGTCTCTTAAAGCTAAATTTTGATTGTATTTAGTTGGGGATATGATCTTAGGCCATCTTGATTCTAGTAGAAGCCCTCATAGACTAAAAATCCTAACCGTGCATAGATGTTATCACAAGTCACCCATTTTGAGCCTTTGGACCTTTCTTTGGCAAACACATTGCAAGACATGAGCCTCATAATTATTATCCCTCTTTTGAACCCTACCCTTCTTGAACTTCAAAATGCAAGTTGAGGTTAAAACCCTAAGTTGGGGGTAGTAAAGATTGAAGAAAGCAACAAGGCCACAAAAGTGATAGTGAGTGTGTACGTGCTTAAGCATTGGAAAAAATAAATAGAAGGAGAAAGTACCCAACAAAGGAAAGAATTGCATGAAATTTACTAGAAAAAGAAATGGAAGAAGTTACGTGAAACAAGGAAATAAAAGTAGGCATATTTGTAAAAGAAAAAAGTGGCCCATAGTGAAAGGTGTATTAAATAAGTGTGATGTAGACGTTCAAGGAGGGTATAAGCCATGATTGTTCCCAAATGATATTCGGCCCTGCCCGAACCTACGTTAAAAGCTCAAAAGGTCCTTTGAGATCTCCAAACATTTACATTTATTGTAGTGGCAACTTAAAATAGGGGAAAGCCTATGGTATGACACTTGTTAGCATAGAGAGTTCTTGTTTAGGAGAGAGTTTTTCACTTAAATTCCTTGTTGAATATGTGGTAGCTAGGTGTGTGGAGTTTTCCTTCTTCTGAAGAGGCATGTGAACAAGTTGAGGTGGGTGATTTTTTCATCTCTCGAGATAAGAGGCAAAAGGAGTTTAGAGTAATTGAGGTCAAAAAGTGAGTCATTTCTAGAGTATCGGTGATTGTTGCATTTTTGCTTGGTTCAGTCTTTTGCACCCTTAAATATTGCATTATATGTTGAGGGTTGTCGGGTGAATAGTATTTCCCATGTCTGAAGTGCTACTTGAGGTAGTAACACAGGGCTAACGACTTATAAGGAATGTCGTTAGCCACACTTCTCTTCTTTTTGCTTCAGATTTCAACTCTTTTGCTTCCATCCTTGTTGGTTCTCTAGCATCTTAGCTTCTAGTACAAAATCAAAGAAAAAAAATAAAAAACAACAAAAGTTGCTTAAGACTTTGCAATTATTCTCAGTTAAAAGCCTCAAATATGTTAGCATCAGCTCACATATCGACACCCTCAACTTAAAACAATTGTTCGTCTTTAAGCAACTCAAACACAACTAAGAGAATACAAAGTACATTTGGCAGTCAATCATCTATATCATCTCTAACATCTTCACCATCTCCAAGGTCAGTCAACTCAAGAACAACTGTGTATATTATTGAAGAACAACAATGCAACACACAGGAATCAAGATATGGCACCAACTCAGCAACATAACCATGCATGCATCAAGTTTACACTATCCAAACAAGTCAGTAACAAGCGATGTAACCAGTGTGCCCTCACTACAAAGAAATCCCCATTTTCTCATATCAGAAATTAGATATATAACCATGGGGACAATCAGAAGACACTCACTCTCAAAATGAAGTTCTAATCAATGTAAGCTGAATACCATAGGCTTGCCCTTATTCTCATTACCCAAATCATCAGACAGGTCTGCTAGGATCACTATAGGTATTCTCTTTGGCTTGTAATATAGGCTAGGGGTTGGTATGATACTCGATGATATTTAAGGCAAATAAGCCTCCTTAACACTACACTATATTTTTGGGGTTTCACTCATTAGCCTTTTTCTATTCTTCTCTTTAATTTATAACACTTATTCAGGATGGATGCGGTCTTTTCTACAATCACTTTTTTTCACAACTTTTCTTTTTCTTTCTCTTTTCTACTGCACTCAACTTTTTATTCTTTTCTTTTACTCTACCTTTCTTCCTACTTATTTTGTATCACTCACCCTTATGATAGCCACCCTCAACTTAGGCCATTTGCCTAAGTCAAAGTGCATAGTGTCCAAGGAGGACCAGGGCCAAAACAGGTTCATTATAAAATAAACTAGAAAAGTGATAGGTGTCATAAAAAGAAATAGGCTAATTAGGGTCAAACCAAGGATCAAGGGATATTCTACGTACAGGGAAGGTTATTTAGGAGAAAAGTGAGCTAATATCAAAATGGCTTATGATTATTTCCTAAACCCTATCCATCAACCAGGGTAAGACTAACCGAGAAAGTTCTGGATTTCAACATACAACGGGAACTGAGTAAGATATCACATGCACTTGGCACACAAGTATATCACAAGCCACTATTTATTTAGTTTATGCAGCTGTTTAGCAATAATTATTGCGTCACTAAAAATAATACCATACAAATAAGCACAGTGGTCACAATCAGATGCAATTCACACAGTTAAATACCCAGTCCATTGGAGAGGTGCTAAAAAATGACAAAAATAGGTTAACTGCCTTAAGTACTAGTATTTCTCCTAGTCGACTACAAAATTTTACAACAACAATTTTACCCTACACCCTCAACATAAAATCAAAGAAAAATTGAACTAAGTTTAGGGTATACCTAGGGTAGATCAATCATGAGGATCATGGGTTTCCTCACATGTAGCACCTGATTTAATGTCGGGGCACAACTTAGGTATCTTGATTACTTTAGACTTTATCGAGACAGAGAGCAGAACTACTTTTATTGATTCTTTTGGACTAATATAAAGTTTGACTCATTGCCCATTCATCTTAAAGGTACTGCTGTCTTTATTTTCAAGTTCTACTACTCCTGATGAGTAGACTTGACTAACTCTAAATGGGCCCGACCACTTGAATTTGAGCTTACCTGGGAACAGTTTGAGTCTGGAATTGAATAGAAGCACCAAGCACCCTTTCGGAAATCTTATTTCTCTATCCTCCAATCATGATCTTTTTCATCTTTTCTTTATATAGGTCAGCTAGTTCATATTCCTTAAGATGGAATTTATCCATCTCATTCAGTTATCCTAGTCTCAGCTCTGCTGCCTCTTTCCAACTCTGTGCCCATAAGGCTTTGTGCTCTAGCTCTATTTTTAGGTGGCATGCTTTTCCATAGACCAACTGAAATGGTGACATGCCAGTGGGTGTCTTGAAAACAATTCGGTATGACCATAAGACATCATCGAGCTTTCTAGACCAGTCTTTTCAACTAGCATTCACCGTTTTGGCTAGGATGGCTTTAATCTCTCAATTTTACACCTCCACTTACCCACTTGTCTGTGGGTGATATGGAGTGGCTACTCTATGCTATTTCACCCTATATTTTTCTAAAGCCACTCGAAACACTTTGTTGCAAAAATAAGATCCTTCATTGCTTATAATAGTGCATGGTACTCCAAAGTGAGAGAAGATTTTCTTCTTGAGAAAAGAAACAACTCTTTTTCCTTCATTATCAGGCAAGGCAATAGCTTCGACCCATTTCAAGACATAGTCAGCAGCAACTAAAATATACTTCATCCCATACGACCTTACAAAAGGACCCATGAAATCGATGCCCAGGACATCAAACAATTCCACTTCAAGTATCTTAGTCAAAGGCATCTCATGTCTTTTGGAGATTGACCCCTGCCTCTGACATTGGTCGCATTTCAGCATAAACTCATAGGCATCCTTGAATATGTTGGCCAATAGTAACTGCTCTGCAACACCTTCCTAGTCGTTCGGTCACCTGCATGGTGACCTCCAACTGGGGAAGAAAGTATGCTTCTAATATGCATAATACATCTACTTTTGGCATCTATCTCCTGATAATATTGTCAGCAGATCTCCAAAAAAAATACAGCTTATCCAAGAAGTAATATGTCACATCATGCAGGAATTTCTTTCTTTGATGGAAAGAAAGATTTTTTGGAATGACCTCACTCACAACATAATTTGTAAAATCAGCGTACCAAGGCAATTTCTCCATAGCAGCAGCCAAGATCTTCTCATCAGGAAATGCATCATTTATATCCATTTCATCACTAATTGCCTGCTCATCTTCCATTCTAGACAGATGATCTGCAACCTATTTTCACACCCTTTCCTATCTTTGACTTCAAAGTCAAATTCTTATAGTAGCAACACCCATCTAATCAGTCTTGGTTTTGATTCTTCTTAGCCATTAAATACCTCAAAGCTAGATGGTCAGTGTGAACCACCACCTTAGTCCATTACAGATAAGCCCAAAATTTCTCAAAAGCATAAACTACAGCCAGAAGTTCCTGCTCAGTGATGGGGTAGTTCTTTTGTGCTCCATTCAATGCTTTGCTGGTATAATATATTGGATGAAATAGTTTGTCTCTCTAGTGTCCCATTACAGCTCCAAAGGAAACACCGCTTGCATCACACATGATGTCAAATGGTTTTGACCAGTCTGGTGCAACAATGATGAAGGCCTCAACTAGCTTCTTCTTAAGGCATTCAAATGCCTTCAAGCACTCATCATCGAAGGAAAACTTCACTTCTTTCTCCAAAATTTTGCAAATTGGATTTACAACTTTTGAGAAATCTCTTATAAACCTCCTGTAAAAACCAACATATCCAAGGAAACTACGCACTCCCTTCACTAAAATGGGAAGTGGTAGTTTCTTAATAACTTCAACCTTGGCTCGATCAACTTCTACTCCTTTTGCTGAAATTTTGTGCCCGAGAATGATGCCCTCCTTTACCATAAAGTGTAATTTCTCCCAATTAAGCACCAAATTAATTCAACACATCGTTGTAAAGCCATACTGAGGTTTGCCAAACACAACTCAAACGAGTCTCCCACCACAGGGAAATTATCCATTAATACCTCTATGGTGTTCTCCAGCATATTCGAGAAGATAGACATCATGCACTGTTGAAAAATAGTGGGTGCATTGCACAGCCCAAATGGCATCCCCTTAAAAGCAAAGGTGTCATACTGGCACGTGAATGTCATCTTCTCCTAATCTTCAGGAGTAATACAGATCTAATTATATCCGAAATAGCCATATAAGAAGCAGTACCATCCCCTTCCGGCCAATCGATCCAACCTTTGATCTAGAAAAGGCATCGAGAAGTGGTCTTTCAAAGTCCATGAATTTAGTTTGCGGTAGTCCATGCAAACTCTCCACCCAGTCACAGGCCTCAGTGGAATCAGCTCATCCCTGTCATTTGTAACCACAGTCATGCCCCACTTTCTTAGGCACATATTGAACTGGGCTCACCCATTTGCTGATAAAGCACAAATAATCTCTTTGTATTCCTCAATGCCTTCACATTTAAATTCACCAGAACTGCAGCTAAAGACTCTTCAACAAGTTACTCCTCTATTGACATCTCCTGTTTGTCCTCATAATACATATCAACCACTGAGAACACGCCCATTTATTCATGCTACTTCATTGACTTGCGCACGTCAAATCGTACCACCTCATCATTCATCTGAAAAAGAACTTATTTTCTCTCAAATTGATCAACATACTTCAGGTTGCCAGAAAAGGTCGACCCAAGATTATGGGCACCTCAAAGTCCACCTTGCAATCCAGAATCACAAAATTTGTAGGGAATATAAAGCTAGCTACCTTCACCAACACATTATACAGAATACCAACAGGTCATTTTACCGACCTATCCTCCATCATGAGTCGCATGTTGGTGAGTGTGGGATTTCCTAAGCCCTGCTTTTTATATACAGCCAGCGGCATCAAATTAATGCTTGCTCCCAGTTCACATAATTCCTTAGCAAATTCCTTAGACCCAATCGTACAGGGAATAGTGAATGGTCCTAGATTTGGCTTCTTCTACCCTAAAGTTTGCATAGAGATAGCACTACAATAGTTGATATTATTCTCCAGATCATGGCTCACTGCTTTTTTCTTAGTCATAAGGTCTTTCATGAATTTTGGATATCCTGGCATTTGCTCGAGTGCCTCAACTAATGGGACATTCACCATCAATTATTTGAGAATTGCCATGAACTTGCTGAATTTTGCATCATCAGCTTTTTTCTTTAATCGTTGAGGAAAGAAAGGTAGTGGTCTTGGGAGAGTTTTCAACACTACCTCTTTCTCCTTCTCTTTCTCTTTTTCTGGAGTATCACTAGAGTTATCCAGCTTCTTTGACTCCACTAGACATTCTTTGTTGGGTTTATCATCAACTACCTCATCCAATATATTTTTACCCACAGAAGGGCCAGGTAATATCTTACCACTTCTCATGGTAATCGACATACATGACCCATCATACCACAGATTCTGGACCATATCGCTTGGTAACGTTCTATTATTCCTCTAGTTGAATGTTGCAGAGAGTTGGCCCATCTGCTGCTTCAAATATTTGATTATCATGGAGTACAAATTTACCAACTGAAAAATAAATGATAGATCAGTCTTCATGGTAGTCACACCATATTTGGTAGCCTCTACTCCCTTCAGCAACATAGCCATATGTCCTTCATGGATATCTTTTCAGAACTTGTAGTACCAGTCTCATGATTTCCAGGATGGATATAGAGCAGGCTCCTATCATTGTTGTTCCTCTAATTTCCCTGCTCCCTATCTTTATAACCAGGCTTATTATAATAATTCCGACTTTGATTCCTTTGGCCATTGCCTCCAAACCCCCCCCCCCCAATTATTAACATATTTCTCCTCTTCTTCTCCCTCAGCATCCACTCTATCTTGAGACCTCACAGATTTTACCTTCTCAGTCTTGCCTGATAGCAAGTGCTTGGTTACCAAATCCATCTGCGTTTTTAGGTGAGCCATGTCTTGGTCACGCTCCTCGTCTCGTCTATGTTCTTCCACAGTCATACCCCCAGAAATAATAGGGCTAGCTACCACAGAGTCTCTGGTATGCCATACCCGACTCTGTTTGGTCATTCTCTCTAGCTTTTCTGAAGTCTCTGGGAATGTAAGATCAACAAATGAACCACCAGTAGCATTATCTACAATTGGCTTTGTAACAGAGTTAAGAGCCCTATACAAAGTCTCCATCAAGTGTATGTGGTGTCATATTGTGGTTCAGCCACTATGTCAGCTTCTTCTTGAATCTTTCCGAAGTTTTATGCAAGGCATCAATCGGGATCTGCCTAAAGTTGCTAATTTCATCCCTCAATTTTACCCTCCTATAAGGCGGAAAGAATCTTTATAGGAAAGATCTTTTCAACTGCCTCCACTTGGTTATAGAATTGGGTATTAACTCATTAAGCCACAATGTTGCCTCCCCAGACAGAGATAATGAAAACAATCTCAATCGGATAATATTCTGGCCCACTCCTGGGTTATCAAAAGATTTACAGATCATGACAAAATTCACCAGATGCAAGTTTGGGTCAACCCTAGGAAGGACACGAAACAACCCCTTCAAATTTAGGAGTTGAATTATAGTACTCGAAATGTTGAATTTTTGCCCATGTGTCAACGGTGGAGGAATGATTGCACCCGTTGCACCTACTCTGTCGATTCCATTATCATAATCATTGAGGTCATACTGGACCTACCGGTATTCTTGCCTTTCACAGAATGGATGGTTCCTGTCAACATTACGCCGTACTGGTGCAGCTACCTGCCTTGCATGCCTTGGGTTACCAGGATTTAGCAACTCCTCATCTCCCAAATCTTTATCCTCAGGATTTAGATGTCATGCTTGTAGACCGACATTTTGGACGTTCATCTGAGCTCTAGCTAAGGCTGCTAATCTGTCAGCATCTTACTGGTCTGCCATTCTACCAATTCGGTGCGGTTCCAGATTAAGTGGTAATAATGGCTCTCCTAAACTTCTGGTTCTTGGAATACACTAGAAAGATCCTGCAATAACAAAAACAACAAATAAATGTAAACCTAGGAAACTTGACTAACGGTTAATTAGCGCACACAAACTTTAGTTTACAAATGTATTCCCCGACAACGGTGCCATTTTTTATAATGCACAAACCACACCTCTCTAATGAGAATGTAATTGATAGTTGTCAATATATAACCCAACTAGGTTAGGGTCGAATTCCACAGGGAATACGATGTGAACTTAAGTCGTTTGTGAGTTAATCAACTGATAGTTCGATGTTTTGTAAAGGGGGGGTTTTGAGTTTAAAAAATAATTATTGGTCACTTTAGCTTTAGTATTTGTAATCAAGAGTTTATGGAAAAATAATAATTATGTTCACTAGGGGTTTTAGTTCTTGACAGATGCTAATAGTGGTTCAAGATTGTCACAGTAGGTAGGAAAACAGGTTATCTTTATCAAAGTTATACCTAAATGTCTCTCGACCTACTTAAGCATTTAATTTCCTAATCCTTCCGGACTTAGGGAATTTATATTTATTAACCAGACTTCACCTCAGGTTAATCAACCTTGTTACAACGTGATTAAACGAAAGTTTAGTGTTTCCATGTCCCTGTTGATAATTCACTTCCCACTATATTTTATTTATTTCTCAAGCAAATCAAAGCAGGTGTTATGTATTGTTTGCAACCAATAGACGATAATTAAAACCACAAAATTATCAAGAGTCTTATTACCTTTGAAATCTTGACCACTTAGCACCTTATCAAGACTTAACCCTAGATCCCATAATTCAGGTTAAAGGGGTTTAGCCACTCATGATGTAATGATTGAAAAAACTAGATAAATTCATAATTTGAAAGATAAACTCAGCACAAGATGAATAATAACTAGTGATTCTCAGATTAGATCACAATAGGAATCCCAAAGTAATGCTTAAAATCTCTTCAAAGTAATTGTTTTTTCAAGCGAAGAAACTAGAGCGAGAAAATAACAAAAATATGTGTCTCAAAACTCAAGTTCAGAACCCTCAAGAAAACCCTAAACAATGCTTTAAATAGTTCACCCTAATTGGAAACAAAATAATAAATTTCAGCAATTCCTCGGAAAGGTGACGCCATCCGTAATGCCCTATCAGGAGGCTGACGACTTATCACAAATGTCGTCAGCTCCTCTTTGCTTTTGGATTCGCTTCCTTAGGTTGACAACAGTTTTGATGACCTATCATCTCCTTGATGACTTATCAAAAATTTCGGCATGCCTCTACCTCAGCTCTCATGTTTTTCCTTAGGCTGACGCCAATTTTAAAGACCTATCAGCTCCTTGATGAGTTATCACAAAATGTCGTCACAACTCTCAACTCAGGTCCATTTTATGTCTAAGGCTGAAGATGAAGCTAATAACTTATCACTGGGCTATCGACTTATCAGGAATGTCGTCAGCCATACTTCTCTTCGGTTTTCTTTAGATTTTGACTATTTTGCTTCCATCCTTGTTGGTTCTCTAGCATCATAGCTTCTACTGCAAAATCAAATATAAAACAATCAAAAATGACAAAAGTTGCTTAAGACTTTGCAATTATTCTCAGTTAAAGGCCTCAAATGTGCTAGCATCAGCTCACACATCAGGTGCTTAGTATTTCCCAAACCAAAGTCCATTACAAAAGAATCATTCCCATGCATCCAATTATCCATAACCACGCATATAAAAGTATAATAAAAAATTTGGGAAAACCATATCCAAGCATTTATAGCCAAAAACCCCAAATCATACTTGGAAACCCAAAATTATACAACATTCAAATCATGAAAACATTGTAGAAAACCATGCCTTTAGTTGGAACTAACAATAAGGGAAGAGAACATGTCTTAAACCATGATGATGATGGAGAGAAATCACCAAGACAAGCCCAATTTGCTCCTTAAGATAAAACCCAGCTTCTTTTGCCCAAGAACTCTAGAAAAGCTTTAAAAGTATTTTCCAAGAGTTTAAGAATGGAATAATAGGGCAAATAAACCTCCAAGTTCAATATAAGTCGTGGGACCTAATTAGGATAAGTGGGGAAATGTCCAGATTGCCCTCACTTACACTGTACTAAATTCTTGTCATAGGGTACGACTAACCCTTTTGAGTCGTACTCATCCTGTATGAGTGGTACCCACCTTTCATACCCTAGGGTTTTCCTCTTGGACCCAACACTGTCCAAGGTACGACACATCTAAACCCAAGTCATATTCAAGTATACAACTAGTACCCATAAATCATACCCCTGGAAGAATAGAATCCATGAGGTTTGAACACTGACCACCATATGAGTCCTGGGTACAACTCATGCCCTGGCTTATGGCTCATGGTGAGACACTCATACTCAGATCCTACTTAAGTCACAAAGTATAAGGTTAATAGAAATAACCAAACTACCCGTACCCAACTATACAACCCATACTACCTAAATTGTACCCATTCCAATAACTACATCTATCTCACCAACCAACACAGGTCAGCATACGACTGGACAATACCACCCATACCTAAGTGTACGACTCATACCCCTAAGTCATATATTACCCAAAAACAAAAAATCAAGGAAATTTTATATGGTCCAGAGACTAGGGTATTTCAGTCTCCCATACTAGGAACATTTGTCCCCGTATGACAGAAAAGGTAGGGGTAATCACATGCACGAGTCACTTTAATTATAAAATATACTTCTAATCTTTAACAAAGTTTGAAATTAAAGAGGCAAAGATATTAATCTTTCCATTAGCAAACTCAAAAAATAAAGATGTGTTAAGACACATACCTTTCACACGAATCATAGAACCAGAAATACAAGCAGATACTTGGACTTCATGTCCTCCTCTGTTTCCCATGTAGCTTCTTCCCCCTTATGGTTCCTTCATAAAACCTAAAATGAAGCCAAATCCTTGGTTCGCAAACGATGAACCTTCCTATCCAAGATCTCTACCAGGACCACTTCATAAGACAGAGAGTTTCAGATTCCCAACCCCTCCAAAGGAAAAATCGAAGAAGGATCACTAAGACACTTTATCAATATGGAGACATGAAATACCGAATGAATTGAGTTCAAACTAGGAGACCACTCCAATTCATAAGCAACATTTTAAACCCTCCGAAAAAACAAATAAGGACCAATATACCAAGGACTGAGCTTCCCCTTTTTGTGAAACTGCATTACTCCGTTCATGTGAGAGACCTTGAGGAATACCTCATCCCAACCTCCAACTCCATGTCTCTACTCCTTACATCCATATAGGAATTTTGGCGACTCTGGGTAGCCTTAAGCCTAACTCAAATCACCTTCACCTTTTTCATAGCCTGATAGACCAAATCCGGACTGAACATATCCGCCTCACCAAGCTTAAAAAATTAATTGGAGATCTACACCTCCTATCATGCAATGCTTCAAAAGGAGTCATACTAATACAAGAATCATAGCTATTATTTTAAGCAAACTCTACTAAAGGTAGATTCTCAACCCAACTGCCACCATAATCAACCACACACTCCTAAAGCATATCTTCCAATTTTTGAATAGTACTTTCTGCTTGCCCATCCATCTAAGGATGAAAAGCAGTACTCAGACTAACCTTAGTACCCCAATGCTTTCTGAAAAGACCACCAGAAATGAGATAAAAACTGTATATCATAATAAGAGATAATTGAAATAGGTACCTCGTGCAGCTTCACAATCTCCTAAATAAATAACTTCACATAATCCTCTGCCAAAAGGTAGTCCTTGCTGACAAGAAGTCAAAAGACTTTGTAATTCTATCCACAATAACCCAAACTGAATCAAATTGGTTTCACAAATAAGGAAGATTGGTAACAAAATCCTTATTGACTACCTCTCATTTCCATTCGAACAAAACAATATGTTGATACAACCCACCCGGTCTCATGTGCTCAACTTTAACTTTTTAACACACCAAGCACTTGGCCACAAAATCAACCATGTCCTTTTTCATACCATTCCACCACAATATCTCCTTGAGATCATGATACATCTTAGTAGAATCGGGGTGAACAACATAGCACAATTCATGCGCCTCAGCCAAGATTCTTTGTCGCAACCTGTCGACACCCGAAAGGGACAACCTTTCTTTGTACCATAAAGTACCTTTCCCACTAATCTCAAACACCATTACATTCTTTATACCTATATTACTCTTAATTTTCATAAAGATAGGATCTAGAACTTACCTCTCCTTAATCTCTACACTAAGAGACGACTGAACCACTTTATGTACCATTACCCCACCATCCTCACTGTCTAAAAGACAAACTCCAAGATTAGCCAAGTGGTGAATATCTTTCACCAATTCCCATTTTCATTCCTCCATACGAGCCAAACTTCCCATGAATACCTGCTAAGAGCATCAGCTACCATGGTAGCCTTATCTGGGTGATAGTGAAGACTCATGTCATAGTCTTTGAGAGGCTCTAACCATCTCCTTTTCCTGAGATTTAGCTCCTTCTAAGTGAACACATATTGTAGACTCTTATGATCAGAAAAGATGTCTACGTTAACTCCATACAAATAATGCCGCCATATTTTCAAAGCAAAAACCACCGCCAACAACTCCAAATCATGAGTAGGATAATTCCTCTCAAGTACTTTCAACTACCTGGAAGCATAGGCAATCTCCTTCCCATGCTGCATCATAATGAACCAGAAACCTCTCACTATTCACAGACAATGTCAAGACCGGAGCCAAAGTTAGCTTATTTTTCAACTTCGCAAAACTCCTTTCACAAGCATTTGACTAGGAAAACATCACCTTTTTCTAAGTCAAGTTAGTCAAAGAAGTAGCTGTAGTCAGAACATTCTCTACAAAACACCAATAATACCCAACCAAACCCAAGAAGCTCTGAATATCTATTGGAGTCCTGGGTCTAGGCGACTTTTTCACCATAGCCATCTTTTAAGGATCCATATGATCCCTTCGCTAGAAATAATATGACCAAGAAAAGTCATAGAGTTTGACAAAAACTCACCCTTAGAGAACTTGGCATACAACTGTTGTTCCTTCAAAGTCCATAATACCACACGAAGGTGATTAGTATGATCCACCTCACTTTTGGAATAAACCAGTATGTCATCAATAAACACAATGACAAAGAGATCCAAAACTACTTGAAAACCATGTTCATCAAGTCCATAAATGTCATTGAGCATTATACAAACCAAATGAAATCATCAATAATTCAAAGTGCCCATACCAAGTACGAAAATCCATCTTAGGGATATCCTCCTCCCTAATCTTAAGCTGATGATACCCAGACTAAAGATATATCTTAGAAAAGAACTCGGCACCTTGCAACTGATTAAGTAAGTCATCTATTCTTGGAAGGGGATAATTGTTCTTGATAGTTACCTTATTCAACTACGATAGTCAGTGCACATCCGAAGGTAACCATCCTTCTTATGCACGTACAACACTGGTGCACCCCACGGGGATATACTAGGATGAATAAACCCCACATCTAAAAATCTTTAAGTTGCTCCTTAAGTTCTCTCAACTCAGCCAGAGCCATTCTATAAGGATGAATAGATATTGGACGAGTGTCTAGAACCAAATCAATCCTAAACTCTATTTCCCTATCCGAAGGAACACCAAAAATGTCAACCGAAAAGACCTCAGTAAACTCATTTTCCATCGAAACTGATAGTAAAGAACGGCCTTCTGATTTAGAATCTTTAACCCAGACCAAGTGATAAAGAAAACCTTTAGAGATTAACCTCTGAGATCCAAGATAAGAAATAAGCCTCCCGCTAGGAGTTAAGGACCCATGCTCCCACTCTATATCCAGTTTACCATGGAACCTAAAAATTACCTTATGGGTCCTACAATCTGAGGATGCGTAACAAGAGTGTAACCAATATATCCCTAGAATAACATCAAAATCCAACATATCAAGTTCAAGAAAATCCACCAAAGTTTGCCTACCACAAATAGATACCACACACCCCTTATAGACTATCTTAGAAATAACCGAGTCACTTACAGAGGTAGAAATAGAAAAAGGATTTGAAACAACCTCAGGATCAAAACCAATACATACAGCCAGATATGGGGTCACACGGAAAAGAGTGGACCCTGTATAAAGAAGACAACACACGTTATGATAAAAGATTTGTAATGTACCAGTAATGACATGAGGTGATGCCTTAAATTTCTATCGAGATGCAAGAGCATACAACCTATTCTGTCCAGTGTTGGTACCAGAAGTAGGAGCAGACACCAAAGTCATACCACTATGCATAGGAGTAGAAGTGAGAAGCAAAAGATGAAGCAACCAGAGCTTTGACTGCACCCAAAGCTCCCTTACCAACTCGATAATTCTTGAGCATATGGCTTAGCTAGCCATATTTAAAAGACTTGTACCTTTCTTTATCACAAAAACCCTAATGAAGATGACCATAGAACAGATAAGGGGGCATGAAGAAGCTGATTGACCCCTACTCTCCAGCTACTAGGCACCTTATTCTTGGTAATTATCACCACCTCGATGATGCCTATCACCCGATTGCCTTGAATAAGAAGCACTAGCGATTGAGAAAGAACCAAAACTCCCCCACTTCTTTTTTGGCCATTTACCTCCATCTCGACTACCTTGTGACTAAGCGTCCCTGGTCAGAAAACCTACCCCTCTTACCCTACCTATCTCTAAACTCTACCTTTTATCTCTTCTTATTCTCCATCTACGGCATATGGACAACTAACCTTAAAATATCCATATTTTTTATCAGTAAAGCAGTATTCTT
This sequence comes from Capsicum annuum, assembly GCF_002878395.1. Taxonomy (NCBI): domain Eukaryota; kingdom Viridiplantae; phylum Streptophyta; class Magnoliopsida; order Solanales; family Solanaceae; genus Capsicum; species Capsicum annuum. The sequence continues at coordinate 150,953,795 of NC_061114.1, read as the reverse complement.
TACTAGATCAAATACTGAGATTTCCCATAAGCAAACTTTCACATCCTTGCTCTCATGTCAGGCACCAAATATAGAGCATACCTTGACAACTTATAAAATTTCAAGGCATATTCCTTGACAGACATTCTCCCTTGCTTTAGATTCACAAACTCATCCATCTTCTCTTTCCTGATCTCTTAAAGAAAGAAACAATCCAAAAAAGCACCAGAAAAGGCATACCATAAGGAAAACTCCTCCACATCACCTCAATCCCTATCCTACTTTTCGTACCATTGGTATGCAATATTATTGAGTTGATAAGCTATAAAGTTTACACCTTTCATATTTGTGGCCTTCAACACCCTGAATAGCTTCACCATTTCATCCAAGAAACCCTGAGGATCCTCTTTCACCTTCACACCAATAAAAGTAGAAGGATTCAGTTTTATAAACTGGTCAACCCTTGTGGCCTCAGCAGATAACTCACCAGACGCATCTCTCTCAGCCTGAGTAGTAACCACCTGAGCAATAGTATGAATAGATTGGTGAAATTATGTATTAGTCACCTCGCCCTGAGGAGGACTAGTAGAAACTAGAGGAACTCCAGAACAGTCAGGGGTAGAACACTGAGATCGAAGAAGAACTCCAAACATAGGATGTACCCCCTAAACATTATCCCCAGATAGGATTAAAGAATTTTCTTATGCTCCAGATCATTGAGGCATGATCTAAAAAGTGAACAACCAAGGATTAGAGAAGAATTCCAGGATGTAGACTCCATGCTTAAAAATAGAATACCAAGATAGTTAAACATTACTAAATTCCTTATAGCCTTTCTCTTATGAGTGTAGCACACTACACACCCCTAAAAGGAACTTTACTTTACACGGCTTTGTGGACTCCAAATTAATGATAAACCTAAAGCTCCAATACTAACTTGAAATGACTTAGCCCTAAGCCTTGCCTTAATGGGCTACCCAAGTTCGATCATGACAAGAGACTACCCTCATTAAACAACCTAACCTTCAGTCGTATACCTTGATTTGGATAAATTTTGAACATATAACAAGATAGTCTAACTATACAAATTAAAAAATCTGGGATATGTCTATTACCAAGATCAACCCAACCATGTCAACTGTTTTCTTCCAACCATACAATTATACCAAGACAAACCAAACCATAGATACAACCATAACAAAATAAGTTCCATTAATAATTAAATATATAATCCCAAAATAAAAGAGGATGGAATAACCAACAATATCGTCAGCTGGTATCATCCCCAATACCCATACCAATGCTAAGGCCGACACTAATACCGATCCCACCCATTCAAACCCATAGTAGTACCACAAAGCCTCTAACCAAAAGATTACCAAAATCCAATTGGAACATGCCCCCAACCATAGCCAAAACAAATATCCATAAGTAAGTTAATGTATGAAATAACATATATGAAATGGAGCCTCCTGAATAGATGGAAGCTCACCACTTCAATTTGAATGCTAACCCCAAAGTTTGAATGCTAAGTAGAGGAGTAGAATAGTCGATTCCTACAGTGCATAGGGATATAATGACAGAAGAAGGATTAGTGGGTGAAAATTTATATGAACTCAAGATAAGAATAAAATAATTTCATTTATAAAACCAAGTAAAAACCATCCATATGAACGCAACCATACATATATGTATAACCAAGTCGGGAAAGAAAACCAGGTTTAGCATGCCATTTAAAACCTTTACTTGGGATACATAGATCTACCATTCTAAACCACCCATGGTATATATGGGTTTCATTTCCCCTACAGAAAGGGCCCTAGAATGTGTAGCCGCATGACTAGGGAATGAACTTAGGATTATTATATCATGCCTCAAATCCTATAGGGGTGGACTGGCACCTATAACCGAGGAGGCCCGAGAGAACCAGCTCATAACCTTTTACTTCCCATGCATACCTCTATGACAACCCAAAATTTGGAAGCATTATGTCTCATATAATAGGAAATAATCACCTGTATAAGCTCGACCACACATATATATGTATATACAATACTTGGTTATTGGAGCCATCACGTCTATTAACAAAACACCACCTTAACTGTACATTAGTTCTACAAAGCCTCTAGATAATACACAGAGTTTAACTAAGTTTGGGACACACCCCACCATATAACTAACTTCTATACAATACCAAAAGTGATTGGATATGACCCAGAAAGCCCCGAAGAAAACTGGAGCTCACCAAAAGCAACTGGATATCCTGGCTCTTACTTGTGTGATGTATGAGCTGAGGTATCTGTGCCTGCAGCATGAAATGCAGGTCCCCCGTGGGGGACGTCAGTACGAAATATGTACTGAGTATGTAAAGCTGTAGATAATCACATATGATATAGGAGCTCAATAGAAATCAGAAACAAGTGAATAAATCATAATAGGAGTGGACCACACTTACTAGAACTTGTGACAACCTGTACATTGTATTTATTCAATCACTTTACCTTCGTTCTTATCATCTTTGTAATCATTACTATACTGTACTGTGACCATTAGGCTGCATCTAGTACATATCAACTGGAATTGACCCATGGTAGGCTTATGCCCCTGTGATACCACACATAAATACATAAATAGGGATCGACCCATGATAGGCTTATGCCCCAAGGATACCACCCGATAAGAGAGAACTTCCACCACTTAGTTTAATTAACACTTGAGATTGTTATTTAAGTCGCCACCGTATTTTTGATACTTTAAAACAAGGATACATCAATAAAAGACATATAAATAAACTATCAATTCAATAACAATGAAGTAAGAACTCATTGGCACATCAATGAAGTGTTTTGGAGTCATCAATGCCATAAAAATGAAGTAGGAACTTATTAGTATATCAATGAAACATTTTGGAGTCATTAAAAGCACATGGAACTTGTTTGAGTAACCGGATACCTTCTGATATTCATTAGTGCAATAAACATGTAAGATTTGGAAAACAAGTAAGTATAGGAATATCTTGACATCTTGTAGGGTGGAAACAAGTTCATTGGTAACGTAGGACATCATACAAAACCATTATGGATCACATGTTACTGAATAACTTTGGAAACTTTCTTAATAGAACAATTGTTCACTTTCATGCCAAAGATATGGTATAGAGTATGCTTTACATACCTGACTGTCAACCTTTAATACTAGTCCCAAATAGACTTCCTGTCTTTTTGGATTACTTATCTACAATGAACATATATAGCAATCTAGTATTAGCAACCAAACATCACAATTCAATTATTTGAATTCACCAAGCTAATGGTTAAGTAGTAAGCCTTAATTACACCATAAAGGGTATCACTTTAACCCTTTTATACTCCAATTACATTCACATGCCATGCATATTCATACAACATCCTCCAATATCAAGTTTGGATTCATTTATCCTTCCAACCAATCCATTAAACCAAATTGAGCCATAGACATAAATAATCATCAATTTAATAGTACATCACCATATCCACCTTCCATAACTCAATTACCATATCCACCTTCCATAACTCAATTACCATATCCACCTTCCACAATTCAATACAACCAAATCATGCAAAATAGTCCATAACCCTATTTTCATTACCTTTTAATAACAACCAATAGATATAATCCTCTATCACACATATATATATGGAAAAGAACAAAGGCCAATAATATTCATACCTTAGAATTCACCTCTTGATTATGCAATCCTATTTTCACAAATAATAGGTGCCGTTCGAGACTCTTGATATGACAAACCCATTTATTGGATTACTTTGGAATTTCTACGATTGAATCAAAAGTAATTTAAAGGTCAAATTTGGCTAAGGTTTGTTTTTCCTCAATGATTGATGGTGAAAATGAGTTTTTGAACTCATATACATGTATATATACAAATATTCCCATCCATAATTTAATAGGAAATGACCAAAATGCCTTTAAAATATAAATAATGTCAAATCTGTCCTTTGGTGGACTGTTTTGATAAGCTAAAGTAGATCGACCATAACTCTTTGCTCCACTATCAGATTTGGGTTAAATTGGTAGTGTTGGAAGAATAATTCAAAGGGCTTTCATTTCACATAAAGTAGGCCACCCAATTCGTCCTGTACAAGGAGTTATGGTCGCTTGAAGTTGACCCTAAAAATCTGTTTTGATAGGCTGAAGTAAAATAAGTATAACTCCTTACTCAGATATTGGATTTGGATGAAACCAATTGCATTAGAAATAATACTCAAAGATATTTCTTATCGTAGGTCGAATCTCTCCCAGTTCATTATATTAAGGGAGTTATGATCATTTGAAGTGGACCCAAAAATTCGGCTGGCCTCAGTAGTTTGTGTGCAGGAAATTTTCCTAAACATTTACTATTCCCAATTATCCGAGCCACCGTTTTATTTTTTTGAACGTGTTCGATTATATCCGAAACCTATCTATTTTTGGAAATCTTTATATTGTTATAAATTTTTGTCAATAACCTTCTCATGGAACCATTGACGGGCAAATTTCGGTATAAATAAAATAAAAAAAATTAATTCCATATAAATAAGACCAATACACGTACTTGAATACGCCAATACACGTACTTAAATATGGGGTGTTACATCCTTCCCCCCTTTAGGACATTCGTCCTCGAATGTTAGCGTGGTTATTCAACCAAAACAAGTTCAAGTCCATCATTAATATTAACATCATCACATAAATACTATGCATATAAAAAAAAACTTACTTGTTAATGTTCTAACTCCATTTCTTGAACTTCCTTTTCATCTTTGAAAAAATGAGGGTACTTAGATTTCATTGCTTCCTCAGCTTCCCATGTAATCTCTTTCCTTTGATGATTTCTCCAACGTACTTTCACAGATGTTAACTCTTTATTTCTCATCTTCTTAACTTGGCGATCTAGAATAGCAATAGGCACTTCCTCATAGGTAAGATCTTCCACAACTTGAACATCCTCAGTAGAAGTGATATATGATGGATCTCCGATGTAATTTCGAAGCATTGACACATGAAATATCGGATGTACTGCTGAGAGCTCTTGGGGTAGCTCTAATTCATATGCAATTTGTCCAAACCTTCGAGTGATCTTATATGGTCCTATATAACTGGATTCAACTTCCCTTTTTTGCAAAATCTCATTACCCCTTTCATTGGTGATACCTTCAAAAATACCCATTCACCAATAGAAAACTCTAGCCCTTTCCTTCTACTATCCACATATGACTTGTGTCAACTTTAGGCTATTTTCAGTCGTTACTGAATTACTTTAACCTTCTCTATGGCTTGATAAACAAAATCCGGTCCGAACAAAAGAGTTTCACCCACTTCGAACCATCCTATTGGTGATCTACACTTCCTTCCATATAAAGATTCATATGGTGCCATTTTGATACTTGAATGATAGCTATTATTGTAGGCAAACTCAATAAGAGGTAAATGATCATCCCAGTTGCCCTTAAAATCTATTACACAAGCTCGTAGCATATCTTCAAGTGTTTGGATGGTACGTTCTGCTTGTCCATCTGTTTGAGGGTGAAAAGTTGTACTCAACTTCACTTGTGTTCCCAAACACCTCTGAAAAAACTTCTAAAAGTTTGCGATAAATTGGGTTTCCCAATCTGATATAATAGAAATTGGCACTCCATGTAATCAGACTATCTCTTTAATGTACAGCTTCGCATACTCTTCAACTGTGTAGGCAGTCCTAACTGGTAGGAAATATGCAGATTTGGTAAGCCTATCAACAAACACCCATATAGAATCAAACTTTTGGGATGTACGAGGAAAACCAATAACGAAATCCATGTTGATCATGTCCCACTTCCATCTTTGAAGATCAATGCATTACATATAACCTTTGGGTTTTTGGTGCTCAACTTTAACTCTTTGACAATTTGGACATTCAGCTACAAATTCTGCAATGCTCTTCTTCATGTCATTCCACCAATACATATCCTTCAAATCATGATACATTTTGGTTGATCCTGGATGAATGGAATACCTTGAACAATTTTCCTCTATCATAATCTTCTTTCTTAGCCCGTCTACATCCGACACACACAATCAGTTTTGGTACTGAAGTACTCCTTCTCGCGTAAGCACAAATGCCTTGGTCGCACCACTTTGAACGTTATCCTTAAGCTGTAATAAAATAGGATCTGCATATTGCTTCTCTTTCACTTCAGCTACCAATAAAGATTCCGCAGCATTATGTATGATAAGCTCTTTATCTGAAGTTTCAAGAAGGCGAACTCCCAAACTAGCTAACTAGTGAAGATCTTTAATCATCCCTTGCCTTTCTATAGGTGCCATCATAGCCTTACGACTTAACATATCAGCTACCATATTTGCTTTCCCTGGATTGTACAAGATATCAACATCGTAGTCCTTTAATAGTTCAAGCCATCTCCGCTGCCTTAAATTTAGATCCTTCTGATTAAAAATATATTGCAAGCTTTTATGGTCAGTATATATATCAACATAAACCCCAGATAAGTAGTAGCGCCATATCTTTAAAGCAAAAATAACTGCTGCTAACTCAAGATCGTGTGTAGGATAATTTTTCTCATGTGGCCGCAATTTTCTAGAAGAATATGCTATTACCTTACCATGCTGCATCAATAAACATCCTAAACCAATTTTGGAAGCATCACAACACACTGTATACCCTTCGGTGCCTTCTGGAAGTACCAACACGGGTGTAGAAATCAACTTGTTCTTTAAATCTTGAAAACTCTTCTCACAGGCATCATTCCATTAGAATTTAGATGCTTTATGGGTTAGCTTGGTTAAGGGTGCTGAAATGGAAGAAAAGCCTTTAACAAACCTTCCATAATAACCGGCCAACCTGAGAAAACTACGAATCTCCATAGGCGTTGTGGGCCTTGGCCAGTTCTTCACATCATCTATCTTTTGAGCATCAACCTTTATCCTTTCACTAGATACAATATGACCCAAAAATGCCACCGACTTTAACCAAAACTCACATTTAGAGAACTTTGCATAAAGCTTACAATCACGAAGAGTCTGCAATGCCTGTCGTAAGTGATTGGCATGGTCCTCTTCTGATCTAGAATAAACTAGAATATCATCTATAAAAACTATCACAAATACATCCAGGAATGGCTTAAACACCCTATTCATCAAATCCATAAAAGCTGCGGGTGCATTTGTTAGCCCAAATGACATAACTAAAAACTCAAAATGACCATACCATGTTCAGAAAGCTGTCTTGGGTATATCCTTCTCTTTGACCCTCACTTGGTGGTAACCTGACTTCAAATCAATCTTAGAAAAGCACTTAGCACCCTGTAACTGATCAAATAAATTATCAATTCTTGGGAGAGGATATTTATTCTTAATATTCACCTTACTCAATTGCCGAAAATCAATACACATCCTCAGCGAGCCATCCTTTTTGCACACAAATAACACTGATGCTCGCAAGGGGGACATGTAGGCCTTATGAATCCCTTCTCTAGCAAATCTTTCAATTGCTCTTTTAATTCTCATAATTCTGCTGGGGCCATTCTATATGGAGGAATAGAGATTGGTTTGGTTCCTGGTATTACATCACTACCAAACTCTACTTCTCGTTCAAGAGGCAAACCTGGAAGATCTTCAGGAAATACATCAGAAAATTCATTTACCATCGAAACAACGTGAAGAGTTGGTGGCTCCGCTTCTGTATCCTTACTCTAACTAAATGATATATGTATCCCTTGGAAATCATTCTTCTTGCCTTAAAATAAGAAATAAATCTACCTCTTGGTGCGCCAATTTCGCCTTTCCATTCAAGGACAGATTCATTTAGAAAATGGAAATATACCTTTTCCGTGCAGCAATCAATTATGGCATAACAAGAAGCCAACCAGTCTATACCCATTATAACATCAAAATCTACCATTTCTAACTCCACAATATCAGCCATTGTATCATGACCACAAATAGTTACTATGAAGTTTCGGTAAACCCTTCTAGCTATAATAGATTCCCCAACCGATGTGGATACTTCAAATGGATTAACTAATAGTTTGGGTATTCTTTCAAACTTTATAGCAACCAATGAAGTAACATAAGATAATGTAGAACCGGGATCAATTCAGGCATATACATCAAATAAAAAGATAGACAACATACCTGTAACCATATCTGGGGAAGCCTTTAAATTCTGTCGATCTGCTAGAGCATACGTACAATTTTGAGCCCCGCTAGAACTCGTGGCTCCTCTATCACCTCTAACACGACCCATTGGTTGTGCACCTCTTCCTGAATAAGGCATCGATGATAATGATGCACCAAATGACCCCATAGGTCATGTCGTACCCCCTATACCCCTTCATGGGCATTCTCTCATCATATACCCCAACATACCCACCAAAAGCAAACATTGGTCCCCAACCAACATGCGACCAAATGATACCTTCCATATTTATTGCATGGCTCTCGAGGAGGTCTCGATTGGCTCATATTCCCTTGCCTTTGGTACCCCACTGTCCGTGAACTCTGACCCTCACTTTTGTGCCCAAATTGATTTCCTCTGGACCTTTGGAACTGTGGTGGGGCAATAGCTGTAGAATAAGAAGATAATGGCGTAGGTGGTCTAGTAGAAAACTGTGGTCTGAACCCTCCTTGGGATGACATGAACTGCCCTGTAGATCTGGCCCTCTTGGAAAATCCTCTTTCTAATTCCTGTGTTCTTCTCCTCTGCCTCTGATCTTCCATTTCCTGTGCAAAATCTTAGATCCTCGCTATGTCCATATCTTTGTTCAAAGCGGAAATAGTACAATCTCTAACCAGATATGGATCCAGCCTATCCACATATTGATAAACTTTGTCTTCCATAGTAGCTACAACATTAGGAGCATATCTCGACAAGGAATTTAATCGGAGACTGTACTCCCTCACACTCATATTTCGCTGACGAAGATTAAAAAACTAATCTGCACAGGACTGACGAATCTCAAATGGAAGATAATGATTAAGAAATGCCTCTTTGAACTCTTTCTAAGTAGCTGGGGGTATATCAATACCCATAGATCGTTTCCAGTCCTCGTACCAATATATAGCCTCCCCTTTGAATTCATACGCCGCTAACTCCACTGTATCTCTACCCATTACATGCATAACATCTAAGGCCCTTTGAATTTGATCAATAAAGTCTTGTAGGTCCTCGTTAAGATTTGATCTAGTAAAAGTGGGAGGATCCATCTTAAGAAAATTCTGTGTTCGAAGGCTAGCCGCCCTATCTGTACCACTAAGACCCGTGGTAGGAATGGCTTTCCCTTGAGCTTACCCAGCAACTATACAAGTCAAAAGTTGTACTGCATTTCTAAGATCTTGATCAGCAGCATTAATAGGTGGCTCAGGGGATATAGTTCTCCTCCTCCTTATTTCTTTCATAGTAGAAGAAGTTTCTAATGCATGCTCAGCTGGAGCCTCACTTTGATTACCTGGTATAGTGGGTGACTTACTAGTCCCCTCTCCGGCAGCCACATCTACTTGTTTACCGGTATTCTTGCTTCTGGTAACCGGCATCATTACTATAATAAGAGAAACAAACAAATTCAGTGGTCAACTATGACTTCATATACAATATAGGCTCTATCGCACGATCTAAGACATGAAGAAAAAGAAACAATTCCTAAATGTCCATAGCCTCCTATTTATAGATGCGGTACACGACATACCGATAAACAAGACTCTACGTAAACACGGCTTTGTATACTCACTAGGACGAACTGCTCTGATACCACTATTGTCATGCCTCAAATATTATTGGGGCAGACTGGCACCCGTAACCGAGGAGGCCCGGGAGAACCAGCTCATAACCTTATACTTCCCATGCATACCTCTATGACAACCCAAAATTCGAACAGCATCATGTCGCATATAAAGAAAATAATCACATGTATAAGCTGGAGCACACATATATATGTATATACAATACTTGGGAGTTAGAGCCATCACGTCTATTAATAAAACACCACCTTGACTGTACATTAGGTCTACAAAGCCTCTAGACATTACACAGAGTTTAACTAAGGTTGGGACACACCCGGCCATATAACTAACTTTTATACAATAACAAAAGTGACTGGATATGACACGGAAAGCCCCGAAGTAAACTGGCGCTCACCAAAAGCAGCTGGATATCCTAGCTCCTACTTGTGCGGTGTATGAGCTGAGGTACCTATGCCTGCAGTATGAAATGCAGGTCCCCCGTAAGGGACGTAAGTACAAAATATGTACTGAGTATGTAAAGCTGTAGATAATCACATATGATATAGGAGCTTAATAGAAATCATAAACAAGTGAATAAATCGTAATAGGAGTGGACCATACTTACTAGAACTTATGACAACCTGAAAATTGTATTTATTCAATCACTTTACCTTCGTTCTTATCATCTTTGTAATCATTACTGTACTGTACTGGGACCATTAGGCTTCCTCTAGTACATATCAACTGGAATCGACCCATGATAGGCTTATGCCCCTGGGATACCACCCGGTAAGAGAGAACTTCCATCACATAGTTCAATTAATCTTTGAGATTGTTATTTTGGTTGCCACCGCATTTTTGATACTTTGAAACAATGATACATCAATAAGAGACTTATAAATAGACCATCAATTCAATAACAATGAAGTCAGAACTCATTGGCACATCAATGAAGTGTTTTGGAGTCATAAATGCCATAACAATGAAGTAGGAACTTATTGATATATCAATGAAATGTTATGGAGTCATTAATAGCAGATGGATCTTGTTTGAGTAACCGGATACCTTCTGACATTCATTAGTGCAATAAACATGTAAAATTATGAAAAACAAGTATTGGAATATCTTGACATCTTGTAGGGTGGAAACAAGTTCATTGGTAACGTAGGACATCATACAAAACCATTATGGATCACATGTTACTGAATAACTTTGGAAACTTTCTTAAGAGAACAATTGTTCACTTTCATGCCAAAGATATGGTATAGAGTATGCTTTATATACCTGACTGTCAACCTTCAATACTCGTTCCAAATAGACTTCCCGTCTTTTTGGATTACTTATCTACAATGAACATATATAGCAATCTAGTATTAGCAACCAATCGTCACAATTCAATTATTTGAATTCACCAAGCTAATGGTTAAGTAGTAAGCCTTAATTACACCATAAAGGGTGTCACTTTAACCCTCTTATACTCCAATTACATTCACATGCCATGCATATTCATACAACATCCTCCAATATCAAGTTTGGATTCATTTATCCTTCCAACAAATCCATTAAACAAAATTGAGCCATAGACATAAATAATCATCAATTCAATAGTATATCACCATATCCACCTTCCATAACTCAATTACCATATCCACCTTCCACAACTCAATTACCATATCCATCTTCCACAATTCAATACGACCAAACCATGCAAAATAGTCCATAACCCTATTTTCATCACCTTTCAATAACAACGAATACATATAATCCTCTATCACACATATACTTATGGAAAAGAACAAAGGAAAACAATATTCATACATTAGAATTCACCTCTTGATTATGAAATCCTGTTTTCACAAATAATAGGTGTCGTTCGAAGCTCTCAAGATGACAAACGTAGTTATCAGATTACTTTGAAATTTCTACGGTTGAATTAAAAGTAATTTAAAGGTCAAATTTGGCTAGGGTTTGTTCTTCCTCAATGATTGATGATGAAAATGAGTTTTTGAACTCATATACATGTATATAAACACATATTCCCGTCCATAATATAATAGAAAATGACCAAAATTCCTTTAAAATTTAAATAATGTTAAATCTATCCTTTGGTGGACTGTTTTGATAAGCTAAAGTAGATCGACCATAACTCTTTGCTCCGATATAGGATTTGGGTGAAATTGATATCGTTGGAAGGATAATTCAAAGGGCTTTCATTTAATATAAAGTAGGCCACCCAATTCGTCCTATACAAGGATTTATGTTCGTTTGAAGTTGACCCTAAAAATCTATTTTGATAGGCTGAAGTAAAATGAGTATAACTCCTTACTCAGACGTTGGATTTGGATGAAACCAATTGCATTGAAAATAAGACTCAAAGATATTTCTTTTCATAGGTTGAAGCTCTCCCAGTTCATTATATTAAGGGAGTTATGATCGTTTGATGTTGAACCAAAAATTCGGCTGGCCTCAGTAGTTTGTGTGAAGGAAATTTTCCTGCACATTTACTATTCATAAATATCCCGGCCACCGTTTTATAGTTTCGAACGTGCTCGATTATATCCAAAACCTATCTATTTTTGTAAATCTTTATATCATTGGAAAGCTTATTCAATAACCTTCGCATGGAACCATCGACGGGTAAATTCAGATATAAATAAAATAAGAAAATTAATTCCATATAAATAAGACCAATACACGTACTTGAATACGTCAATACACGTACCATAATATGGGGTGTTACAGATTAGTACATCTCCTAAAATATAAAGTTTGATATCATGCACATGGTCACTAGGATTAAATCTCACATTGACAAATATGAGTTTCCAGTTTTGATCTCCCTGAGACTTCCACCTTCCATGAATTTGCTACACACAGCCCTCTTTTATGCCCAATTAAAGTCATTTTCCAATCAAACCATTATTCTATTACAATTAACCAAGCCTATTTGTAGTAGTATCATCATACCATTTATAACTTGCAAGTATTGTCCTTAGCCTATCCTTAGGGGATTTCTATATACCCCATATGATTTCCAATTAAACCAAAACCATGTCCCCCAAGGCCTTTTCAATCCATTCAAAACCATTTAAACTATTCATATCATTCAGGGTTCCATTACCAGGTTTAAACTATGGATAAGTTCAATTGAAAAATCAATATTATAGTGAAAACATTGTTATATGCATTTTAGCAAATACTTTGGGGGCATAGTATATCCAAAACTAAAGTCCATTACAAAAGAGCCATTTCCATGCATCCTATTATCCAAAACCACCATTAACGCATATAAAATCATAATTAAAAACATGGGAAAACCATAACCAAGCATTTATAACCAAAACTCCCAAATCATATTTTAAAATCAAAAATCATACAACATCAAATCAAGAAAACATTATATAAAACCATGCCATTAGATGGGACTAACTATTAGGGAAGAGAACATGCCTTAAACAAAGATTATGAAGGAGAGAAATCACCAAGACAAGCCCTAATTTACTCCTTAAGATGAAATCCTAGCTTCCTTTGTCCAAGAACTCTAGAGAGGATTTAAAAGTGTTATCTAAGTGTTTAAGAATAGAATAATAGGGAAAATAACCTTCGAAGTGAAATATAAGTCATGGGACCTTATTATGATAAGTGGGGAAATGTCTAGATTGCCCTCACTTAAACTGCATTAAATTCCCATCATAGGGTACGACTGACCCTTTTGAGTTGTACTTATCTTGTACGAGTGGTACCCACCTCTCATACCCTGGGCTTTCCCTCTTGGACCCAACATTGTCCAAGGTACTACACACCTAAACCCAAGTCATATTCAAGTGCATGACTATTGCCCATAAACTGTATACCTAGCAGAATAGGATCCAGGAGGTTTGAACACTGACCAATATACGAGTCTTGGGTATGACTCATACCTTATCTTACGGATCATAGTGATCCACTCGTACTTAGATCCAACTTAAGTCACCAAGTCTAAGGTTAAGTGAAATAACCAAACAACCAGTACCTAACTATATGACTCCTACCACCCAAATCGTACTCATTCCAGTAAATACATCCATCCTAACAACCAACACTATTCAGCATATGACTGACCCATTCCACTCGTACCCTAGTGCATGACTTATTCCCCTAAGTCATATCTTGCCCAAATACCATAAATCAATGAAATTTTTTGAGGTCTAAAAACTAGGGTGTTTTAAATACCCACCCCTACCCCTATTAGATCATTCATCCCCGAATAATAAGTTAGGGCCTCCTTAGCACGATAAATTAAGGATACAATAAGAAACCGAGGACAAATTCTTAATGTGATAAAAGGGAAATAAAAATTATACCTTAAGCACTGCCATCTATCGCTAGAAATAAGAATGAGTATTTATCTTTGATATCTTCTTTAGAATTCCATTTAGCTTCCTCTATCTTTGATTTGTCAAAATAACTTTTATCGAAGCTACATCTTTAGTTCTCAATCTATGAAATCCAATATTTTGATCGGGACTTCCTCATAAGAAAATGAATCTATGACACTAACATCCTAAATGGGCACTATCAAAGAAGGATCATCCATAAACTTTTCAGCATAGACACATGGCTAACAGGATGAATTGTGGCCAAAATTGCTTGAAAACCCAATTCATAAGCATTTGTCACTACCCAAACCAGGGCCTGGTCATGATGGGTATCTCCAGTCCACCAAGAACCAGAGATGACCCTCTTACTTGGTCAAGCCAAAACACAAAACAACTAGTAGTGAATGAATTCTGAACATACAACAAGATAGAAAAACAGATACCTCAAGACTTCTTAAATATTTCCAACCAACAACTCCTAATCCATAGTAATCCACAAAGCCTCTAACTAGAAAAAAACCAATCTATGTCAGAACATGCCCCCATTAATAGCCAAAAAAAATCTAAATGAAATAGTCTATTACATAATGAAACCTCATCATGAAATGAAGATCTCCTAAAGAATGGCAGTTCACCACCTCAATCTACCTCACCATCAAACTAAAAATCACATAACTACATAAGAATAGTTGAAGTATCTCCGTTCACTACATCGTATAGGGATACAGCATTCGGAGATGGTTGATGGGTTGAGTGCTAGCATGTAACTCAGGGATAAGGGGATAAAATAATGTCAAGTTAACACAACAGTAAAATCCACATGTATGTGGTATACATACATATATTTTATATATATAACATGCTGGGATAGGGAAGGTTTGGCATGAACTTTAAATGATTAGCTTGGGTTGTGTAGCATAACCTTCATAATGGTACCCATGGCTATATAGGCCCCAAATCTCACCGCGATTCAGGCTTAAGTGCATGTAGCCATATGAATCTGAGATTAATCATAACATATATTCATAGGGAACTTAAACCTCTTAGTCATACATTAAGGGTGACATGAATACCTTACCATAAAGCAAGGGTGACTCAAATACCTAGCCATTTAGAACCTTGCATCGACAAATTTGATTTCTAGTAATAGTGCCTTAGTACCTCTACCTTCATGGAAAATCTACACAACCCAATTAAGCTCCATTTAAAAACATTTACTAGATAACCCATTCATTTAATCAAGGAGTCATTCATTATGGCAATATAATATGGTACTGTCATACAAACAATAGCTTGCAAGTGAATGTCATCATGCCAAATCAAATAGCCAATACGACTCTAATTCATTAATCAATAGGACTCCGCCCTATTTAGCCAACTAAGACTCAGACCTATCTGCAAATAGGACTTTAAAATATTTAGCTAATTGGGAATTAAACCCATCAGCCAATAGGAAATAAAAATATTTAACCAATTGGGACTCAAACCCATTTCCTAATCAATCTATGGACATAAAGGCCTTTCAAATCATTCATGTTTCATTAGTCTTTTTTATGGAATTGTCAAAATTCAAGAGTAGTTCATTATGAATATATTCATAGTTCAAAAAAAAATTCACAAGATTGGGTTGATGTCATACCAATTACAATATCCAAAACCATAAATTTGTGAAATCCCTGACCCCCATTCCAATTAACCATACCCATGCACCATAAATAGTTCAAAATCATCAATCCAAACCATGAATCATCAAGAAAAGCCATGGGTAAAGTATTTAGATGATTATTATCCAAAAACCCTCAACATATCATTCAAAACCCACTTCAAAATCATATGAATACCAAATCACTTTATGCAATAATTTAAAACACAAGTTTAGAATGAGATATACATACCATAATTACCATGAAATTTGGAGAATAAACTACCCTTGTTCCCTAAAAGACTAAACCTTTGAAACCCTAGTTTTGTCTTTGAATGGGGAATTTGATAAAAGAGATGAGAACAATTATTTGAGTAATAAGAGTTTATGGGGTCCCTAGGGTGTTTTAGGTCATGGGTTTCAATTAAGGAAAGAAGGAAATGTCCAAAGTGCCCATAATAAAAACAATCAAAATATTCTCCAAGGACCATGGGTGACCTTATGACTCATAGGGTCTCCTTATGAGTCATCACCGCAACTCATAATCAGAGCGTACCTCAGGGTAACCTCACTAGCTAGGTCATAATTCTTACCCTATGACTCATGACCAAACTATATGACTCGTATAATCATAATTTTGGCTCGAATAGAAAATATGGGCAATCAAAGTCTCAACCATAGTCAAGATAGAAACTTAGGGAAATGTATGATAACTTTCTAGTCAGGTTACAATTTGAACATTACGATTCGTAAGAAGTCTTTATGACTCATTAAGATTAAGTCATACACAAGGCAAAAAGAGAGACAATCCTTACTAGTTGCCTCACGGTTGGGGTCTTACAACCTATAGTGGCACCTTACGACTCTTTAGACAATCCTTAATTTGAGTCGTCACTTGGGCAGTAAACTGAAAGGTCAAGAAATTTGTAGGGAACAAAATTTAAGGTTTTGCATTCTCTCCCCCAGGAGCATTCATCCCTGAATAACGAGACAAAGTAACTATTAGCATGACATAACATAGAACGCAACCATAATTTCCTGTAATAAAGATAGAAAACAAAGATATTAAGGAATACACATACCTTAAGCATGATTATCGAAGTTAGGAACAAGAGTAGATATTTGGACCACACGTCCTATCCATCTTCTCAAGTAGTTTCACCACCCTAAATAAAGCATCTAGTAACCCATACATATAACTGTGCTTCTCTACTATGCTTTTTAGCTACAAACACAACACTCCATAATTTAAATCTTCTAATTTTCTTGCAAAACATATAACTACTAGGGCCCGATTATAACTTCATATTTCCTTACATATTAGAGCCTAACTCTAAGTTAAAGGTGTTAGTGTAAGCTATGGGAACCTATACTTTACACCCCTTCAATGATACTAATCTATCACATCACTATAATTAACCAATATTAGCCTTTTAATCAAGGAGTACTAGACACCATATCAGAGAAAATCCACTTCTTTATCCATAGCACGATTATCATACTACCAAAGAAGGGTCACTACGGAACTAGAGTAAAAGCATCACAAATGGGAGGGTTACTTCTTAATTAATACTCCTATCCATTAAGCTACTCAAAATGAGACCTATGAAATGAGATGCGGTACACTTGGCATGAAATACTTCAAATACTTTAGCATAAACATAATCTAACTTGAGTTCTTGGGACTAGGCACACCAATAAACATGAATGCATACATCACGGGTCATATAACATAAAGCTGAGATTTATATATTCAAAAAGTAGGAAAAAGGCTACCGCTTAAAACTAATTCCTCTTATTCTACTGATAGAAAATAGTCACGAGTTGTATATACAGAATCATTTTGGGATGGAACATGACATAAAATAAATTGGTAGCAAATAGAATGTATAGATCCTTAGAACAAAGAATAAAGTTAGACATGAGTTTATAGATCATGGGTGTTGTAATGTAGGGCTGTAATACTTGGAAGATTGGATTTTTCAGAATTGTTACTACTTTTAATTTTAGGGGTTGGTGCATAGGCATAAGCTACGTAGAAAACTTGGACTTTAGGCATAGGCATAATTTGAATACATAAGAAATTGATAGAATGTACTCTTAAACTAAAGTGAGTGGAATTTTCTGGAATAAGAGTGGATTAACCATGACTCTTCCCTGGAACTCATCACCATGCGAAAAAAAATTAATATTAGCCTTAGTTTTCCATCTCCAAGATAACTATTATATGAAGACACCACCCTCTAAGGTACTAACTTAACCTTCTCTAGCCCCTATAGTTTTCACCCTATGAATCACACTTTCATGAGCATAAACATACATACTAAGACATTTAATTACATGAACTAGGTACACCTGAGATTTGTAAACTTAAAATATTATCTAACAAGATAGTAACTGGGGCTCGACATAATCTTATAAACTTAATGCTCTTATTTATCTAATAACTTAGTCCCAATTCATTACTTCAACACTAGACCTCTGGTGTGTATATATCATAATTACCCACTCCAATAATTCATAAGTTATCAACCTATGTATTTTTTTAGCAAGGAGACATGAAACACTGGATGGATGAAGATAGATCTGAAGGCAACTCAAACTCGTAAGCTACCTTTCCAAATGGCTGAAAATTTAGTAAGGACTAATATATTAGGTATTGAGCTTTCCCTTCTTGCCAAAATGCTTTACTCCTTTCATAGGAGAGATTTTCCAGTACACAAAGTCTCCAATCTCAAACTTAAGATCCTTTCTATGCACATCTGTGTACAATTTATATTGGCTCTTAGCTGTCTTAAGTCTTTCCCTGATCAGTTGAACCTTTTTTAAGGTATCAATACTAAGTCAAGCCCTACCACTGCTGCCTCACTGACTTCAAACCAACCAATGGGAGATCCACACCTTCTTCCATAAAGCACCTCAAATAGAGCCATCTAAATATTGGAATGATAGTTATTGTTATTTGCAAACTCAATCAAAGACAAGTGGTCATCCCAACTACATTTAAAATCTATCGCACAAGATCGCAGCATATCCTCTAAAGTCTAAATAGTCCTTTCTGCTTGACCATTTATCTGAGGTTAAAAAGCTATACTGAGGTGAACTCGGGTACCAAGACACTTTTGGAATGCTTTCCAAAAATAAGAGGAGAACTGGGTACCTCTATCTGAGATGATGGACAATGGAACACCGTGCAATCTAACCAACTCCCTGATATAGAGTTTTAAATAATCCTCAGTTGAGTAAGAGGTATGGACTGGTAGGAAATAAATTGATTTGGTCATCCTATCTATATGACCCAAATTGAGTCATGCTGACGATGAGTACGAGGAAAACCTATCACAAAGTCTATGTTCACTTCTTCCCATTTCCAGGTGGAAATGTTGAAATCCTGCATGGACCCACTAGGCTTCTAATGCTAAATCTTAACTTGCTGACATATCTAGAACTTAGCGACAAATTCTACAATGTCTCTCTTTATCCCACTCCACCAATAGATCTCCTAATAATCATGGTACATCTTAGTAGCCCCTGGATAAATATAGTAGCACACACCATGCGCTTCAACAAGAATTTGCTGCCTCAAGTCATCTATGCTTAGCACACATAGTTTACTCTGATAATGCAAAATACCATACCCCCTCAGGACAAAACCTCTACCTTCTGGTCTCTGACTTATTATTTTAACTTGACTAGACTGGGATCCCTATCCTTCTTTTCCTTCACTTTAGAAACTAGGGATGATTCTAAACTATTTTGCAACCATACACTACCTTTTGTTGAATCAACTAAGCGGATACCTAGTCGGGCTAGCTGACGAACTTCCTGAGCTAACTTCTTCTTATTGTCCTCGACATGAGTAATACTACACATAGACATTCTACTGAGAGCGTTGGGAACTACATTGGCCTTGCTCGTATGATACAAAACACTCATGTCATAGTCTTTCAACAACTCCAACCAACTTCTCTGATGGAGGTTAAGGTTTTTCTGAGAGAATACATACTGCAGGCTCATGTGTTCTATAAACACATCCATATGAACTCCATACAAATAGTGCCTCTAAATCTTTAAGGCAAACACTACTGCTTCTACATTAATATAATGAGTAAGATAGTTCTTCTTATGAGGTTTAAGCTACCTAGAAGCATAGGATATGACCTTACCTCTCTGCATCAGAACACACCCCAAGCCAATTTTAGAGGCATCATAATACACCATAAAGCAGTCTAAACTATTTGGTAAGGTCAAAACTGGAGCTGTAGTGAGTCGAGTCTTCAACTCCTAAAAACTCTTCTCACAAGAATTTAAACACTGGAATTTGACTTTCTTCTGAGTCAATCTGTACATAGGGGATGCAATAGACAAAAATTCCTTAATGAGCCATCTGTAATAGCCAGCCAAACCTAAGAAACTCATGATATCTGATGGACAGATGGGCCAAGGCCTGTTCTCTCTACTTTGGTCTCTTAGGGATCAACTCTAATGCCATCACCAAAAATTATATGGATGAGGAAAGCTACTGACCTTAGCCAAAATTTGCACTTACTGAATTCAGCGAATAACTGATGATTTTTGAGATTTTATAATGCTATTATAAGATGGTTTGTATGATTATGTTCACTGTGGGAGTAGACGAGAATCTCATCTATGAAGACTATGACAATAATGCCCAAGTACTACTTGAACACACAGTTCATCAAGTACATGAAGGCTACTGGAGCATTGGTAAGACCAAAGGACATGACTAAGAATTTGAAGTGACCATACCGAGTTTTGAAAGTTGTTTTCAGGATGCCACACTCCCTGTTTCTGAGCTGATGATAGCCTGATTTGACGTCTATCTTAGAGAAGTAACTGGCACCCTAGAGTTGGTCAAATAAGTCATCGATTTTGGGAAGTGGAAACTTGTTCTTGACCATGAATTTATTTAACTGATGATAGTCCATACACATTCTGAGGGAACCATTTTTCTTAGGCATAAATTAAACTGGTTCACCCAATAGAGACATACTGGGTCTATTAAATCTCTTATCTAGGAGATCCTTTAACTGCTCTTTTAAAACTCTGAGTTCTACTGGATCCATTTTATATGACAGAATATATATAGGCTGAGTATCTAGAAGAAGATCAATTTCCCTTTTGGGAGGAACTCCAGGAAGATCATTGGGAAACACATCTGGGAATTCACATGCTATTGACATTGACTTAATAGTAGGGGTTTCTGAACTAGAGTCCTAGACTGGAACGAGATGGTAGACACATCCCTTAGATATCATTTTTCTAGCCTGAAGGTAAGAAATAAGTTGATCCCTAAGTGCTGAAGTACTACCTCTCCACTTTAGGATGGGTTAATTTGGAAACTGAAACTGTAAAATCTTTTTCTGCAATCAACTAAGGCATAGCAGGAATGAAGCCAATCCATGTTGAGAATGACATCAAAATTAGTCATATCTAATTTGACTAAGTTTGCTGAAGTGATTTTCTGATATATCATAACTGGGCAGTTCTTGTATACCCTCCTAGCTATGATGGATTTACCTACTGGGCTAGAGACTGAGAAAGGTACTACTAAAATTTTTGGGCTGACTCTGAAATCAACTGCTATATACATGGAGTAACAAAGGACAAAGAAACTCCTGGATCTAACAAATCATAAATATGCAAATGGTAAAATTGTAATGTACCAATGACCACATCAGGAGAACTCTCCTAATCCTGTCGCGACTAAAGAGCATAGAGTCTATTTGGGCACTGCCCACTGGTGGCACTGGAAGTGGCACCTTACTGATTCGGCCGACCGAACTGAGCTCGAGGACGATTATTCTTACCCTGAGAACCTGACTGAGGAAATCTCTGAATTTGTGGCCTAGCTTACCACACCCAAAATACACATTGCTACTCACTCTATAGATACCCTGGTGGTTACTGCCATACTTCTGACAAAGAGGATTGGTTAGGGTACTGCTAACATTACCCTGGGGTTTAGGTCCTGGTGCCCTATACCTATTGCCATCTCTAAATTTTGTCATAGGAGCATTGGCTGAGGACAGAGCTTGAACTGAAGATTTTAGGTAGAACTGAGAACAATTCCCAGTCTCTGACTGTAATAACCTAATTTTCTAGAACTAGAATGTCACACGGTGCTCATGATCCCAAAGGACCACAAGCCAACCATCTACTAATATCTATACCTGAACTCTGTATAATATAGATAATAAATGTGAAAACTATCCATAAGGTTCAAAACTTCTAAAAATACTCAAAATTGAAAACTGAATACTGATACATCTGTCTAAAAAGACTCTAAATTGTTTGAACTGTAGAGTTGATGGGATATGTCCCCAACTAACTCCTTTTACTGAAAATAACCAAAATCTAATACAAAAATAATAAAATAATCATTCTCAAATGAAGAGGACTCATTACTACATCTACTGCTGCTGACTGGGACTGAACTGCTAAGGGTACTCTGGATCTTGTGCCTCTGAACCTACGATGTCAAATAAAAAACCATAGCAGAAATGCGTAAGTATGGGAACATGCCGAGTATGAAGATGAGGTAAGGATAAATACAAGGGCTTATGCATGAACAATTACTTAACTGAATAATCATGAGAGTACTGAATGAGAACACATGTATGAATGCATGAACCATAAAAAAAATCATCATGACTCAAAGTACTGAAACTGATTAACTGAATTTACTCATATCAATGACTGCATTCTGAACTTTCTACTCTCGGCTGACTACTTCGGAGATCAAACTGCTCTAATAGATGATTCCAAAATATACAATCAATGATAAGAAAAGATTATTTCTGAATCTGACAACAAGAATACTCAACTGAATCTCAGATTGAGATCAAGCCTATCTAATGGGTGATCTCTAGATCTAATAGTAAGAATACTTAACTGAATCTGAGTCTAAGATCAAGTCTATCTGAAGGGTGATCTCTAGATCTAATAACAAGAATACTCAACTGAATCAGAGAATGAGATCAAGCCTATCTGACGGTTGGGTGATCTCTAGATCTAATAACAAGAATACTCAACTAAATCTGAGACTGAGATCAAGCATATCTGATGGTTGATCTCGGGATCTGATACAGAATAACATTATATGGGATAAGCCTATCAGACGGGTGGTCCATGAATAAATAGAAATATCTAAGTTCCTCACTGAGACAGATGACTTTATTTGACAGTCCTGATTTCTAAAGATTGATACTAGAACTGTAACTGTAGGAAGTAGTCACTTAATCGACATGCCCCAAACTCAACTGGTGGGGTCCAACCTATAACCTCAGCTGGAAAGGGGTCAATACTGTGCCACGGGTAAATACCTCTCTAGTCAAGCCTTTCTAATGGATGACCCTCACAAGAAGTCAAGCATAAGTCAATATAATAGTCAATCCTATCTGACGGGTGATCAGCCTTTCCTGATGGGTGACTTCTGCATCTTGCACTGATAGGGAGCCTCTATCCCTGCCCTCGCTCAGTGCTAGCTCCTACTCCCAACTGAAAGACTCTGAACTGATTCTTAACTGAACACAAACTGAACTGAATCTAATACTAATCATGTTTCTCAAATGATCTAACTGAGTTAAGATGAATTCACTTGGTTTCGTATCTGATGGAATACTACTAAATCACATTATCTAACTGAATGACACAGAGCTTTGAATAGAGTAGTCGATTACTACAGAGGTCAGAACTAAACACTTGAATACTACTTGATCTGAGTTGGGTATAGAACTAAGGCTAGAGTACTAGTGATACTGAGATTACGGCGATTACAGAGATTACTGATATTTCTTAAATTTTGTATCTGTCTGAGAATACAGATATCTATAACTCACAGAGTTTTGAGAATCATGGCTTGACTGGAATTATTGTGAAAACTAACACGGGCTCTCGATAGCAGCTAAATTATCGGGTATAAATACCCCCAAGACTTGATAACATAAAAGTAAAACACAACTATTCTTGAATAATCAAGACCATGGAAAATCATTCACCATCACAATCACTAAGGCATCACTTTAAGCATTTAGGAATCATAAACATATGATAGTATAGGGAGACATGCTATTGGATTATACTCCATTCAACAAGTCCTTGCATCAAGCACTTCACACATATTTAAGTCTTGGCATGTACCAGATAACATATAATTGGGGAAATTTATGCTATCATGTTACAATTCATTCATCAAACACTTAGCATGTATTAAAGTCTTAGCATGTATCAAAGAGTAAAAAATAGGGAAATTTCATGCTATCATGCCACAATTCATTCACTAAAGCTTTTCAACAAACACTTGGCATGCATAGGCTTACAAACAATTGGGGATTTCTAGTCAACATGCTATAATAGGTCTAATTCATTTACATAAGTATTTTATCAAGCATATGGGGAGCATGCTTTGCCTATTCAATAATTTCTACACTTAATTGACATGAACACACTACTTAACAAGCAACTTGAAAAGGGTTTATCATGAACATCACATGAATACCACATACTAGGGTCAAAACTTGAAAACCTTGTAAACCAACATGAATCACAACTCAATAATAGCATGGACATCAATTTCAAATCACATGAATCACTAAAACTCATAAACATAAAATCTTTGAAATTTAGAAAAGGGTTCTTGAGCTTCTTTGATGAAAGGCACCCCAGAATCAACATCTGCATACCTTAGAGAAACTCTTTCTTGAAAGCCCTTGGAGAGATTCTTGATTTCTTGATTTCTCTTGAAGAAGAATGAAGGGTTTTGACTTTATAGAAACCCTAGATCTTGTTTTTTAACAACTTTGAGAGAAAACAATGATATTTTGGATGAAATGAGGCCAAATCCCGTGTTAAGGAGTATATATAGGGATTGGTAAAAGACCCTTTTCACCCTTGGAATTAAACTAAAAAATCCCGATCTTACATGCTGGCGCGATATGCCATAATTCCGCCAGCTCAATAGAAATTGGACAATCGAGAAACTGCTTGATGGCGCGATGCATTGGAAATTATGTTGCCACCTTAGTTGTGAACTGAAAAGGCACCGTGACGTGGTGGAATTACGTAGGTGTACTGGAAATTGACAATTCATAAATTGAGCCTTAGAGTGACACGCCATAATCATGGAGGCTCACTAGATTTTGATGATTGCCATTTTCGCTGGCTTCACAATGCACTAAAGTGCCAGGTGGCACACTGTCTCACTAAAATAGTTCTAACTCTTTGCTCGAGTGTCAGATTTGGGCGAATTTGGTATCAACAAAAATCTTATTCAATTCTCTACATGACAAAAAGTTGATATTAGTGAAATTCTATACGATTCAAAATATTTCTAACTTAGGAAAAAACTTTTCAATCTTTGAAGGCCAAATTTATGCTTCACTAAACACGCTCTAAGGCTCAGACTATGAGAGAATTTTTGTGGGGTGTTACAATATCTCCCCCTTGGAAACATTCATCCTCGAATGCTGCTTGATAGGCTAAGAATACTGATCGACTGAACTTACTCAAGGAACAGGAACATCTGAAACATGACCATGTAACTGGAACTACTGATATTCTGAACTCTCATACTAGAATTTCATATCTGATGCATGGAATACTCAACTGAAGCTACTCATAAGCTAAATTCTCATAATAGACATGCATATCTGATGTATGGATTCATAACTGGGCTGATCTCATGAATGCATGACTAAACACACTGAAAAACTAAACTCTTTCTACTGAACATGCATATCTAATTTATGAATGTATGACTGAACTGACTCTTGAAAGCATGACTGGCTATGCAATGACCACTGATGTTAACTTCATAAGAAGAGTCTGAACATGCAAATGAATAAGTCTAAGAACATAAAAGAATTGCAATATCGTGGGGTATCTCCCCCTTGGGACTCTATTTCCCTTTAAACACACTTCGCTGAAATACTGGGATAGTGCATAGGGTACCTATGAATTGGGTCATGATTGATCGACTGAGATCTAAAACTCATGCATGACTCATGCTGACATAAGAGCTCAAAATCGGAGCAAAAGATCTAACAATGCATATCATACAGATGAAGGACTCATAACATACCTGAATCAATATCAGGGAACCTTTCCTGATCAAGAAGAGCCTGAAAAGCATAGAGACTATTCTGACGCTGACCACTAATGGCACCGGAAGGGGCACTCTGCTAAAAAAAATCTCTACCCTTTTGAGCTAGCGCTCTATATTCTCGCATTCCATGGCCTGGCCCACCACACCCAAAGCAAACATTACTACTGACTCTACACATACCTAGGTGGCTCTTGCTACACGCTCTACTAAGAGGATTGGTGTGAACACCACTAGAACTACTCAGGGCTTTGGAGCCTAGTGCTCCATAATAACTGACATGCCCAAACTTCGGTGTGGGTACACTAGCTGAGGATGGAGCTAGGACTGAAAATCTCCGACTATGCTGAAAATGGCTACTACCCTGGGACCCTACCTGAGAGAAACCTTGACTACTTGTCCTAGCTCTCCTACTCACTCTCTCTCTCTTTCTTTTATCTTATCTGCTATAATCTATTACACATGCATCATCAGCCTAGCAAGGTCCATATCTCTATTAAGCATAGCAGTTCTACACTCTTTCAACACTAACTTAGACACACAAGTCACAAACTTACTCATACTCGCTCTAGGGTCAACTATCAAGTCAGGAGCATACTTACCTAACTGGTAAAGCTTAAGAAAATACTCTTTCACTATCATGGAACCTTGCCTTAGGTTTATGAACTCTTCTACCTTATCTTCCCTCATCTCTAGTGGGAAAAACTTATCTAAAAAGGCACCTTAAAACTCTTGCCAAGTCATAGGAGTTGCATCTTCCCCTCTACTCTTCTTCTATATCACAACCCAGTCATGAGCGATATCCTTCAACCTATAGGATGCTAACTATACACTGTCCTCCTTAAAAATATGGATAATCTAGGTAATACTCCCCACCTCCTCTAGATAAAGCTGTGGGTCCTCACCTGCTACTGACCCAAAGAATTTTGGTAGGCTCATTCTCATGAAATTTCTAATTTTGGCTACAGCTAAAACCCCATCTTTCTGAGGTAGGGCCACAGTCTAACGATAACACTGAACAATAGTCATAACTTGGGCTAGTGCCTCAAAAGTTGCCCTAAAACTCTGCATGTGGCACATTCTCATTCTCAAGATCTACTGGCTGAGAGGGCTGGTCATCAACCCTACGGACATTATCTCTGTAAGGAGGCATACTCAGTACATAAAAGAAAAAAGTGAATTATACTGAGGATCAACTTGAGCTCATGCTCCCTTGCACGACATGGATACTGAAAGAAGGGAAACTGCTCTTAAAACTATCTTATAGCCTCTTGTACATAAATATGGTGTGCAACAAACGCATGCATAAGACTCTACTAGATGCGGCTTTTCAAACTCCCTAGAACAATATTGAACTTTAGGCTCTGATACCAAGTTTATAACGACCTAATTTTCTGCAACCAAAATGTCACACAGTGCTCATGATCCCGAAGGACCACAAGCCAACCTTCTACTGATATCTGTACCTAAATACTGCATAATATAGATAATAAATATAGCAACTGGCCATAAGGTTCAAAACTTCTAAAAATACTCAAAATTGAAAATTAAATACTAATACATCTATCTGAAAAGCCTCTAAACTGTTTGAACTATGGAGTTGATGGGATATGTCCCGAACTAACTCTGTCTACTGAAAATAAACAAAATCTTATATAAAAATGATAAAATGATCATCCTTAAATAAAGAGGACGCACTGTTACATCTACTGCTGATGACTGAGACTCAACTGCTAAGGGTACTATAGATCTCATGCCTCTGAACCTTTGGTGTCAAATAAAACACCATAGCACAAATACACTAGTACGGGATATACCGAGTATGAAGATGAGGTAAGGCTAAATGCAAGGGATTATTCATGAATAATTACTTAATTGAATAATCATGAGAATACTGAATGAGAACACATACATGAATGCACAAACCATAACTAAAATTATCATGACTCAAAGTACTGAAACTGATTAACTGAATTTACTCATATCAATGACAACATTTTGAGCTTTCTACTCTAGATTGAATGCATAGGAGATCAAACCTCTCTGACGGATGATTCCAAAATCTACTAGAAATGATAAGAAAAGATCATGTTTGAATCTGACAACAAAAGTACTCAACTGAATCTGAGACTGAGATCAAGCCTATCTGAAAGGTGATCTCTAGATCTAATAACAAGAATACTCAACTGAATCTAAGACTGACATCAATCCTATCTGATGAGTGATCTCTTGATCTAATAACAAAAATACTCAACTAAATATGAGACTAATATCAAGCCTATCTGACGGGTGATCTCTAGATCTAATAAAAAAATACTCAACTGAATCTGAGACTGAGATCAAGCCTATCTGACGGGTGATCTCTAGACCTAATAACAAGAATAGTCAACTAAATTTTAGACTAAGATCAAGCCTATCTGATGGGTGATCTCTAGATCTAATAACATGAATACTCAACTGAATCTGAGACAGAGATCAAGACTATCTGACGGGTAATCTTAGGATCTGATAATGAGATTACTCAACTGATTATGAGACTAAGATCATACCTATCTGATATGTGATCTCTAGATATGATAATGATATTACTCAACTGAATATGAGACTGAGATCAAGTCTATCTGATGGGCAATCTTTAGATCTGATAACCAAAAAATTCAACTAAATTTGAGATTGAGATCAAGCCTATCTGACGGGTGATCTCAGGATCTAATATAGAATAACTTTATATGGGACTAAGACTATCTGACGGGTGGTTTATGAATAACTAGAACTATCTGGGTTCCTCACTGAGATAGATGACTGTATCTAACAGTCCTAATTTCTGAAGATTGATACTAAAATTTTAATTGTAGGAAGTAGTCAATTAACTAACATGCCCCGAATCTTAATTGGTGGGGTCCAACCTGTAACCCTAGATGGAAGGGTGTTAATACCTTGCCATAGGTATAAACATGTCTGTTCAAGCCTCTCTGATGGGTGACCCTCACAGGAAGTCAAGCAGAAGGCAATATAATAGTCAAGCCTATCTGATGGGTGACCAGTAGTTCCTGATGGGTGACTCCTGCATCCTGCGCTGGCAACGTAGTTTTGGAGTTCAGGGATTGCTCTTAACAACTTTGCCCCTCTGATGGGGAGCCGTCATCCCTACATTTGCTTGGTGCTAGCTCCTACTCCCAACTGAAAGACTCTGAACTGATTCTTAACTGAACACAAACTGAACTGAATCTAATACTGATCACATTTCTCGAATGATCTGACTGAGTAAAGATGAATTCACTTGGTTCCATATCTGATGGAATACTACTAAATCACGTTATCTGACTGAACGACACATATCTTTGAATAGAGTACTTGATTACTATAGAGGTTAGAACTGAACACTTGAATACTACTATATCTGAGTTGGGTATAGAACTAAAGCTAGATTACTAGCGATACTGAGATTACGACGATTACAGAGATTTCAGAGATTTCTTAAATTCTATATCTGTCTGAGGATACAGAGTTCTATAACTCACTAAGTTCTGAGCATCATGTCTCAACTGGAATTATCATGAAAACTCGCTAAATGTTCGGGTGTAAATACTCCCAGGACTCGATAACATAAAAGTAAAACATAATCATTCTTGAATAATCAAGACTATGGACAATCATTCACCATCACAATCACTAAGGCATCACTTCAAGCATTTAGGAATCATAAACATGTGATAGTATAGGGAAACTTGTTGTTGCATCATACTCCATTCAACAAGGCCTTGGATCAAGCACTTTGAGCATATCTAAGTCTTGGCATATACCAGAGAACACATAATTGGGAAACTTCATGCTATCATGTAACAATTCATTCATCAAACACTTCGCATGTATTAAAGTCTTAGCATGTATCAAAGAGAACATAATTGGATAATTTCATGCTATCATGCCACAATTCATTTACTAAGGCTTTTCAACAAACACTTGGCATGCATAGGCTTACACACAATTGGAGATTTCTTGTCAACATGCTATAATGGCTCTAATTCATTCACATAAGCATTTTATCAAGCATATGGGGAGCATGCTTTTCTTATTCAACAATTTGTACACTTAATTAACATGAACACACCACTTAACAAGCAACTTGAAGAGGGTTTATCATGAATACCACATACTAGGGTCAAAACTTGAAAACCTTATAAACAAACATAAATCACACCTCAATAATAGCATGAACATCAATTTTAACTCACTTGAATCATGAAAACTCCCAAACATAAAAGCTTTGAAATTTATAAAAGGGTACTTGAGCTTCTTGTATGAAAGGGACCCAAGAATCAACATTGCATACCTTAGAGAAACTATTTCTTGAAAGGCCTTGGAGATATTCTTGATTTCTTGATTTCTCTCAAAGAATAAGGAAGGGTTTTGATTTTATAAAAACCCTAGATCTTGTTCTTTAACAACTATGAGAGAAAACAATGATATTTTGGGTGAAATGAGGCTAAATCCCGTGTTAAGGAGTATATATAGGGGTTGGGAAAAGACCTTCTCCACCCTTGGAATTAAACTAAAAAATCCCAATTTTATATACTTTCGTGACGCGCCATAATCATTCCAGCTCACTGGAAATTAGACAATAGAAAAGCTACTTGATGGCGCGATGTGGTAGAAATCGCATTGCCACCTTGGTTGCAAATTGGAAAGGCACCACGACGCGGTGGAATTGCGTTGGTCCACTGGAAATTGATAATTCCAAAACTAAGCCTTGGTACGATGCTCCATAATCGTGGAGGATCACTTGATTTTGACGATTGCCATTTTAGCTGGCTTCATGACAAGCTAAAGTGTTAGGTGGCACACTATCTCACTAAAATAGCTCTAACTCTTTGCTCGAGTGTTAGATTTGGCCAAATTTTGGTTTTGACAGAAAGTTTATTCAATTCTCTAAATGAAAAAAGTTGATATTAGGGAAATTCTCCATGGTTCAAAATATTTCTCACTTGGGAAGAGACTTCTCAATCTTTGAAGGTCGGATTTACACTTCACTGATCACGCTTTAAGGCTTAGACTATATGATAATTTTTGTGGGGTCTTACACTAAATTAGGTTGAGTGAAGTTGAAACTACCTATTGTCGCTCTATTGATCTCCCTTTCCTTCTCTTTATTCTTGGCCTCCTCTATCTGGTGAGCATGGACTATAAGCCTAGATATGTCCATCTGCTTAATAAGCATTACGGTCTTACACTGCTTGACCATGATGTTAGACACCCCTGACATAAACTTACTCATTCGGGATCTACTGTCTTCCACCACATGAGAAGCATATCTAGCTAATTGAGTAAACTTGAGATAATACTCTTTCAATGTCATACTGCCCTATTTAGATTGAAAAAATTCCATAACCTTCGCTACCCTTAAATCTAGAGGGAAGAACCTAGCCAGAAAAGCAATGAGAAACTCCTCCCACTCTTTGGACCCTGCATCTACGGCCCTCTCTATTTTCCACTGTTTAAACCATGTGTGAGCCACATCCTACAACTGATATGCAGTTAACTTAGCACTCTCAACTGCGATCACCCCAATAATATCAGTAACCTTCTGCATCTGATCAAGAAATTCTTGAGGGTGCTTATCTAACTTTAACCCAATAAATAAGGGAGGGGTCATTCGGGTGAAGTCTCGAATATTGGCAGTAGCAGTATTGGCCACTAGGTTGGCCAAAACGGTAGTTGGAAATTCATTTTGGGCTTCCACAAAATGAGCCAGGGTGGTGAAGGCTTCTTTGAAATTAGCATGGGAGACGTATTCGTCTAGTGGATCTATCTGGATAGGTTGGGGTTCTAGATGGTCTCCTATTCCTCTTCCCTTATTCCTCTTTGGAGGCGTATTTCTGTAAATAGAAGAGAAAGGATTAGGCTGAGAGCTTAACTGGAGCTTATTCTCACTCGTACGACATGAATACTAAAAGAAAGGAAACCTTTCCAAAAATATCTCGTAGCCTTTTTTCCATAAGTGTGGCACGCAACACACCCATGCACAAGACTCTACTACATGCTTCTTTAAAACTTCCTAGAAAATTATTGAACCTTAGGATTTGATACCAAGTTTGTAATTCCCTGAGTCTATACCCCAGATGCTACACAATGCTCATAATCCTGAAGGACCATAAGCTAACCCATGACTGGTACCTGTTGTAATAACTGAATAACAATAATACTAAATTATGCAGAAATTAGGTAAAAACTAGCCATAAGGTTCAATACTGTAAATAAGACTAAATATGGTATCACAATACCAAAACTGAACATCAATACTGAAAACTAAACAACTATTTGAAAATACACTAGTCTGAAAAGGCTCTAAGTTGTATGAACTGTGGAGTTAATGGGACAAGTCCCCAACTAACTCCGACTACTAAAAATGAACTAAAATAATGAAATAAATGACCATTTCCTCAAGCTATGAGGACTCACTACTAACTCTATATGTTGAGAATCTGAACTATTAAGGGGTGCTCAGGAGCCCGTGCGTCTGAACCTATGATATAAGACATCATAGTGCAAAAGAAAAGCATGTGTTAATACTTTGAATGTACTAGTATGCTCAATGAGATAGGCTGAAATACATGGGTTCATATGCCTGAGTAATACTAACTGAATATCTTGAGTGTGACTGAATGAGAGTACATGCATGAATATGTAAACTATACTGAGATAGTAAAAATACTGAATACTGGATACTGGTAACTGAATGACTGTATCTGACTATCATGATTCTTTGGAACTATATGAGTCTTGTACAGATTTGAGTAACTGTGTTTGGCCGTCCTGAATTTGTAGAACTAAACTGAGTTCCATACTTGAGATAGAATCTGAAAGTGAGACTGTAGGAAGTAATCATCTAGCTGACATGCCCCATTTCTAACTAATTTGGGGTCCAACCTGTAACACTAATTTAAAGGGTGTCAATACCTTGCCACGAGTAAGTACAAATAATGAGTCATCCTCATCTGGAAGGTACTCTAAATGAGAATGGTGGTACCCTCAATTGACAGGCACATTACCTCATCAACCCTCAACTAGTAGGTTGATGTCTCAACCTATGTTGGCTACATATTTTTGGAATGTAAGTACTACTTATAAGTATTTCACCCTCTATTTGAAGTTGAGTTGCTATCCTTGGGTTTACTCAGTGTTGAACCTACTCCCAACTGAATAGATACTGGATAGAATTCTAAACTGTATTAGGCTATACTAAACTGTTACTGATTGTAATGTATTACTGAACTGGACTGATTTTACTAAACTAAGATGGACTGATTCTGAGTTCACTGAGTTTTTCCTAAGTTCTGTAACTGACTAAATTTTAGTGATCGAGACATGAGTGATTCCACTCTGTGACTTACCATGGCTCTAGACAAGCAACTAAGTTGTCGGGTAATACTCCCAGGACTCGATAGCATAAACTTAAAAGGCATGGTATAATCTTGAGACATGGTAATTAACCACTTAGTCATCATTCATTCATTTGGGCATTCAAGCAAACACTTGCATGACATAAACTTGCATATATGCTAACATGATATAATTTTTCTATTAAACTAAAATGGACAATTCATCAAACACTTATGGGGCACAATATATACACATAATACTAATACAATATGTAGGCATTATGATTCAATTCCAATTACAAAATTCCAAGAGTTTCAACATGGATTCACATGATAAAGCACACATATCAATTAACACTACATGAATTTTGCAATAAATCATGAATACACTTTAATTTAAATCATGGAAATCATAAAATCACTCTACATGAACTTTAAAAGAGTTTCTTAGACTCTAAGGGTAGAGGGAACCCTTGGATGAACACTTCACATACCATAGTTGATGAATTCTAGAAAATTAATGGTGGAATCTTGAGCCTTGAGTTTGAATTTAATTCACCTAGGGTTTTTGTTCTTGAGGAATTTGTGAAAGAATGAATATAACTTGGTAAAAAGAGGGCTAAATTTAATGTTATGGGGGATGAAATGCATGGGAAAAAACTTAATTAACCCTGAGGACACGGCTTTTAAATGACTATAAGTTGAATCATCGACGCGCAAGCCGACGCGCCGAGTCATTGGAATCAATGCGATAGCCAATGCATCACGTCGAGTCCACATCAATTCACTAGAATTGGATGCTGGGAGCTGGGGAAAATATTTATCAATAAGATAGGAAATGCGATGCGTCAAGATTCATTGATTCACTAGTTTAGGATTCCAAAGCCTCTTCAAATAAAGTCCAAAAAATCCAAAACTTACCCGGAAACACCTATTGATATTCCTGATCATGAATTAACTCAAATATCAATATTTAATAGACATAAAGGTTGCAAAATAAGATTGCCAACTTTTGAAGGATTAAATAATACTAAGTCTAAATACTTATCTAGAATTTTCTAATTCTGGGACCCCTGAACAAGCTTAAAGGACTGAATTAAGATAAGAATTTTATGGGGTCTTACAGTACGAGTGGTGGGTACTACTCATATTGAAGGGTACGAATGGTATCCATAGTCGTACCTACTTGACGGGATTTTTGGAATTTTAAGGGCAATATGGATGTTTCCCCTCTTAACCTGTATGGACCCACGACTTGTGTTCCTATTAGGAGGTTATTTTCCTTTTTGTTCTTTTCATTAACACTTAGAAACCTCTCTTAAACACTGTACAATTCTATCTAATACTTTTGGGTAAAGGAAGGCTAGAGTTTTATCTAAAGGATTAATTTGGTGCTTGTATTGGTAATTTCTCTCTATCATCTTCTGTGTTTAAGGCATGTTCTCTTTCTTCATTGTTAGTTCCAACTAAAGGCATGGTTTTATACAAAATTTTCATGGTTTGATTATTGCATGGTTTTGGATTTTAAAATATAATTTGGGATTTTGGTTATAAATGCTTGGTTATAGTTTTCCCACATTTTAATTATGCTTTTATATGCTTTAATGGTGGTTTGGATAATTGATTGCATGGGAATGGTTATTTGGTAATTGGCTTTGATTTTGGAAATATTATACCCCCAATATGTTTGATAAAATGTCTATGAGAATGTTTTCACTACATTATTTGATTCTAATGGAACTATTGCATATTTTAAACTTGGTAATGGTACCGTAATGGTTAAATAGAATGGTTTGGTGGTCATGGTTATGGTTAATTGAACTACTTGTGGGGTACAACGGAATCCCTATGTAAACTTGTTAATGAACAACTTGTGGAGCGTATGGTGCTATCCCAAGCAAACATAATGGAACACTTGTGGGGTACATAGGACTCACCTAAGTTAACATGGTAAATGGATACACAAGAATCCCTTTACCTTAAAAGGTTTTTCTAGGTACAATACTCGTAATTTCTAGTCGGTATGACAATACCACTATTAATAGCCTTGGTAAATAATAAATTGTATAATGGATTGGTTGGTTGGAAATGGTTTTAAATGGGAAATAATGGTGGGCTATGATAGCTAACCTTGAAGGTGGGAGTTTAATGAAAGAACACTGAAAACTCATGATTGCAGACATGATAGGTAGGGCATGGTGGCCCTTTTATGATACTATGATGTACGCAAGAATCCTCTAAGTACATTTCATATATGAATCATAGAGGGTGAGAGTACTTTGGAATCCCTACTCTTATGGTATCTCTGATTCGTGTGGCTACACACATCGAGGCCCGTTCATGGGATTGCACCAGACCCATATAGCCCATGGGAGGTTAAGGACGGTTAAGCTACACATATCCATGTTAATGATTTTAAATTCATGCTAAGACTGATTCCCTTTCCCGGTATGGTTATATATATATATATATATATATATATATATATATATATGTATGTATATCTATATATATATATGTATATATATTTATATTTATATATATGTATATATATAGTTTATATACATATGGTTGGTTTTCTTGGTTTTGCTGGTTGGCATTATTTTATCCTTATCTTGAGTTTATGCCAGCGTTCACCTAATAACCCTTCTTCGGGTGGTTGTATCCCTTGTGATGTAGGAATTAACCATTCTATTCCTCTTGCTTAGCTATCGGACATTCAGGATCAGCTACTGGATTGAAGTGGTGAGCTTCCATCTTTCCAGAAGGTTCCATTTCATTGATGTTAGTTTATACTTTGGTTCATTTATGGATATCTGTTTTGGCTAT
Source organism: Capsicum annuum (assembly GCF_002878395.1). NCBI lineage: Eukaryota > Viridiplantae > Streptophyta > Magnoliopsida > Solanales > Solanaceae > Capsicum > Capsicum annuum. Next base: position 150,917,732 of record NC_061114.1, on the reverse strand, counting down.
GTTTGTGGGCATGTCCTAACCGTATTTTGGTATTCTTTTTGTTAGAGGCTTTTGTGGAACTACTATGGGTTTATATGGGCGGGATTGGTATTGGTGTGAGCCTTGGTATTGGGGCTAATACCAAAGAACTAAATTTCTCACCGTTCCAACCTGTTTAATTTTTGGATTATATTTAATTATTACGAAACTCATATGGTTATGATTTGTGGTTTGGTTCGAACAGTTGGACTCGGTTGGGTCGGTTATGGAAATAAACGTATCCCAGTCTATAAATTAGATAGTTATACTACTTGTTATATGCTAAAAATTCATCCAACTTAGGGTAGGCGATTGGATTTTACGTTGGGTAATGAGGTGGTCTTCGGTCCCGGTCGCACTTGGGACGCCCATTATGACAAGGCCCTGGATTGGGTCATGTCACTATCACAAGAACTCTAAGTTGCCGGAAAATACGTGCTAACTCTAGCTGGTCATCTATCTCATATCTAGAGTATTCTCTTAACCAATGTCTCATCACGACACAACCAAATGAAGTTCTTGGAATACTCTGAGATACTTCCCCTCATAATCCAAAATGGTCCCTATGGCCCAAAGAACCATACTGCACTCCTCAAGTCTGATGAGGACTCTTCCCACTATGATCATGATGACTAATCTGAGAACTATTCATAGTATGGAATACTGTCTGCATAGAGCTGAGGGGCTGCAGGTAAAGCTGAAATCTACCAAAAGAATCCTCACTCTCGGATAAAATACCAATAGCATTATACTGATGGCATGCTCTTTCCGCCATTTCTATAAGTCTCAATACTAGTGCTCTTTATGGTCCTCTCAAAATTAACATCCCGACTAAAGAATGCTTTTATTGCTATCAAGTGCTTTGATGCCAAACAGAGTGACAATACTAACCCTCTAACACATCCATGCACCAATGTCTGGCTCAGGAGGATGTAGCATAGAAAAATTCCTAGACCACACGAGAAATCCAGTCTCGTACTCAAAACTGGTAAAGAACCATGATGAACACCAATAGACTCAACTCTGGTTTGAGGATTACTCGATAAATCAAACGTCATCCATAGCTTAGAGGGATCTACAACATGACTTAAATTCCTAATGCTGAACCTCAAAGGCTTAAGTAGTCACAAGCTCAATCATAACCTAAGCTTGCTCAATTTCTTTTTGTCTACCGCTAAAGATCTTCGATATCCATCTCTGACTCTCTGCTCCAATCCTATGCTGAAACTATAGAAATATGTGTTGAAGTCTCGTTTGCATCTTTTGATAATATTGCATTGTCCTTTGATGATGGAATAGATTCAAATAATGTGTTCGAGGTTCATAGGAATACGTACATATGATAAGGAGTCAAGAAGTGAATTACCTAAAATATCCATGTAGCCTCCCAAAGATAGGTTATGAAAGTCGCCACACTGATCCATAGGACTCTACTAACACTTAGCTCTTGTACTAACACACCAGTGAAACCTAGGCTCTGATACTAATTTGCCACAACCCGATTTCTCGGGTTATGATGGCACCTACCATAATCGACCAGAAGGCAAGCCAACCCATAGTCCAGAATGGCTAGTAATAGACTACTCAATAATATAAGAAAAACAATGCGGAATAAATGAATAAAGATCAATACATAATACAATCCTAAAACCTTGTGGTATCAATACAAGATCTTCTAATATCACAAGAGTACAAAAGTGAAACAAAAATAAAACTAAAAGGATACAACTTATCTCTGAACACAATATAGAGATTAGTCTAATACAAAAGACAGAGATAAGTAAGACACCAAACGTCAAGATCTCACTCTAATTCTCTAAACCATGGCTGCTCCACACAATGTATACATCAACGGAAATAACCCATATTATGATCTATAGGCTATAGAAGTGTAGTATGAGTACAAAATGAAGGGTACTTAGTACGCAACTGCCAACTAAGCTCCAAAAATAACGTAGATATATACAACATATAAACAGAATGTACTCTTCCCCCAAGAGTTTGGAAATCATATAACAAGTATATGGGAATAATAAGGGATAATTATCCTGTTCAAGACCAAGAGTCTAACATAATAAGACTAAGGAAATATCAGGGTAAACTATCCTATTCCAGCCATATTGAATAGAAGTCAATGCTATACCATATATCCCAATCCAATATGCAAATGAAGACCGAAGGAAGATATATATAGTAATATACAAGGCCAAGAAACAATATACAATATGTACAAACATAAGGGGGATATACGATAGTGCTATAACTTCATATAGCTATATACATAGATATATACACACATATAAACATGAGGTCCTCTCAAGCATAACTTAGATCATCATATCCTCATTCTAATACCTCGTTATAATACTACCAGGATTTAATACTATCATACTTAGGGTTTCTGATCCACACGGATAGACATAAAATAATCATGCATAATAATGTCATCATAAGATAGAAGATGCCATAGACATACCTTAGATCTCAATAACAGATCAATGACCAAATCTATCATAAGATATCCATAATAATGATCATGACAATGATAACAAAAAAATCAATAAAAAGTTGAATAACCGGCTACTCAAGACAACCAAATACCTAGTCAAGCCTATGCATACCCCCATTATCGTAAACTAGAAAGGTATAATCAATATACAACAATACAAGTCATACTCCTCACCCATATCTATACAACCATCATATAATGGTTGATAGACATAGGTGCATACTAGTGATAGGAGATGTGCATGCGGGAATGAATGCAAAGTACACAATCAATATCACAATCTCAACATCACTACCATCTCTATCATAACTATCATCATCATGACCATCATTAGTATAATTAACCTCTGGACTTGTTGTGTATCAATGTATCACCACAGTATCTTCCGGCCTTATCTGGTATCAATATCATAATCACAATATCTTCATGCCTTGCTGGGTATCAATATATTATCACAATATCCTCCGGCCTTTATGGGTATCAATATATCATCACAATATCATCTCTCCTTTTCGAGTATAAATATATCATTACAATATCCTCTAGCCTTTTCAGATATCAATATATCATCACAATATCCTCGTCCTTGTATCAATATATTATAACAATATCCTCTAACCTTATCGGGTATCAATATATTATCACAATATCAATACATATGTATTTATAAATATATAATAGGTTCACGAGCTTAAGACATAGAAATGGGAGGGTAAATCTGCAAGCCTATTTGTAAACTCATAATCATAATTATATCATCATTAAGTATCTTACGTGTCGAAACTTAGCAATTATTTGATATTAGCTAACCAATGCTTGTATCATTAAACCACTAGTTCACTAGTTTTTGCATGACCTATAACTATTATCCTAAACATTATCTTTCACATAATTTTTATTCATGGGATAGAAACTAGTCATTATTAATAAGTAGTCAATACCCAACATCTAGTCAGTATTCATCACTAGACCATAATAGCTATTTATCAACTAATCAATATTACAAACTTATCATCCTATATTTGTTAATCATTATTAGCTGACATATAATTGTTTATATCTAACCATCTTTTATTAACTAACTCCATTCGTTAACTAGCCATTTTTTACCAATAATTCCACGTTTACCAATTATTCATCATTATTAACTAGTCATCTTGTATCACTAACATCTCTTATTATCTAGCCTCAATGATATAAACCTCTCATTTAACAACTAATTGACATCATAAACTAAGTCATCAAGTGCTATAGTCACCTATTACACAACAAGCTACCACATAGCTTAACCCTTAACTAGTAAGAACAATCATAAGATCGTATTTCAGCTAGAATCATATTATTTACCAATATAATAATCATAAATGTACCAAATCGATACATGCCATCACCAGTATTCAATCAGTTGAATAATAAGCATCATACCACATCTTCCTCTGTCCTATACCAGAGAGATATGCGTACAAACCATATATAAGCATATTCATAAATTGTAATCATATCATTTATAATGATAAACTCTTCTCGGATATCCAATAAATATTATAACACGTCCCTCGACTCAATAATAGGTTTGTAATAATCACAATAATATAATCACAGCCTTCGGCCCATATATATAGCCGAACACATATCAATAATATTTATAAGTTGTAGCATTGTTCTAATCATCTCACATAAAAGAGGTATCTCGTATGTAGGAGGCACAATATCAATAAGCATGTAATCATCTCTCACATATGAGGCATCTCACATCTAGGAGGCATAATATCTATAAGAATGTAATCATCTCTCACATAGGAGGCATCTCACATCTAAGAGGAATAATATCAATAAGCATATAATCATCTCTTACATAGGAGACATCTCACATTTAGGAGGCATAATATCAATAAGCATATAATCATCTCTCACATAAGAGGTATATATCAATAAGCATATAATCATCTATAAGATATCTTATGTCAATAGGTTATACAGCATAACTTCTGAAGAGTATCACCTATCTTACCAAATTATCTTATCTAAGAGGAATAACATCTCTATAGGTTTGAGAATCATAGATAAAAAAAGATAGCATCTCTATAGGCCCAACATCACATCTAAGAGGAATAGCATTTCTAAGGTATCTAGTTTAACTTCTAGATGTCAAGCAAGTCATGACCAATCCTAATATAGGAACTTCTTCTAGAAACAAGGGAATTTAAGTCAACTGTACCCAAATCACGATTTTAATACTACCACACTAGTCCAATAAGATTAAATAGGCTAATCATGCATCCAATAGTAACACACATCCCAACCCTAGCATCATATCATATCCATGATACAAACTAATCTAAACTAGGGCGAAGATAATAGGATTCTCAAGGGTAATATCATACAATCTTATGGGTCCAAAACCCTCATGTAATCCCCAAACATCAATAATTAAGGCAAAGTTATCTATGTATAATAAATCCTGACATCCATATTCACACCTAATATATATCATACGTCATCTACGAAGAAAAGTATATAGAAGCCTACCTCAATGACAAACTGTAAAACCTCACTCCTTACACCGCATACTCATCTTTACTTTAAAATCCTCAAAATGTCATCATGCTATCAAAAACATAATCTACTCATCAATACATATCTAATAATACCCATATCGCACTATTATGCTTTGGGTCCAAAAATGATACCAAAACTCTAAGTGGGTCCCACATACAAAAATGAGTTTCTAAGACTAACCCGATGTTCACACATGAACAAGGAATCACAACCCTTAAGAAATAGGTAAAACATAAGAATACTATGGGCTAAAATTAAGCCCTAATGTAAATTGGGGTTTTGGGTCTAAACTAGGAAATTCAACCATGAATTCAAAGAATTCGTACCTTAAATTTGAAGATAAGCGCGTAAAAGATGATAAGCTAGCTCCCAAGTCACCCACCATTACAAATTTGTGATTAGAACACCATGTTATGGTTTTTAGGTCTTAATGGAGAAAGAAGATGGCTAATTCTTATCCAAAATAGGTATTTAAATAGCCCTTCCCAGGCCCTCAGCTAGGGCGACAATGAAAACATGCGTGCCCTTATTATGGAATTGCAATCGCAAGTCTCCTACTATGATTGCATCCCTTTACTCCATTATATGATAGCTAAAACTTGATTTAAAGTTTTGGCCAATTCCTTGGGATGCATTCAGAATCCAATTTTCGCAAACAAAATATGTAACCATACTAAATTTGATATTTTAGATGCATTAGCACAGTTAGATTATCAATCCAAGGTCATTTAGACCAAATATGGGTCCTACACCTTAACTTTACAATTTTCAACTTTCGAATTGATAGGTTGAAATAAACTCGGGTGCATTGGGACCCAAACCAAAGGTCTACCTAGCCTACAATCAATATTATAGATCTGCCGGCATAGCTAAAATTCATATCCAAGATTATTTTGTAGAAGTTTTTGCCCAATGGACAATTAGAACCAGTGAAGACTTCTAAATAGGGAAGTGGTTCTAAAAACCAAATGAACTGCATGATAACCAAACCATTAGTCTCATCAAATCATAAATGACTTGGGGAAGCTATGGAAAAGCTCAAACAGTGAAAATAAAAGTAAATATGAAAAATGACCAGAAGAGACATTATATCTAAAGACTAGATCGTACACTCTTCTTTCCAATTTGTTTGAGGGTGGAACGCAGTACTAAGGTTTACTCAAGTACCTAGACCGCTTTAAAATATATTTCCAAAGTAAATGAAAACTTTGTACCTTGATCAAACTTTGTACCTTGATCTGAAATGATGGACACTGGTGCTCTATGCAATTTAACTATCTCCTGGATGAACAACTTAGCACTATTCTCTACTAAGTAATTAGTCCTTACAGGCAAGAATTAAGCTAACTTGACCATTCTATCCACAATGAACAAAATAGAATTACACTTATTGTGAGACCATGAAATACCCATAACAAAGTCCATATTGATTATCTCCTACTTCTACATGGTGAACTCTATCTCATAAGACATGACACCAGGCACTGAATGCTTTACCTTGACTTTCTAATAAACCATACACTTAGCAACAAAAGTAACTATATCTCTCCTCAAATTATTCCACCAATCAATTTCCTTTATGTTATGATACATCTTAGTCGAACCTAGATGAATTGTATATCTAGACTTATAAGCTTCGGTCAAAATCCTTTCCTATAGCCCTACAACATCAGTAACACAAAATTCTCCTTGGTACCTTAGAATTCCATCTCACCAATCTCAAATATCATAACCTTTTATTGAATCACATCATCCTTAATCTGAATAATTATGGTATCTAAATGATAGAAAATGTGGTTTTTAATATTGACCCCCCTGAGATCGACACCTTCACGGTGAGCTACACAATTTCTTTAAGCCTAAATTAAAATAATTTGCACATAGTCCAAACATTTACTAGGGAGTCTTTATTAAGGCATTTTCCAATGTGGTATTGTCATACCAATATGCTTGCAAGCTTATATAATTATGCTAAACTAATCCATGTAACAATTAGACTCCCAAGTTTTCATTAAAATTCAAATCATGTACACCAAAGGCCTTCAAAAACCATTTTTCTCCATTTATCCTTTAATGAAATAAAATTCTTTAAAAATATAAGTCAAGTCATACAATTATCCAAATTTAGGTTCAAGTTTACAAGGTTCGTTGAGCCTAATGCCATTACCAAGTCAAAAATCCATAAATTTAGGAAATCGGTGTCACCCATCCAGACCCTACCATGTCGTACCAAATTAGTCTAAAATAAATAATTTATTACATATGAATAACACATATAAAATATGGAAAAACAATTCAAGTAATAATCAATCAAAAGCCCTCAACCCAATTACAACCCTAATAATTTAAACACATGGAGGTTGAGTAAGTGAATTCCACAATGTAAAAACACAAGTTAGAGATGAGAAACATGCATGAAAAATAGAGGGAATTAAAGAGGACTCAAATTATGGAGCCTACTTATTGAATTACTTATAAAACCCTAGTATCTCTTGCTTTGGGAGTTAAAAAGGAAAAAAGTAAGGTTTAATCTTGATAACTAAAGGCAAAAGGGTCATTTGGGTGTATTTAATTAATGGAAAAGAGTTTGAAGAAAGGAAAATACCAAAAAAAAAACTAACTAAGATATGCAGGAAAATCCTGAAAACAGTCGTCACAGCTTCGGTAACGACTCATAATGTTTGACCATGAGTCATAGCGTAGAGTCATTACCTGAGGATGGACACCTAGTCTTTCAATATTATGATAATAGTTCTCTCATAATGACTCATTGTCTAATATAATAAGTCATCCTGAATAATCATAGTCAGGGGTTAAACTCTTGGGTATCCTTCTATTGTGACAATGAGTCCCTCTGAATGACTCATTATATCTCACAACGACTTGTACCTTGGACTCGATTTTAAGGTACCAAAATACAGGCTTCCTCACTATCATGGTATTTGTTCACTTTTTAGATCATCCATCCTCGAAGATCTGAAGCACATAGAAACTCCTCTAGCCTACCTGAGAACAATGTTGATGGGACTCATTCTACTTATAGGGTCTGGACTCGATCTACAGGTTCAGTTACTAATTTCACTCTAGGAGTTCCTACGGTTCCCTCCAGTCTATCTTGATACACTAAAGATGATGTGATGATTGTTGAGTTTCATTAGTCTATCTATATGATGGCACAATTGGCAGATTCTCAAGCTGAGCGAGGTACTTCTGTTACTCCAACTTTTGAGGCCACAATGTTTGGCCAGTTCATGAGGTTTAATCCTCCAACCTTTACCAATGTTAAGGTAGATATGGATCCTCAAGGTTTTCTAGATGAGATAGAAAAGATCTTACGTATTATGCATGTCACAAATATGGAGGGCATGGTATTTATCGCCTACCAACTGAAAGATATAGCATACCAGTGGTATGAGAAATGGGATCAGCCAGGGGCGTTAATATAGATTCATCTCTGTAGGAGGATTTTTCTAATCCTTTGCTAGACTGCTTTTTTCCTCAAGAGTTAAAGGAAGCAAATAAGGAAGATTTTGTTAATTTGAAGCAAGATAAGATTTCAGTCAAGTAGTATTCCTTTAAGTTTCACTAGTTATCTTTATATGCTCTGGAATTAGTTTCTAGCATAAGGGCTAGAAGAAGGACATATACTTTCGAGTTATCTCGAGATTAAATTTTGGAGAGTAAGGTTTCCTTGTAGAACAAGGACATAGATATCTCCAGGTTGGTTATGTAATATAACAGGTAGAGGAAGGGAAGAAAAAGTAAGCTAAGATAGGAAAGAAGAAGCGTAAGAAGTTTAGATTATCTGAGCAGGGTGATGGCCAACAACAAAGTGGCAGGGATGGTGGGAAGTGGCCTAGGAAGAAGTGGGAGAATTCTGGGTCTTACTTAATGGCTTATCCTACCTACCCAAAGCCATCGAGTGCTAGGCATTTCTATGGTGTCGACAACTATAGGGCACAGGGTGCCCAATCTCAAGCTAGTGGGGCCCAATCAGCTCTATCATATCCTCCTTATAGATTTTGTGGTTTGTTGAATCATGGTTACTGTGATGAAAAAAGGACAAGTGCTTCAACTGTGATTCGCCAGGGCACATGGGTAGAAGCTGTCCAATGGCCAAGGTTGTTTCAGGGGAAAACAAGGTTCCAGTTGCCTCTTCATTAGCTCTGGCACCAAAGGGTACATCATCAAGTTCTGGTACTGGTCAAAACCATCTTTATGCTCTCACTACCAGCCAAGAGTCTAAGGCATCACCCAATGTTGTGAATGGTATGTTGAAACTCTTTTCCTATGATGTGTACTATTTACTTGATCTGGGGTCCACTCTCTCTTATGTGACCTCATTTGTAGCTGTGTATTTTGGTTTTGGTCCCATATATTTTTGGACCCTTTTTCTATTTCTACCTTGATGGGTGACCTGTGTTGGCTAAAAGAGTCTATAGGGTTGTGTGGTATCTGTGGGTGGTCAGGACACTTTGGTGGATCTGTTTAAATTAGATATGGTTGATTTAGATTTGATATTGGAGATGGATTAATTGTACTTGTGCTATGCTTCTTTAGACTGTCGTAAGGTTATCTTTAAATTACCTAATGATTCAATTATTGAGTGGGAGGGTGGTTCCCTATCTTCTTAGGAGAAGTTCATATCATATCTTAGAGCTCGAATATTAAACTCCAAGGGATGTCTCTATCATTTGTTTTGGGTTAAAGATTGTAACTCATAGGGTCCTTCTTTACATTCTTTCTCCATGGTGAATGAATTTTTTGAGGTTTTCCCTTATGACCTTCTTGATGTCCCTCCTAATAAGGAGATTGATTTTGGGATTTATTTTGTTCCATACACTCGTCCGATTTCTATTCCTCTATATTGAATTATTGCGGCTAAGTTGGAGAAGCTTAAGGAGCAACTAAAGGATCTTTTGGACAAGGGTTTTATCCATCCTAGTGTGTCCCTGTGGGGTGCACCTATTTTGTTTATACGTAAAAAGTATGGTTCCCTTTGGATGTTTATTGATTACCGATAGTTGAATAAGGTGATGGTAAAGAATAAGTATCCTTTTCCAAGGATAGATGATTTGTTTGATCAGCTGAAGGGTGCTAAATTTTTCTCCAAGATTGATCTTTGGTCTAACTACCATCAGTTAAAGATTAGGGAGATGGATATCCCTAAGACTTCTTTTTGTACTCAGGATGGTCATTTTGAGTTTTTGGCTATGTGTTTTGGGATAACTAATGCCCCAATGACATTCATGGACTTTATAAATAGAGTCTTCCATCAATTTTTGGATTTGTTCATCATTGCGTTCATAGATAATATTTTTGTGTACTCTAAGAGTAAGGTGGATGATCCTGATCACCTCCACATTGTGTTGCAGACCCTGTAAAAGTAGCAGCTTTATGCCAAGTTTTCGAATGTGAATTCTAATTGAACATTATCACTTTTCTAGGTTATGTCATTTCTAGTAAAGAGACATGGTGGATCCGTAGAATGTTGCAGTGGTTAATAGTGTCCTAGACCCATGACTACAATCAATATTCGGAGCTTTTTGGATTTAGTTGGTTACTATTAGAGGTTTGTGGAGTTTTTCTCTTCTGTAGCTTCCCCATTGACTAACCTGGCTCGGAAGAAGGTGAAGTTCTTGTGGTTGGATGCTTATGAGGGTAGTTTTATGAAGTTGAAGAATAAGCTAACTTTGGCTCTGGTCTTAACTCTGCCTAAAGGCTCTGATTGATCTATGGTATATTGTGATGCATCCCCTCTATGGTTTGGTTTTATCTTGATGCAGCATATCAAGGTAATAGCTTATGCCTCTACACAATTAAAGGTTCGTGAAAAGAATTAGCCTAATCATGACTTGGAACTTTTGGTTGTGGTGTTTGTGTTGAAAATCTTGTATCACTATTTGTATGGAGTGCATGTGGATATCTTTTCAGATCATAAGAGCCTGTAATATCTATTTACTCAGAAAGAGCTTAACTTCAGGCAAAGGAGATGGATTGAGTTGCTCAAGGATTATGACATAAGTCTTCACTACAATCTACATAAGATAACATGAATATTCATACTCTTAACAGGTTATCCATGGGGAGTATCGCTCATATGGAAAGAGAGAAGAAGGATTTGGTGAAGGATATTCACTATTTGTCTAACCTTGGAGTTTGCCTCTTAGACTTTGAGGGTGATGATGTGTTTGTACAGGAGGTGGCGCATTCATCTCTTGGTGTGGAGATATAGGAGGAGCAAGTGTTAGATCTGCTCTTAATGAGGATCAAGGGTGTTATAGGTGGAAAAAAATGGTGTCCTTTGTGATTTATGGTGATGGTACCTTACATACCAAGGGGGTTATGTATTCTCGATATAATTGGTGTGCGACAGAAGATCTTGGCTGAGGTGCATGAGTTGCGTTAGGTTATTTATCCTGGTTTGAGAAAAATGTATCATGACCTTAAGGTGATGTATTGGTTGAATAATATGAAGCAGGATATGGCTAGTTTAGTGGCCAAGTACATGTTGTGACAATAATTGAAAGTTGAGCACAGAGGCTCAGAGGATTGTATCAAGAGATTAAGTTGCCTGTATGAAAATGGGAAGTGATCAACATGGATTTCATTACCGGTCTTTCTCTGTCTCATAATGAATTTGATTCTATTTGGGTCATCGTGGATAGGATGACAAAGTTGGCTCACTTATTGTAAGTAAGGACCAATTTTTCGGTAGAGGATTATGCAAGGTTGTACCTCAAAAAGATTGTGAAATTTCTTAAGGCGCCTGTTTCTATTATCTTAGATCGCGGTATGCAGTTTTCATCTTACTTTTGGTAGTTATTTTAGAAAGGCTTGGGGACCAAGGTAAGTTTTCATACCATTTTTCACTCGCAGTCGGATGGGCAAGCAGCAAGAACTATTCAGACATTGGAGGATACGCTTTGGGATTGTGTGATTGACTATGGTGATAGTTGGGTTGAGAATTTACTTCTTATCATGTTTTCCTATAATAATAGCTACTACTCTAGCATTGGAATGGCTCCATTTGAGGCGTTGGATGGTAGAAGATGTAGATCTCCTATTGGGTGGTTCAAGGTTGGTGAGGTGTAGATGTTTGGCCTGAATTTGGTTCACCAAGCCATATAAAAGGTGAAGGTGATTCAGGATAGACTTAAGGTTTCCTAAAGTCACCAAAAGTCCTATGCAGATGTGAGGCGAAGGAATTTAGAGTTTGAGGTTGGGTATTGGGTATTCTTTAAGGTGTCTCCCATAAAGGGAGTGATGCAGTTTAGGAAGAAGAGGAAGCTTAGTCCTTCGTATGTTGGTCCATACTTGGTTTTGAGGAGGGTTGGCAATATTGCATATGAGTTAGAGTTGCCTTCCAGCTAGAGCTCCATTCACCAGGTATTCAATGTTTCTATGTTGAGAAAGCATATGCATTATCCGTTGCAAATTGTGCCTATCAAGGATATTGGTAGTTTGGATTCCCCATCTTATAAGGAGATCCCAATTAAGATCTTGGATCGACAAGTTTGTCGGTTGCGGACCAGGGATATGGCCTCTATAAAGCTTTTATGGAGGAACCACAAGGTCAAAGAAGCTACTTGGGAAGCTGAAGCGGACATAAAATCCAAATATTTGTTCCTATTTTTCTCTCCGAAAATTCATGTGTAAAGTAAGTGTTGTTCTTACTATCTTTTTTTTCTAACTTATTTAAAGAAAGTATTGATTTTCTTGGTATTTTTTTTTCTAACGTAGTAAAAGGTAAGAGTAGAGGTGTGTGAAGTCCAAACCGTGCTAGTACTGCCTACTCATATCATTTGATGGCGAATGATCTAAGTAGGGGAGAATTGAAACACCCTAGGTCTTGGCCCTTAGAAATTTACTGAGCTTTGAGCTCATTGTTCTTGTAAAGACTTATTATATGAGTTGTATGATGTGGGTACAAGTCATGTGACCCAACTCATAAGGTATAGAGTGGTGGTAGTTGAGTTTCTGTTATGCTTATAGTTTGGTGGTACGGGTCATTAGGTGTGGTGATGGGCAGTTAGGCGGATCCTTCACTTAAATCAGAAACTTAGTAACTTGACTTGACTTTGAGTACGAGTGGCTCACTAAGAGCCGTGAGGATATGTTAGGAGTCATTGTGTAAAGTCGTATCTTGTTCAGTGCCAATTCCTGTGGTTTTTGTCTTAGATACGACTGGACCATATGAGTCGTATGGTCTGGTCACGAGCAGGGGTCATGGAGTCATACACTGGACAATGTGCAGGTGTCTAGCACACTATCTTGGTGATGACTCGATGGTATGAGTCGTATATTATGGTCATAAGTCACAGGGTCGACTCGTAACTACCTGCATCAATTTTACATTTTTAAGTTGGGTTATTCCGGATATTTCCCATTTTAACTCCTTTGGATACCATGACATAAATCACTTTTTGGGGCTTCATTAACCAATTATTCTCAATCAAACACTCTTAAAATCTCTCTCAAACTCTCTCTCAAGTAAAGGGCAAGGTTTTCATAAGATAATCAATTGGGGGATTTAAAGAGTTATTCTCCTTATCTTCCTTGGTGTCTAAGGTATGTTACTCCTCACTCATTGTTATTTTACAAAAAGCATGTGTTCTAATGTTTGGTTTTCATACTATTGTTATGGTTTTGATATAATGGTTGGTAGGTTTTGGGTGTGCATGGTTGAATAATGTGTCTCACGTATTAATTATGGTTTTTCTTTCCTTTAATATGAAAATTACTTGGTTATTATTTTGAAAATTGTGTTTCCATAACTGATTTGTTAAAATACCAATAAGAATAATTTCATCACATAGTTTGACTATTCTTGAAATCTTTGCATTGCATAAAAGGTAATGGAACTTAAATTGATTTGGTTTTTTCTAAATGACTTCGAAAGGCTTTGGTGGCTATGGTATTGGTTTAATTGGAAACTTTGGAGTCAAATTGGTTTAACAGCTTTGGTATGGCATAAATGGATAGACTTGCAAGCGCTAGTTTTGGTATGATAATACCAACGGTTAATGCCTAATAAAGGACTCCTTAGTATATGGTTGGAATGTGTAAAGGGTTTTAATATAGGGTTAAAGGGTGGTGCAGCAAAGCCGTGGAAGGTGGAGGCCCCAGGAGGACAAATACTGGAAACTCATGTTTGCCGATGTAAGGTTTGTTCATGGTAACCGTGTGCATGATGTCACACTTTATATATTGGAATATGTACTAGTTATCTCAATTTCTTTTCTATGGTCGTACGTCTAACACGCGTTGGGCCCTTTCAGTAGAGGGAGCTGAACCCATATAGCCCATGGGTGGTTTTAGGACGGCAAAGCTACATAGCCTAGGTTAGGGTTATAAATACATGCTAAACCTGATTCTCTTTCCAGATATGGAATATATATATATGTGTGTGTGTATGTGTGAGTGATTGCGTATGGTTAATTGATTTGGTTTTCAATTACTGGCATTATTGTATCTTTATCCCTGAGTATATGCTAGCGCTCACTCTACTAACTGTCTTCAGGTGTTGTATCCCCACACGATGCAGGAAACGATAATGCTAGTATTTCTCCTGCTTAGTGAGTTGGATTCGGGGATAGCTTTGAGTTATACTGAAGTGGTGAGTTTCCATACTCCGGAAGGCTCCATTTCACGCTATGGACTTCTTTAATTTCTATTATTTCTTTGGTTTAGTTTTGTCTATGGTCGAGGTCATGTACCAACCGGAAGTTATTGACTCTGGATAGAGGATTTGTCATCCTATTATAGGTATGGGTAGTGTCGGTATTGGTGTAATCCTTGGTATTATTATTGGCAGTGGGGTTGACACCGGTTTGATAATTGGTTATGGTTATTGGATTTTTATTATAGTCTTTAATTAGTGTCTCTAAACTATTATTGCTCTATCTTGTTATATGTTTGAATTCATCCGACATATGGTGCTGGGATGTTATGGTTGGGTATTGGAGATGTTCTCCGGTCCTAGTTGAACTTGAGATGCCTCACACTACTAGGCCCTGGTTCGAGTCGTGTCAGTAAATTTCTTTGATTTTATCATTTTCTTTTTTCTCAATCATGCTTTATATGCAGCAAAGTCATACATTCAAAAGTCAGGGGTTAAAAATTTAAAGCAAAATATATATTTAATAGTTGGAGATCCAAAATCAAAAACAAATTCTTATAGAAGAAATTTTATGACAATTTTCTTTTTCAGTTTCTCAATTCTTTTATCTTTTATGCTTAAATCCACTTGTGTATGCTAATAGAAGTAGAGAAAAATAATTTCTTGATCAAATTTTATGTACTTAATAAAATGTATTTTTTGTAGCAGCTCAATTGAACTCTAATTGAAAATCATGAATTTGAGTAAGGTATTTTTTTCTCATGAATATGTCACAACCGAAACCCGGGCCTGGTCGTGACAGGCATCTCAAGTCCCACATAGACCGGAGACCACCCCTTGTACCTAACCAAGTGAACATAACATCCCCAATAACGGATAAATTCCGAACATATAACAAGATAACACAAGGTAAGATTAAAGAATAAAAATAATTCTATGATCGATAGCAAGTAACCGGCCAAAACAACCAACCAGCATCACCAACGTCCACAGTAATCCAGTAAAGCCTTCTAGCACAAGAATCAAAACCATTCTTGGTCGGGACATGTCCCAACTCTCATAGATGACAATGAAAATGATAATGTTAATGATAATTAAAATTTTTAATTCTAATCAGGTAAATGATGGATGAAATGTCCAAGTATTACGGAGAATGGAAGCTTACTACTTCACCACAACAAACCGATAAACTGAGCCAATCCACTTAACTCTGTGTAGGAAAAGTAGAGGTATCTCTGGTTCCTGCATCGCATGGGGACACGGCATCCGCAGATGGTTAGTGAAGTGAAAACTAGCATATTACTTAGGTAAAAGGATAACATAGTGTCATGATTAATGATTCAAAATCATTCAAAACCAATGCATATATATATATATATAGGGAAAAAAGGCATAACATTTACTTTAAAACTTTAGCCTGAATTGTATAGCTCAACCGTCATAACATATGAAGGCACCCACGAGCTATACGGGCCTAGCTTTCCCCCATCAAGTAGGGCCCAGTGTGTGTGGCCACATGAACCAGAAGGTATACACATGCACTATGGGGGACTAGAACCACTCGATGTATCAAGGTGACATAAGCACCCAATCATGAAATATAGTATGGGAGACTCAAACCTCTCAATCACTTTATAATAATGAAGGGGACTCGAATAACCCGGTTATTTAGACCCCCACATCGGCAATTGTGATTTCCAGTATTGGTCTCTCAGGATGTCTACTTTCACGACTCAGCTAGACATCCCTTATTAAAGCCTAATTAAATCATTTACCACACATTCTCATTCATTGAAGCACATTACATATTATGGCATACATTGTTGGTATCGTCATACCAACTACAATTGCAATGTAACATCACCATGCTACACCAATTACTATCACTTGGGAAAATCATAATCCCCCTTGGTTCAATTATACATTATCTTGAGGAATTACATAACTCCATATGGTTCAATTAAAGATCATTATGTTTCATTAACCTTTCACACTATGCAATAGTTCAAGAGTCGTTCAACAAGCATACTTTTTATATTGAAAACCAATTCCAGAATAGAGATTGAGGTCAAAATTACTTCAAAGTCACAAGTTTAGGGAAATTGCAATTTTCTAGTTCATTCACTAATCCCATGCACACACAAGTTCAACACTATAATTAAAGCATGAATAATCATATGTAATCCATGGTAAACATTTTTCAATCAATAAGCATTCAAAACCCTCAATCTTTGTTTCAAAACGACCATCAATATCTTATGAGCAACACTTTAAAACATATGCTTTTATAAAATTAACAATTAAGGAAGAGTAATATGCCTGAAATATTATGTTTATGGAGAGAATTCCACCCTTGAGCCCTTGAATGACCTACTTCCCAAAAACTCTAAGTATGGCTGCTTGAGAGACTTGAGATAGTTTTAAAAGTGTTTGAGTATGATGTGGATAAGAAATAACCCCTCTTAAGTTCTTTATGAACGTGGAATTTTAATATAATGAGAAGGAAATTATCTAAAGTACCCCAAATTTATAAAGTGAAATTTAGTCGTCATTGACTATGAGTCACTATACGACTAGTATTGTAAGACCCCACAAAATTCTCTCATAGTCTGATCCTTAGAGCGTGTTCAGTAAAGTGTTAATCAGACCCTAAAAGGTTGAGAAGTTTCTTTCCAAGTGAGAAGTATTTTAAACCATGTAGAATTTCCCTAATTAAATAAGCTTTCCTTTGATACCAAATTCACCCAAAATCAATACTTGGGCGAAGAGTTAGAGCCAGTTTAGTGAGACAGTGTGCCACCTGACACTTTAGCGCGTCACGGAGCCTGCCAAAATGGCAAGCATTAACGCGATTCAAGCGCCTGCCAAGGCTTAATTTTAGAATTTTCAATTTCAAGAGCACCAACGCAATTCCACCGTGTTGCGGTGCCTTTCCAGTTCGCAACCAAGGTGGCAACGTGATTTCCACCATGTCACGCCACTAAGTAATTTCCAAATTGTCTAATTTCCAGCGAGTTGGTACGATTATGGCGCGTCACGCTAGCATGTAAAATCGGGATTTTTCGGTTTATTTCCAAAGGTGAAAGGGGTCATTTTGCTACCCCTATATATACTCCTTAACACAAGATTTGACCTCATTTTAACCTAAAAATACTAGTTTCTCTCAAAGTTGTTCATGAACAAGAGCTAGGGTTCCAAAATCAAAACCCTTCCTTCTTAAAGAGAGAAATCAAGAATCTCTCCAAGGTCTTTCAAGAAAGAGTTTTTCTAAGGTATGTAGATGTTTATTCTTGGGTCCCTTTTATCTAAGAAGCTCAAGAACCCTTTTATAAATTTCAAAGCTTTTACGTTTATGAGTTTTCATGATCCATATGAGTTAAAAATGTTGTTCATGCTATTATTGAGTTGTGATTCATGTTTGTTTACAAGGTTTCCAAGTTTTGACCCTAGTATCTGATACCCATATGATGTTCATGACAAACCCTCTTCAAGTTACTTGTTAAGTGATGTGTGTCAATTAAGTGTAGAAACTTTTGAATAAGCAAAGCATACTCCCCATATGCTTGATAAAATGCTTATGTGAATGAATTAGAGCCATTATATAGCATGTTGACTAGAAATCCCCAATTGTGTGTAAGCCCATGCATACCAAGTGTTTGTTGAAAAGCCTTAGTAAATGAATTGTCGCATAATAGCATGAAATTCCCCAATTATGTGCTCTTTGATACATGCTAAGACTTTAATACATTCTAAGTGTTTAATGAATGAATTGTAACATAATAGCATGAATTTCCCAATTGTGTGTTCTCCGATACATGCCAAGACTTAAATATGTGCGAAGTGCTTGATGCAAGGCCTTATTGAATAGAGTATGATCCACTAGCATTCCCCCCATGTTATTACATGTTTATGATTCCTAAATGCTTAAAGTGATGCCTTAGTGATTGTGATAGTGAATGATTTTCCATGGTCTTGATTATTCAAGAATGGTTATGTTTTACTTTTATGTTATCGAGTCTTAGGAGTATTTATACCCAACAATTTAGCTGCGGTCTAGATCCTGTGTCAGTTTTCATGATAATTCCAGTTGAGCCAAGATTCTCAGAACTCAGCGAGTCATAGAACTCTGTATTCTCAGATAGATATAGAACTTAAGAAATCTCAGTAATCTCTGTAATTGTTGTAATCTCAGTATCATTAGTAATCTAGCCTCAGTTCTATACTCAGCTCAGATCTAGTAGTATTTAAGTGTTCAGTTCAGTCCTCAGTAGTATTTCAGTAATCTATCCCGAGTTTAATGTCATCCAGTCAGATAATGAAATTCAGTAATATTCTGTCAGATATGGAACCAAGTGAATTCAACTTAACTCAGTCAAATCATTCGAGAAACATGATCAGTATGAGATTCAGCTTAGTTTATGTTGAATTAAGAATTAGTTCAAAGTATTTCAGTCGGGAGTATGAGCTAGCACCGAGAAAGGCCAAGGATGGCGGCTCCCCATTAGAGAAGCACAGTCGTTAGGAGCAATCCCTAAACTCCAGAACTACGTAGCCAGCGCAGTATACAAGAGTCACCCATCAGGAAAGGCTAGTCACCCGTTAGATAGGCTTGACTATTATATTGCCTTAGGCTTGACTTACTACGAGGGTCACCCATCAGATAGGCTTGACCAGAGAGGTCTTTATCCATGGCAAGGTATTGAAACCCTTTCAGTTGGGGTTACAGGTTGGACCCCACTAGTTGAGATTTGGGGCATGTCGGTTAAGTAACTACTTCCCACAGTTGTAGTTTTAGAATTAATCTTCAGAAATTAGGACTGTCAGATATAGTCATCTATCTCAGTGAGGAACTCAGATAGTTCCATTGATTCATGGACCACCCATCAGATAGGCTTTGTCCCATATAAAGTTATTCAGTATCAGATCTAGAGATCACCCGTCAGATAGGCTTGATCTCAGTTGAGTAATCTCATTATCAGATTCAAAGATCACCCATCAGATAGGCTTGATCTCAGTCTCAGATTCAATGGAGTATTCTTGTTATCATATCTAAAGATCACCCGTCAGATAGGCTTGATCTCAGTCTCAGATTCAGTTGAGTATTTTTGTTATCAGATCTAGAGATCACCCATCAGATAGGCTTGATCTCAATCTTAGATTCAGTTGAGTATTCTTGTTATAGATTCGGACATGATCATTTCTTATTATTGATAGTAGATTCTGAAATCATCCATTAAAGAGGTTTGATCTTCGATGCAGTCAATCGAGAGTAGAAAGCTCAGAATTTAGTCATTGATATGAGTAGATTCAGTTAATCAATTTCAGTATCATCAGTTTTCAAGATCACTCGCTTGATAAGACTGATCTCAACTCCAGTACTCAATTATTAGTATCAGATAATTCAGTGTTCAGTATCTCAGGCATTAGTAGTGAGTCCTGAGAAAAGTAAAGTAGTATCTGAGTTTCAGTATTTCGGGTCACAATGATTTCAGTTATGGTTCGTGTATTCATGCATGTGTTCTCATTCAATACTCTCATGATTATTCAGTTAAGTAATTGTTCATGCGTAAGCCCTTGCATTTAGCCTTACCTCATCTTTATACTCGGTACATTCGTGTACTGATGCATTTGCGCTATGGTGTTTTATTTGACACCATAGGTTCAGAGACACGAGATCCAGAGTACCCTTAGCAGTTCAGTTCCAGTCAGCAGCAGTAGATGCAGCAGTGAGTCCTTTTCATTCGAGGATGATGCTTTTATCATTATTGTATCAAATTCTATTTATTTTCAGTAGACGGAGTTAGTTGGGGACATATCCTATCAACTCGACAATTCAAACAATTTTGTGGCTTTTCGGACAGATGTATCAGTATTCAGTTTTCAATCTTGAGTATTTTTAGATGTTTTGAACCTTATGGCTAGTTTTCGCATTTATTATTTATATTATGCAATGTTCGGGTACAGATATCAGTAGAGTGTTGGCTTATGTTCCTTCGGGATCATGAGCACCGTGTGACGTTTTGGTTCCATAAAAATCAGGTCATTACAAGTATAGACTCATTACTACTTGCCAACATGAGTCGTAGCCAAGACAGTTTCCAGGGTACCCACATATTGTTGACCCTATGACTCAACTCCTACCTCTCGTAATGGGACCCTACGACTCGTAAGGTCCAGTCTAGTCAACAAGGAATCCGTTAGGGGTAAACATTGGGCATCCTATGATTTGTACCCAACAACTCGTAATGAGCCCTTACGATTTTTAGTGAGTCACTCGTACTCAGAGCAGAACTTAGTCGCACACTTACTGATTTAGTTACAGCTTGAGTCCAATGACTCGTCAAGGAACCCTATGAATCTTGTCCCCAAGCCATACTCTGGACAACAAATCAGGCACTATTCACTAGAAACCTTACAACTAGGCTCTTATGACCTATCAAGACACCCTACAACTCATTGGGTGAGTCGCTGTCAAGGTAGTGAGGACAAAATTTTAGAAATTATCAAGGACCAAAAACTCGCACTGTTACATACTCCCGTCCTTAGGATCATTCGTCCTTTAATGATAGGATAGGGCATTTATTAGCATGATTTGACTACAAACACAATCCCATATATCTTTACCAAAGACAAAAAATAATGATTTTATGGAATACACATACCTCTAGCATGATTTTCTTAAACAGGGAACAAGAACGGATACTTGGACTTTATGTACTCCTCAGCTTCCCACGTAGCTTCCTTGACCTTCTTGGTTCCTCCAAAGAACCTTTACCGAAGCCACATCTTTGGTCCATAACCGATAAACTTGCCTATCCCAAATCTTAATCGGAGCATCCTCATAGGACAAGGAAACAAAAATACCCAACACTTTCAAGGAACAAGCATCGAAGGATCACCTATGATATTTTTCAACATAGAATCATGAACAAACGGATAAATGGATATTAAACTAGAAGAAAACTTTAATTCATATTCAACATTACCAACCCCCTTCAAAACCAAGTAGGGACCAATATAACGGGGAATGAGCTTCATTTTCTTACCAAACTACATCGCTCCTTTTATGGGAGACACCTTCAAGAACACCCAATCACCAACTCTGAACTCCAACTCCCTTCGCCTCACATCCGCATAGGACATTTGGCAACTTTGGGTGGCCTTAAGTCTATCTCAAATCACCTTCACATTCTTCGTTGATTTGCAAACCAAATCACAGCCATATAACTTATTTTTATTGACCTCAAACCACCCAATAGGAAACCTACACCTTCTACTATATAAGTCCTTAAAAGGGGACATACCAATAATAGAGTGATAACTGTTATTGTAGAAAAATTCTATGAGAGGCAAGTGGTCAACCCAACTTCCAACAAAATTAAATATGCATGCCCGAAGCATATATTCCATGACTTAAATTGTCCTTTCTACTTGCCCATCCATCTGCAGGTGGAAATTTGTACTAAGGGTTACCTTAGTCCCCAAACCTCGCTAGAATGACCTCCAAAAAAAAGATATAAAAATTGAGTACCTTAATCCAAAATTATGGAAACTTGAGTACCATGAAACTTCATGATCTCCTCAATGAACAACTTGGCATAATCCTCTAAAGAGAAACTAGTCATCACTAGAAAGAAGTGGACAAACTTAGTCATCCTATCCAAGATGACCCAAATCGAATCAAATTGCTGGCAAGAATATGGAAGACCGATAAAAAAGTCCATAATAATTATCTCCATTTCCATACTAGTAGCTCAGTCTCTTAAGTCAATCCAAGGGGCCTCAAGTGCTTTACCTTAACTTGCTGATACACCATGCACTTAGCCACAAAATTGGCCACATCCCAATACATGTTATTCCACCAATAAATCTCTTTAAGGTCATGATACATTTTTGTCGAACCAAGATAAATAGTATAATATGACTCATGAGATTCGACCAAAATCCTTCCTCATAACCCATCAACATCGAGAGTACATAATCTACCTTGGTGCCTCAAGATACCACCCATATCAATCTCAAAAATCATCACCTTCTTCCTACCTAAATAATTCTTAATTTGCATGAAAATAGGATCCAACATCTACTTCTTCTTCACCTCCGTAATAGGAGATGACTTCTTCTCCTCTTGAACAATCACACCACTAGCTTTAGAATCCAAATGATGGACTCCTAGATTAGCTAAATGTTGAATATCCTACACCAAGTCCCATTTCTCTTCATCCACAAAAGATAATAATCCCATGGATAACCTACTATGAGCATCACCAACCACGTTACTTTACCTTGATGATAGTGAAGACTCATGCCATAGTTCTTTTACAACTCAAGCCATCTCCTTTGCCTGAGATTTAGCTCCTTTTGAGTGAACACATATTGCAAGATCTTATGATCAGAGTAAATATCAACATGGACACCATACAAATAATGCCGCCAGATCTTAATACAAACACCACATCTAACAATTCCAAATCATGAGTCGGGTAATTCTTCTAATGGAATTTCAATTTTCTAGAGGCATAAGCAACCATCTTGAGATGTTGCATCAACACACGACCCAATCCTACATAGGATGCATCACTATAGACCCCAACACCATTAGTTCCCTCAGGTAGAGTCAAACCTGGAGTCAATGTTAACTTATCCTTCAACTTTATGAAACTACCCTCACAAGCATCAGACAATAAGAATTTCACCTTCTTCTGAGTCAAATTAGTCCATGGAGCATCAAATTAAGAAAAACTTTCCAAAAACCTTCTATAATAATCGGATAAATCCTAGAAGCTCCGAATGTGGATTGGAGTCATGGGTTAAGGCTACTTCTTAACCACCTCAACCTTTCTTAGATCTACCATGATCCCTTCACTATAAACAACATGACCCAGATAAGTCATATTATTTAACAAGAACTCACCCTTAGAGAATTTAGCATACAACTGCAGCTCTTTAAGGGTCTGCAACACTAGGCGGAGGTGATCTCCATGATCCGCCTCTCTCTTAGAATACACTAAAACATATACAATAAAGAAAATCATGAACAAATCCAAGAACTAATGGAATATAAGATCCATAAATATTATTAGGGCATTAGTCAATCCAAAGGACATCACCCAAAACTCAAAATGACCATACCGAGTTTAAAAATAAGTCTTAGGGATATCCGCCTCCTAATCTTTTACTAATGGTACCCAGACCAAAGATCAATCATAAAAAAGTACTTAGCACCCTGAAGCTGATCAAAGAGATCATCAATCCTCTAAAGTGGATATTCATTCTTCACGGTCACCTCATTCAATTAGCGGTAATCAATACACATCCAAAGGGACCCATCCTTCTTACGCATAAAAAGAATAGGAGTGCCCCATAAAGACACACTAGGGCAGATAAAACCCTTATGTAGAAGATCTTTCAACTAATCCTTGAGTTCTTTCAACTCAGTCAAAGCCATGCTATAAAGAGGAATAGAAATAAAATAACTGTTTGAAAGAAGATCAATCCCAAAATCAATTTCCCCATTAGGAGAAATACTAGAAAGATCATCAGGAAATTCACAAACCATAAGATAGCCTGTAAGAAGGACCTTCGGATCTAGAATCCTTAACATGCACTAAGTGAAAGAGGCACCCTTTAGAAACTAATTTCTGGGCTCTAAGATATAAAATAAACCTTTCTTTAGGTATTAGGGATCTACCTTCCCATTCAATCACCAGTTCATTAGGGAAATGGAAACTGGCCCTTCTAGTCTGAGAATCATTAGACACATAGTACGAATGCAATTAATGTATTCCCAAAATCACAACAAAGTCTAACTTGTCCAACTCTATCAGGTCTACCAAGGTCTCTCAAACTTAGCCCGTCATCACATAATCCCTATAAACCCTTCAAGCTATAATGGAATCACCCACCGAGGAGGACACAGAAAAAAGGCCTAAAATACACTTACAGTCAAAACAAAAATAGAAAGCCACATAAAGGGTCATATAATATCCAGGGAGGATATGATGGAGCTGACTAAGCCCCACTAGCCTAAGACTGGGCTCCTGGTGCTCTGAACCCACTATCATACTAAGAATGATAATCACCCGATGACTTTAGATAAGGATCATTAGCCATAGAGTACCAACCAAAATTGCCCCACTTTTTCTTTGATCGAATTCCACTATATCTACCACTCTACTGCTGACCTCCATCCTAATCTAAATATCAAAACTTCTTATTTTGCCTATCACTCATCTTTGCTTGCTTTATTTTTTCCTCTTCCACATATTTCATATACACCATAGGTCTAGAGATGTCCATATCTTTATTAAAAAAGGCAGTCTTGCTCTCTAAAATCAACTCACGAGATAATCTAGAAGCAAACTTCCTCATTCTAGCCCTCATGCTAGACACCATCTCAGGAGCATAATGCGCTAGCTGATGAAACTTTAAAGCATACTCATTTACTGTCATCCTGCTTTTTTTCAAATTAACAAATTTCTTAGCCCTCGCCTTCCTTAACTCCCGAGGAAAGAAGCAATCAAGAAAAGCACTAGAGAAGTCTTTCCATAAAGCAGACTCAACATTATTGTCCCAAAGTTGCTTCTACTATTCATATCATTAGTATGCTATATCCTTCAACTGATAAGCTACAAACTCTACACCCTCCACATCAATAGCATACTTTATATGAAAGATATTTTCCATCTCATCAATGAAATATTGAGTAGCTTTCTCAACTTCAGAACCAGTGAAAATAGAAAGACAATACCTCATAAATTGGCCAACTCTAATGGCCTTGGATGATGGATAAATAGAAGCAACACGCTTACTATTGGAGGCTAACAACTAGGTAATAAAATAAATCAATTGGTGAAACTCAGCACTAGTCATGCCCGCTTGAGTGCCTGAGGAGGGATAGCAGGAACTGGTGGAGCTCTGATGTTGGGCGTATTTATGCATTCCAGCATTACTATTCTAGCCCCTTTTAGCCTTGTTTTGAGGATGATTCTTATGCTATATGTGTTGATAGTGATATAAATGATCATTTATGTGTCCAAGTATGTGTTTACGATATTTAATGGTGGTTTCACATGTTTTTTGATTCAAATTGATCATTTATAAGTCAACTGAGAAAAGTAGTTTAACTAGCTTGAGCTAGGTGTTTGTCTAGTCTCTTGTGTTGGATTCTAATGAATTTTAATGAGTTATTAAGGTTTTTATTATGTATTTATGTGAGAAACAACTTATTTATAATGTTCAAGGGTCAATTGGATCAATAAAAGAGCCAAAACAATGAGTTTAAACCAAATATGAATTTAGCCTATGCTTAGCTCAGGTTTCTAGTTTGTCATTAAGGATGTTGTGTTGTTTTGAGATCTAAATTATTGTGTTTAATGCTATATGATTCTTTTTGAATAGAATATGATGATATATGAAGGATATGAGAGCTTCAAATCAAGTGGAAACAAATCAATAAGGCTCGGAATGGCTCAACAAAAGCACAAGACGCAAGCTGCATGCAATTTGGACCCCTGAAATGTATGGGGCGCATTTGGAATATGCAAATTGCCAATGGATGAGTTCAAAACTTTAATGGATTCATAATAGGTCCAAGTTTTTTACCCATAGGCGCGTGTAGCATATAATGGGGTTTAAGGAGGCCCCGTAATATGTTGAAATCGCGGCTAGCTACTGAAATTTGACAGATTTTTTGACAATTGTGACCTCGAACTATGGTGCGATGCAGGGAGCACCAAAATTAGGAAAATTTTGCCCATCTGAAGGAAAACAGCATGTAAACCTAATCCAACTTGGTATATAACTTGTCTACTATAAATATAACGTCCTAAAAAAATGTTTTAAGCATCTTGGAACATCCTAGATCACTTGGGACATCATTGGAGGCTACCACAACTTTTTTTTAGGTTTTATAATTCTTTAATTTAGTTTTTTTATGATTTGTATTATCATTCCAAGGTATTGGATGATGAATATTTGCATTCAAGATTAAACCCTCTTTCCGGGGTTAAAGCCAAGAACATGATTATTATTATTTTGAATTAATTTCATTTAATTTGCTTATCATTATTGGTTGTTTGTTTATTTTTGTTTTTATTATTTTATGGATTGATCACCTATGAAATACATATATTGTCGACCTTTTGATCTCGAGAGAGGGAATAGGGAGAAAGAACATAGGAATAAACAAAGTTTGGGTTTTTATTCTTTTATAAAATAAAGAATTGAACCTAGCGTCTAGGATAGGGATGTACATAGATGCCTTACTTGCTTCAAATGTAGGATGATAGCTTTAATTAACTTAATTGGATTATTACATCCCCACTCAATGATGTAGTTCTAATGTCTATATTAGGTAAAAGATTAGAGGTTGACAAACCATGATCATGCAATTAACCCTACGAATCAACAACCAAGATAAGTAAGTTAATGAAGAAAATTCAATAACATAGTATGATTGTTCGAAGTGCTTTAACCCTAGGCTTTAATCCATTGATTGTCCCTAGACTTTTATTTTTACACAATATTTATTTTATTTTTAATATACAAAATTACAAACTCTCTTCTTGTTTATTTTTTCTCAATTAGTTAAACTAGAAATAGATAGGAAGCAAATGCAAGTCCCTATTAGATCGATACTTGGGCTTCCTTGAAGCCACTTTACTACTTGATAAGACCACGTACACTTGCGTGTGAAGTTGGGTGCTTTCAAGTTTTTGGCGTCGTTGCCGGGGACTTGTTATTAGGCAACTATCTTATTTTTAGTTTTTTTATATTAAGTTGTAAATAGTTTTTGTTTAGTTTATTTTTATTTTACTTAATTTCTATTTTCTCACACTCTTCTTGAGATTTTAATCTGGGATAGGTGGTCTTAGAGTGATGCCAATTCTTGTTATTTTTATGGAGGACACTACCTTGTGGCTTATTGTCTATTTTTTTATGAAAGTGCGTGGACAAAACCTTCATAATATGATGTGGATATTTTGAGCAAGTCTAAGTACTCAAAAATTGATATTGTGGAAATTATTAAGGAGACACCACTGCAACCATGTCTACAATGGCTAAGAAAAGAAATATATGGAGAGGATATTTACCAATATATGGAGCAAACATAAGAATCGTAGTCACTCGATTGTCATCTAGATCTTGAGACTGAAATTGAGAAGGTGAATAAAATGAGTGTGTGTAGATTGTGTAAATTATGAAGTAGGATTTTTTGGGCCACATTCGAAATACTTTTCTACATTATGTTTAGATGATGTCTTGTCTGTGGAATTATTTAAAATAGTGGAAGAGTGTGAAGATGAGGAACAAGAATCCTATATTCTTAATTTTATACTGGACAAGCAACATAAAAATATACCTCACTCCAAGGCCGAGTGGTTTACCATGCACATCCCATTACTCGGTTCTTTAATTTTTGTACCACCACCCTATGAGCAAAGTAAAAAGATAGATGCAATATTGGAGTTGAAATTTATATCCTCAAGGTGGAGAAAAAAATTGATATGGGTCGTGCTGCGACACCAAATTAGGCGCTTCTTGGGAGGCAACCCAAGCTAAGGTATATTTTCTTTTTAATTTTTAGTTTTTTATTTCACGTAGTTTTTTTTTGTTGAGTCACAGGTTAATGGGATGTGTGAGTACCATAAACTTGATCTTGAAGCATGACAAAGATTGAGTGTGGGGTCTCATGGATCTCATTTATGTGTGAAGATACTACTAGCTAGGCCTAGAGGCCTCAGGGAGTATTTTTATATCTTACTTTAAAAGTTCACTTCGGAGACAAAATAGATTTTTAAGTGTGGGATGGAGAAAATCCTAAATTTTGGCTCAATTTAAAAAAAATATAGGTTAGGAATAAGTAAGACATTCTAGTTAGTGATATTTTTGACTGCATGATGCAAGTGAGTTTGTTTGTAAAAGCATGTTGATTGATGAGTGAATTGCTATTTTTGACTCTTAGGCTCAATTTTATGCCTTTTTTTCATGTTGGATTAATTTTGAATTTGTTCTATTGTTTAGTTGGGAGTTTATGATGATACTATTGAGTTGAGCATGTGTCATGTGTGATGTGAGGTATTTGTATATTCCTTGTTGCACGTGATTTTTAGAACTTGCCTGGTGTGTATGTGAAGTGAAATAAAGAATGTGGGTTTAGGAGATGATTTAGGCATTTCTTTGATAGCCTTATTCTATACCTTCTATTTGTCCTACCCATTGTGCATTATCCTAGTTAACCTCCATTGAGTCTTTAACCTTTTATTTGGTAGCCCCATAAATAGCCTAATCCCTTTCTTTGATAGACCATAATTTGATCCAAAAAGCTCCTAAGTGCTTTAATTGAAAAAAAAAAGTGAAAAAGGAGTTTGAGAAATTGAAGAAGAAAAAGTTGAAATTGATGCCCCAAGGTAATAGTTATTGGTATTTATATTTTATTTGTAGTGGTTGTTATTGATATAAATGGTGTTAAAAATATTTTCATGATTGTAGAGAATGAGAAAAATTAAATCTTGAAGGAAAAAACAATATGCCTACGATGTGTTTGTGAAAATGCTTAAAAGAGATGAGGCAAAAATAAAAGGTATGGGTGGATGAAAAAGTGTAATTTGGTTGTTGGAAATTATTTTTAAATGAATAATGTAGTATATTAAAGTTCTTAGAGAGGTTAGTCACTATTCCCAAATAGTTCCTACCGTCCCTTAGCCTACATTACAACCTGAAAAAGTCCTAATTGATCCTAAGCTTTATATTCGACTATTACTGGAGCATTACACTAAGGGCAAGCCTATGATTCATTATGTGTAACTTGTGAATTCTTTGTGAGAGTGAGCGTAATTTACTTTTTGTACCCATTACGTTATAAAGTACATTTTTATGAGTAATTATAGGTAACTCTCTTGTTGTAAGGGGCACATGTTTGATGAATGTGGGTGATTTGCATAATGTCCTTTATTGAATTATATTCATGATCTTGATACTTGTGGAGTCAATTCATAAGGCTAGGATGATTTGGAAGTAGGATTCTTGAGCTTTCAATTGTGTATAACATGTTTATTGTTGTGAACTTGCATTTTGTGTAGTCATTGTAGTGCTAGATTGAATTTCTTGCTTTTAGTAGAAGTGTGGAGTTTTTCCATCTCATGGTTTTTATAGTTAAGAGTAGTTCGAGGATGAACAAGGCTTTAAGTGTGGGGTGGTGATGTTGGGTGTCTTTATGCATTCTAGCGTTACTATTCTAGCCTTTTTATCCTTGTTTTGAGGATGATTCTTATTCTATATGTTTTGATAATGATATAAATGATCATTTATGTGTCCAAGTATGTTTTTACGATGTTTAATGTTTGTTTCACATGAGTTTTGATTCAAATTGATCATTTAGAAGTCAACCGAGAAAACTAGTGTAACTAGCTTGAGCTAAGTGCTTATCTAGTCTCTTGTGTTGGGTTATAATGTGTATTAATGAGTTCTTAAGGTTTTTATTATGTATTTATATACAAACCAACTTATTTATAATGTTCAAGGGTAAATTGGATCAAGAAAAGAGTCAAAACAATGAGTTTAAACTTAATGTGAATTTAGCCTATGCTTAGCTCGTGTTTCTAGTTTGTCGTTAAGGATGTTGTGTTGTTTTGAGCTATAAATTGTTGTTTTTAATGCTATATGATGATTTTTTAAGGGATTATGATGATATATTAAGGTTATACTATCTTCAAATCAAGTGGAAACAACTCAATAAGGCTCAGAATGGCTCAACAAAAGCACAAAACGCAAGCTGGATGCAATTTGGACCCCTGAAATTTATGGGGCGTGTGTGGACTGTCCAGGTGGCCAATGGATGATTTAAAGAATCACTTGATTTATAAGACACCCATTTTTTTGAATCATAGGCGTTTGTAGTTTATAATGGAGTTTAAGGAGGCCCCGTGACGCGTTGAAATCGCAACTAGCTACGGGAATTTGACAGATTTTTTGACAATTGTGACCTGGAATTATGGCGCGATGCGGGGAGCCCCATAATCGGGAAAATTTCTCCCAGATGAAGAAAAAAAGCATGTAAACCTAATCCAACTTGGTAAATAACTTGTCTATTATAAATATAACATCCTAGAAAACGTTTTAAACATCTTGGAACATCCTAGATCACTTGGGACATCATTGGAGGCTACCACAACTTCTTTTTAGGTTTTATAATTCTTTAATTTAGTTTTTTTATGGTTTGTATAATTATTCCAAGGGATTGAATGATGAATATTTCCATTCAAGGCTAAACCCTCTTTCCGGGGTTAAAGCAAAGAACATGATTATTATTGTTTTAAATTAATTTTGTTTAATTCGCTTATCATTATTGGTTGTTTGTTTATTCTTATTTTAATTATTTTATGGATTGATCACCCATAAAATACATATATTATCGACCTTTTGATTTTGAGAGAGGGAATAGGGAGATAGAACATGGGAATAAACAAATTTTGGGCTTTTATTCTTTTATAAAATAAAGAATTGAACCTAGCGTCTAGGACAAGGATGTACTTAGATGTCTTACTTGATTCAAACGTAGGATGATAGCTTTAATTAACTTAATTGGATTATTACATCTATTCTTAATGATGTAGTTGCAATGTCCATATTAGGTATAAGATTATAGGTTGGGAAACCAACATCATGCAATTAACCCTACGAATCAACAACCAAGATAAGTAAGTTAACGAAGGAAATGCAATGACATAGTATGATTGTTTGAAGTGCTTTAATCCTGGGCTTTAATCCATTGATTGTCCCAAGACTTTTATTTTTACGCATTATTTATTTTATTTTTAATATACAAAATTACAAACTCTCTTCTTGTTTATTTCTTCTCAATTAGTTAGACTAGAATTAGATAGGAAGGGAACACAAGTCCCTGTGAGATCGATACTTGGGCTTTATTGAAGCCACTTTACTACTTGATAAAACCACTTACACTTGCATGTGCTCCTGGACATTGTCAAGCTCCATCAGGATAATCAGAAGTAGCGACCCTAGACCGGTCTGAACTCCTCGAGTATGATAAGCTCCATCCGCATTGTCCTCAGATGGGATAGAAAAATTTCCATGAACATCAGATATTCTGGGAGGCATAATCTGAAAAGAAAACATATAGGGGTTAGAGGATATTCAAGACCTTAGACACTATAGCTCTAAATATAACAATAAGAAAGGAAAATATTCCTAAATGTCTCAGAGCCTCTCCCTTATAAGTATTGCACACTACACATCCATAAAAGAGACTCTACTTGACACGGCTTTGTTGGACAGTCAATGACACCAAACCTGGCTCTAATACCATCTTTGTCATGACTCAAACTAGGTCCTGACTATGACGAGCATTTAATTTCCTACATGGATCGGAGACCACCACTATACCTAACCATGTGAACACAACATCCCTAATGTCGGATGAATTCTGAATATGTAACAAGATAACACAAGGTAAGATTAAAGAATAAAAGTCTATGATCGATAACTAATAACCGGCCAAAACAACCGATCAACATCACCCAAGTCTACAGTAATCAAGAAAAACCTTCGAACATAAGAACCAAATCAATCTTGGTCGGGACATGTCCCAACTCTGACAGCTGATAATAAAAAGTATAATGTTATAATAAAAACACTTAGTTCTAATCTAGGATAATGATGAATGAAATTTCCAAGTCTTTCGGAGAATAGAAGCTCACCACTTATCCACAACGAATCAACAAATTGAGATGATCCACTTAACTCTATGCAAAAAAAGTAGAGGTATCTCCAGTGCTTACATCGAATGGGGATAAAGCATCTCGAGACAGTTAGTGGGGTGAACACTAGCATATAGCTCAGGGATAAGGATAAAATGGTTTCATGATTATCAAATCCATATATATATATATATATATATCACATGCCGGGATAGGGAAACAAGGCTTAACATGCACTTTAAAACTTTAGCCTAGATTGTGTAGCTTAACCAACATAACATAAAAAGAAACCTATGGGCTATATGGACCCACCTCTCACCTAGCTGGTAGGGCCTCAATGTGTGTGGCCACACTAACTAGATGGTATACATATGTACTATGGGAGACTTGAACCACCTGACATCAAGGATTCACAAGCACCAATAATAAGGGGGACTCAAATAACCCGGTAATATAGACCCTCGCATCAGCAACAACAATTTTGAGGGACCTCAACTTTCACGAATCTTCCACACAACCCTCATTAAAGAACAATTAAATCATTTATCACACATTCTCATTCATTGAACCACATTACACATTAAGGCATACATTATTGGTATTGTTATACCAACTATACGTGCAAGGTAACATTAATATGCCACACCAATTACCATCACTTAGGGAAATCAGAATCCCCCTTGGTTCAATTATACATTATCTTGGGGATTACACAACTCCATATGGTTCAATTAAAGATCATTATGCTTCATTAATATTTCACATTATGCAATAGTTCAAGAGTAGTTTAATAAGCATACTTTTCATATTGAAAACAAATTCCACAATAGAGATTGAGGCCATAACCACTTTAAAGTCACAAGTATAGGGAAATCATAATTTCCTAGTTCATTCACTATACCTATGCACCCACAAGTTCAAAACCATAATTAAAGCATGAATAATCATGTGTAAGCGATGGTAAACATTGTTCAATCAATAAGTATTCAAAACCCTCAACCCTTGTTTCAAAACCAACATCAGTATCTCTTGAGAAATACTTTAAAACATATGCTTTTATAAAATTAGCAAATAAGGAAGAGTAACATGCCTGAAATATCAAGTTTATGGAGAGAATTCCACCCTTGAGCCCTTGAATGACCTACTTCTGGGAAACTCAAAGTATGGCTGCTTGAGAGACTTGAGATAGCTTTGAAAGTGTTTGAGTACATTATGGAAAAGAAATAACCCCTCTTAAGTGATTTATGAGCGTGGAATTTTAATAGAATGAGAAGAAAATTGTCCAAAGTGCCCTCAATTTAAAAAGTAAAATTTAGTCGTCATTGACTACGAGTGACTATACGACTCTTATAGACTCATTACAACTAGCCACCATGAATCATAGCCAAGACAATCTTAAGGACACACACACACTGTTGACCCAACGACTCAATTGCTACCTCTCATAATGGGACCCTATGACTCATAAGGTTTTGTTGTAGTCAACATAGAACCCATTAGGGGTAAACACTGGACATCCTACGATTTATATCCAACGACTTATAATGAGTCCTTACTGCTCTTAGTGAGTCACTCGTATTCAGAGAAGAACTTAATCACAAACTTACTGATTTGGTTATGATTTGAGTCAAACGACTCATCAAGATACCCTACGACTCGTGTCCTCAAGTCGTACTCAGGACAACAACTCAAGCACCATTCACTGGACACCTTACGACTAGGGTCATATGACCCATCAAGACTCCCTAAGGCTCTAGGGTGAGTCATAGTCAAGGAAGTGAAAATAAAATTTTAGAAATTATCAAGGATCAAAAATTCGAGGTGTTATAAAATATCACTTAAATTTTTTCTTCAGGAGTATGGTAAGTTTTAATCTATGCAAAAGTCGATAAAGCTAGTGGGAAAAATGACATATTCT
Source organism: Capsicum annuum (assembly GCF_002878395.1). Lineage (NCBI taxonomy): Eukaryota > Viridiplantae > Streptophyta > Magnoliopsida > Solanales > Solanaceae > Capsicum > Capsicum annuum. The sequence goes on along the minus strand of NC_061114.1, from coordinate 150,883,386 downwards.
TATTGGATTTTCTCCAAACTGATATCTCCTCCTCGCCTTAGAATGTTCCTGGACTGAATGTGTATGTATACTTAATACTTTCATGCTCAACTTGAAGTAGTTACGTTTTGTTAATTATTTTATGTCGTTTCGTTCATCAAAACTATAAAAAGAAAGAGTTTGTTCTAATACTAAATAAAAAAGCTTATGTATTTATTAGGACACTGGATATTTGAAGTAATTGTTGTTGAAATCATAATATTTGTTTTCTTTATAAAATAAAATTTTGATTGTTCTCATTATTATTAGTAGTAGTACATCACAATTCTATTAACTAATCATCATTACAGGAGAGCAGAATTCTCAGATATATTAAGATTCTTATTAAGCTCTACTTCTTATTGAAGTGTTCTATTCCTCAAAGTTTTCGTTTCCTTATTTTGCAAGGTTTGATCTTTTACTGTAATTTATAGTAATCTTGTAACTATTGCGTTCTTCTTTTGATTTTTTTGTGGTTAATCATTTTGAACTCCTTGTTAGCATGTCAAATAAGTATAATTGAAACCTTCTCTCGTTGCTCTTTTCTTCATGTCATATCTAATAATTCTCTACAAGAGAGAAGATATGTTAATAGGGAATCCAATGGTAAAATACCTTTAACGTATGTTGCTCAGGCTCTTCAAAAATATTGACGATAGTTAAATGTCTTAATTTTCTGTAATTATAATAAGTACATTCTTTTATAGATTTCTTTTTCTTATATGGTCTTTTATGTTTACAATTTTTTACATAATATCTTTTTCTTGGTTTCTTATATTTATATTTTAATTTTTTGTATTTCTTATATTTCTTATGTCTTTTTCTTTTCTTATAATATCTTTCTTCGCATCCAAATTGAGGTGCTATTTTATCTTTGCAACATGCTAAATTTCTTATTAATGTTTTTTCCATTTTTATTTCTTCTCTATATTTTTTATATAGGTTTCTATACCATTGTTGTAAAAATTTTATTCGTGCTCCTAAAGTATCTACTATTTTTGCTTCAACTCAACTTTTTATTATTTTTGAACTAAATGGTTCAGGTAATTTATTAAAATATAATTTTCTTATTTCTTTACTTTCTTCTATATTATATGTTCCTTTATAATAATATTCTTTAAATGCGAAAGTATACTCATATATGTAACACATATTACATATTGCTAATTTTAACATAAATTCCTATTTGTATCTTTCTCTTCATTTTGTTCTTCTTCTGTTGTTGTCATGCTGCTAAATTCGTCTTTTATAGCTATTTCATATTTTTTAATAATTCTATAGGTGTTAATTTAGTTGTAGTTGTTGATGATGTTTCTTCTGTAGGTTTGTCAGTTCTTAATACCTTCTTGCTATTTTCAGTTAAATTTGAAAACCATAATTTCACTGTTTCTATTAGTGTTCTTTATATATATTCTGGTGCATCTGTTACATTTATATTATTATCTAATAATTGTTTTGCATATATCCTATCTATAATTATATTATTTTTTCTGTATCTATTACACAATCTAAGTCTAAAAAGTTATAATTTTTACTAACTATTTGTTTTGGTGTCCATTTGTCATATTCATCTTTTAGATTATATCTTTTAAATTTATTCTTATAATATATAGGTTTTCTTATTTCTGATGTTCTAGGTATTATATTTTCATTTCTTTTTTATCAAGAGTATTTATTTCTGTGTTTCTATTTTCTAAGTTTTCTTCATTAATTACTTCTTGCTTTTCATTGATTTCTAAATTTTTTGTATTTGTTAAAATTTCTGTATATGTTTCACTATCTTTCGAATCATAATTATCTGTTTCTTCAATATCTATTGTATTTATTTCTAATTCCCTGGTATCTATTTCATTTTTGCTCTTTATCTTTTTCTTCTTTTTCTTTCTGTCTTTTTTTATACAAATCTTTTAGCATTTGTAGTTCTTTTTCTAATTCAGCATTCCTACTATTTTTAGTTTCTTCTATTTTTCGTATTTCTTCTGTAGTTTGTAGTTTTATTTTTTCTATTTCCTTTTTTCTATCTATTTCTTCATTTTCTTTTTCTATTCTTACCATACCTGTCAATTTATCTTCTAATTTTAATTCTTCTTTTTCTAAAATTAAATATAAATGTTCACCTATTTTCTTATACCTTCTTCCTTGATTAGAAAATACTATTTTTATTTTTAATCCTTCATGGTTTTCATATATTTTTCATCTATTACAAATTCTTCTTTGTTCATTTTTTATTTAATTGTTAATAGATCATGTTGGTATGTATATTCTAGACTATCTATTGTCGATTCTAAATTTGATATCTCTTCGTTTTGTACATTTATTGAGTTTTTACTAACTTTGGCAATTATGTTATATTGTAGTCTTTCTATCCTTGTTTTTAATTCTTTACGTTTTTTAGATATTATTTGCTTTAATTCTTTATATTTTGATAATTTTTGTACTTTATTCATCTAAATAATATTTTGGGGAATATCTAAATTTAGTTTTATCAAATA
>NC_061114.1:150794959-150877876 GCF_002878395.1 Capsicum annuum | reverse complement strand
TTTTACTAACTTTGGCAATTATGTTATATTGTAGTCTTTCTATCCTTGTTTTTAATTCTTTACGTTTTTTAGATATTATTTGCTTTAATTCTTTATATTTTGATAATTTTTGTACTTTATTCATCTAAATAATATTTTGGGGAATATCTAAATTTAGTTTTATCAAATAAGTCAGTCATAATTAATAAATTAATCAAATAAATCCAAATATATACTACTTCCGTAACTTTAAACAGCATAGGCTTTGATATGAATTGTAGGGGGGTGCGGATAACTTGTGTGGTAAAATAGATCTATTATAAGTAGAATGGATCTATTTTTATTTGTACATGGATATTTTTTAACTTGTCTAAATATTTTTATTTTGAGTTTATTTATGTTAGTTTTATCGATATTCATATCTTGGGGGTGATTATATGGTAATTGGTTAAATGTTTTACTATAGTATTTTTTATTTTTTTTCCCTTAGTTTTTGTAATTCTTCTGTATTATTTTGAAGGTATTCTAAATATTCTATATCTTTTGTTTCAATATCTAATTAGATTATCTTTCTTAAGTTTTTCTAATAATATTATTTCTTCCATATTTTGTCTCCAATATTTTAAATATTCATAGTCTATCATTTTATCCAGTAGTAATTGCAGAGTTACAAATTTTTGTATAATAATTTATCCTACTTGTACTGTAATGTATATCTAATTCTATATTTTCAATGCTATTTATTATCTTGTGTTGTTCTTCTCGTAGCGAGGTTTTTAAATTATATAAACTATCACATGTACTTTTTCCTAAATTTTTTAGGGTTTCTTCTATCCATATTAACTTTTCTTTTAGATTTTTCATTATTTTTCTAATTTGGTTTCTATAATTAATTTCTTCATTTAGATTATCTTGATTTTTTTCTAGTTTTTCTAATATATTCTAACATTTCTTAATCTGAATAATATCCATCTAGGTAATTATCCAGGTATAACTATTCTATCCAATTTATAATTTCAATTTCATAGTCTAATACTTTCTCTAATATTATTCTCTTAATATCCATAATTTCTATATCTTTAAGTATATATAAGATTAAGATTTTAAGATTATCTATCATTCAAAATTGGTTAAATACTTTATTATAATATTTTTTAGTTGTTTGTTTTAATCTCATTAATTCTTCTATATTTTCACTAAGAAATTGTATATATTTTATATCTATTTTCCAAAATTCTAAATATACATAATTTATCATAGTTAGTGTGTGGGTTTGGTATGTAAGTATTTATAAGAGTAGTTCGGTAGGTGTGGTATATAATTAATTCTAATCATAAAATATCTATCAAATATTTTTTTCCAATATGATTTTTCTTATATCTACTATTTCTATATCTTTAAGTACATATAAAATGAGTATTTTAAATTTATCTACCATTTCGTCAGATAAATAATTATCCATTTTTCATAAAATTGCTATTTTCAAAATATTCCCTTCAATCATGCACATAACAAATTATGATCACTTTAGATTGCCATATACTAGATTATTCTTAAATAACATATTCTTCGGTCACTATTAATGCATGATAATCTGGATACTTTTTCCTTAAACAGCGCCTCTACTCTGGTTACTCCCCTATCATGGCTTTCTTGCCACACCAGTTTCACCTTTAGGATGGTATAGTTCTTAGGGATCTTTCTCCTTTTCCACTTTGCTAATAAACTTCTTAACATGCTATTTTTCAAATAATTCTACTATAAAGCAACTAACATAAACTTATTTTATCATATCATGATTGTTAGGAATTAATGAACTTAGTTATTCATAATAGTAAATGAATATACCTGTTCTGGTAGTTTTGATAATTCTAAGCTTTGTTCCTCCATAGATTTTTTCATTGAAATATACCTATTTTTTAAATAATCAAATTATTTGTTGTAGACTAGAGAGAGGTTTTTGCTTCAATCGTATGAAGACTTGCCTTCATCTGAGCAAGTGCTCATTTATTTATATTCTTAGAAATGAAAATGTGTACACTATTTTTTTTTAACATCTGTCAGCTACTTTACAAAAGTAAAAAAAATGTTTCTGCAAAGTCCTAAAGCTAATGTCTAATCTAATAATGGCACTACTTGCCAAAAAAGACTAAGAAAAGTCAAAAAGCCTAAGGCTAGTTACATAATAATTTACGTAAAGCTATTTTAAATCTTCCATATTTCTTTTTCTCCTTTAATAACTTGAATTACTTTCTTTGCCTTTTTTCTTTATCCGTAGTTATCTTCTTTTTATTGCTCTGTATCCCCATTATTGCTTCATATCTTGCATCTTCCAACTGTCGCTTTTATCTTCTTCTATTCCAATTGAACTTCTAGGACAATATTATCTTCTCCATTACATTTTGAACATTGATGGTCTGGATATTTATGTCCAATTAACTTGCAATATCTGGTTAATAATTCTTCCAAAATAATTTTTTCTCTAATGGCTCTGGCGATAGGTTTTTTCTCTGGATTGAGTAAAGTCAAGATCCATTGCCTAACGTCTTCCATATCTGCTTCTCGTAGTTCCTTTGAATTTGAGTATACTATTACATTACCTCTTGAATAATAACTCCATATGGGATTTCTGTTGCGATAAGTGTTTGCTAACTCTTGAAGAATTGTGGATAGTATGATAATTCTCTTATTTGCATAAAAATTTGGTATCTCAATTCTAGATATTTCTGATTGTGGAATAATATCTTCTGGTATAATCAGATCTGGGGTCATTCCTATTTTTACAACTTGTATAGGTGATTTAACTTCATTATACAATATCTCTGCTGGTGCCGTGTAAAATTTTATAAAAAATAGGTTACCTTTGGTTATTCTTTTAAAAATGTTAAATGAATCATATATTTCTGGTATATTGGATATTTCATTTTCGTCTTGGGTATATATGGTACTAAGTAATCCATATTCGTAATAGGTTTTAACTAGACTTGGTTTGGTTTTGGGTAAAGCAATTAGCTTATTGTATCCGATTAGTTTCTGGGTTATGTAATTAGTATGTGGTTCTTGGATGTTTATAGCTCTAGGGTTGGTATTTAAGAAGGTTTGTATTTTGTAAATATTTTCTATGTATGTTCAGGCTGTATAGTTGTAGGTATTTTTGTCTTGGTTTAAACTATCTCGGTATGTGGTAATTTATGGGGGTATAAATATAGGATCTTTTGATGTATTTGGAATAAATGGTTTATCAAATAGCCTGTTTAGGTTCATATTTATGTTTTTCCTAATTCCTTTGCTTGTACCTACAGAAGTAGATTGATAAACATTATGGGTTTTATGGAGTGTCCCAATGTCTCCTTCTAGCTCTAAAATTTTAATGTCTTCCGATCGACATAGCTCTGCACACTGCTGAGTTAGCTGATTTATAGCTATAGACTTCAGTTTAACTTCATTAGTTTTTAGTTTTTCTATTTCATTACTCATATTGTCCATTTTCATTAAAAACGTAGTTAGGGCGTTGAATATCTTTTCTAGAGTATCCTCTTCTATTATATCAATCTGTGTAGCTTTGTCATGATATGTAATCTGCAATAACATTTTTGTTAGTACTAATTACTTCAATTGTAAATGTGAAATTTAATATATTCAAGACTAGTCTCCGAATCTCTTTTGTTGTAACTGAATTTTGTATTTTCTTTGTTAGCCACCAACGTACCTGTGTATTATCTGTTCGTACAATAAACTTGTTACATACAATATATGGATCAAATGGTAATAAACATTTATATAATGAGCATAATTCTTTTCTATTTATTTCTCATTTTATTTTTGTTTCATTAAACGTACCTGAGTAGTATCTACAATGGTGTTCTAATTTTTCTTCTTCATATTTATATTTAAGTACTCCTCCATAACTACATTCACTAGCATCTGCTTCTACTATATATATAAATTTTCTATTTTCATCTAGAAATTGTAATTTTGGTAATTCTTTACAAAGTATTTTTATTTTCTGAACTTGTTTTTTATCTTCTTCGTTAGAATTATATTCCACATTCTTTTTTTTAATTTTTTCTGTAAGGGCTTTAGATTTTCTGCTAATTTTGGTATATATTCTCTTACTTGGTTTACTAATCCTAAAAATGATTGTAATTTCTTTTTTGCATCTAATTCTTCTTTTGAATTTATTATTTTTTATACTATATGTTGTTGCATTTTTACTCCACTTTTATCTATTTGTATTCCTAAAAATTCTATCTGATTTTTCATAATTTCATCTTTTTTTTCACTTAAACTTATTCCCGATTTTTCTATTATATCCGTAAATTGTTCTAATAATTTTAAATGTTCTTCTTTGGTCTTTGTATATAATAGTATATCATTTATATATACTATACAATTAGGCAATTGTTTAAAATAACTATTCATAAAATGTTGATATCTACCTGGTACATTTTTATATCCAAATGGTAGTACATTCCATTTATAAAATCCTTGTGGTACCGTAAATGCGGTTAATTCCTTAGATTCTTCTACTAACTTTAAATGGTAAAATTCTGATTTACAATAAAATTTACTAAAGTAGTTATATCCTTGTATTTGTCTTATTTTTAATATCTTATTTGGTTTGTGTAATTTTATGTCATAGTTTTTGCATTTAAATTTCTATAATCAATAACCATTCTACTTTTTCCTCTTTTTTGTTCACTATGTTTATTTACTATAAATGTTGGGCTATTATGCTTACTATTACTTTTTTGTATGTATTGTTTTTCTAATAATTCTTCTATATGCATTTTAAATTCTTTTAAATCGTCAAAATTATATGTTAATGGTTTTTGAGTTATTATGTTATTTTTATCTATTAATTCAATTTTTATAGTAGTTTTATATTTTTCCCATCCTTTTAATGGATCTTCACTATATAATTTTTCTAATTTTTTCTTAATTATTTCTATCTTACTTATTCAAAATATAGTTATTTCCTTTTTATTTATTGAAAATACGACCAAGTCTATTGTATCTTCAGTATTTTTTATATTTTCTAATTTTTGTTTAATTGTTTCACTTCCTTCTATCCAATCAATTTCCTTTCTTATTTTATTAGTAACTCTTTTTGCTCTTACTTTCTATTTACATGGTGTTGTAAACCACCAATCCGTTCTAGTTATTATATGTGGGTATAATTCATCTAAAAATAGCATTCCTAAAAGTATATCTTTTGATGTTAGCTCATAATTATAGATTTCTTCTATTGTTAATATTTTATCTCATACTTGTGTTTTTACATTCTTAGCTTTATAAGTAATTAAGCTTCCTTCGTCATTCAATCCTTTAACTATTATTGGTGTCTTTAATTTATCCCATTTACTTTTTGGTAAACAATTATATCTACATAAATTAGTTTTTGCTCCTGTATCTATCATAGGCGTATAATATCTACTGTAATACTCTTCTACTACTATCTTCATTAATACATATATTTTCATATCATGTTAAAGCTCTTCTTAAGAATAACTTCTCTCTGTTATATGTTATAGATAATTGTGTATGCTCTATATTATATGGTTTTACTTGTTCTAGCCATTTCATTCCTAATATTATGTCTGCTTTTTGGATTTCTTCCTTTATTTCAAATTCTATTTTTATTTTTCTAACTCCTATTGTTATTTCTTTTTCTTCTATATTTTTAGTGTTTATTAAGCTTCTTGGTAGATCTGGGCATATATTATTTTCAAATTTTATTTCCTCATTTTTTATTAGATATCTTGCTATATCATTTTCTTCTTGTCCTGTATTTAAGAGTATTAAATATTCTTTTTCATTTATTGTTCCTGTTATATAATATTGGTTTAAATTAGTTGTTGAACTTGTTTTATAACTTGTTCTTTTTTATGAACTTGATGATTCCGGTTTTTCATAAGTTATTCTTTTTGTTGTGCTTATTCTATCATTTATTATTTCTAAATTTTCTTTTATATCTATGTTTCTATAACTATAATCATTATTATCTATTGTTTTTACAAATTGTTTGAAAGGACTTTCTATTTGTATTTTGTTAATTTTATTTTTTCCCATTATTTTATGTTTTATTGTTAATACATATAAATTTTTACATCTTGCTGTAAATATTTTACTTCCTGGGGTTAGTTCTATTCCTGATATTTTCCAATATAATACTAATGATTTATCTATATTTTTATCTGTTATTGCTACTGAATAATTCGTACTTATTATAAATTTAAATTTTTGGTATATTAAATTTTCTTTTATGGCAGTTATTATACTTTTTTCTATAGGTTTTATAATTCTATCATCTGCTAGGTATAATTCTATTGGTGTATCTATTCCTTCTCAGAAATATGCTTTTATTAATATTTCTGTACCTCCTAGGTGTACGTATTTTATTGGGTCTCTAATTTTTATATCGTTTATTTCTTTATTAATTATCCTTTTTGTTACTAGTGGTATACTAGCTTTACCTTTTGCATATCTACAGTCTATTACATGTTTTTTTTTGGCTTACTACGTAGTATTCTTCTTTTCTTCTACTAAATATGTTTTTATTGTTGGTTTTTTAAATATTTTTTCTACACCTAAATCTAATTCTTTTCCTTTTATTTCATCAAATATGTGACTATCAATTATTATTTTTTGATCTGTTCCTTCTTCACTTAAATATTCTTCCTTTGTTATTATTTTTATATCTTTTCAGTCATTTAATTCATCTAATTCACTATCTATTTTATTATTTGTTTCATTCTCTGAATTTCATATATACTATCTTCACTTTCTAATTCGTAATCTATATAATCTATCTGCATATATTCTGTACTTTTTATTTTTATTTTTGATATTTATTTATTTTTTGGGTTTTTAGGTAATTTACAATCTCTAGCTAAATATTCTAATTTTCCACAATTATAAAAAGTACATTCTTTTATAGATTTCTTTTTCCTATATGGTCTTTTATGTTTATAATTTTTTACATAATATCTTTTTCTCGGTTTCGTATAATTATATTTTATTTTTTGTATTTCTTATATTTCTTATGTCTTTTTCTTTTCTTATAATATCTTTCTTCGCATCCAAATTGAGGTGTTATTTTATCTTTGCAACATGCTAAATTTCTTATTAATGTTTTTTCCATCTTTATTTCTTCTCTATATTTTTCACATAGGTTTCTATACCATTGTTGTAAAAATTTTATTCTTGCTCCTAAAGTATCTACTATTTTTGCTTCATCCCAACTTTTATTATTTTTTAACTAAATGGTTCATGTAATTTATTAAAATATAATTTTCTTATTTCTTTACTTTCTTCTGTATTATATGTTCCTTTATAATAATATTCTTTAAATGCGCAAGTATAGTATCTATGTAACACATATTACATATTGCAAATTTTAACATTAAATTCCTATTTGTATCTTTCTCTTCATTTTGTTCTTCTTATGTTGTTGTCATGCTACTAAATTCGTCTTTTATAGCTATTTCATATTTTTTTAATAATTCTATAGGTGTTAATTTAGGTGTAGTTGTTGATGATGTTTCTTCTGTAGGTTTGTCAGTCTTAATACCTTCTTGCTATTTTCAGTTAAATTTGAAAACCATAATTTCACTATTCCTATTAGTGTTCTTTCTATATATTCTGGTACATCTGTTACGTTTATATTATTATCTAATAATTATTTTGTCATATATCCTATCCATAATTATATTATTTTTTCTGTATCTATTACACAATCTAAATCTAAAAAGTTCTAATTTTTATTAACTATTTGTTTTGGTGTCCATTTGTCATATTCATCTTTTAGATTATATCTTTTAAATTTATTCTTATAATATGTAGGTTTTCTTATATCTGATGTTCTAGGTATTATATTTTCATCTTCTTTTTTATCAAGAGTATTTATTTCTGTGTTTCTATTTTTTGTATTTGTATAAATTTCTGTGTATGTTTCAGTATCTTCCGAATCATAATTATCTATTTCTTCAACATCTATTGTATTTATTTCTAATTCCCTGGTTTCTATTTCTTTATTGCTTATTTCTATTCTTACCATAGCTGTCAATTTTTCTTCTAATTTTAATTCTTCTTTTTTCTAACATTAAATATAAATGTTCACCTATTTTCTTATACCTTCTTCCTAGATTAAAAAAAACTATTTTTATTTTTAATCCTTCATGGTTTTCATATATTTTTTCATCTATTATAAATTTTAGTTTGTTCATTTTTTATTTAATTATTAATAGATCATGTTGGTATGTATATTCTAGACTATCTATTGTCGATTCTAAATTTGATATCTCTTCTTTTTGTGCATTTATTGAGTTTTTACTAACTCTGACAATTATGTTATATTGCAGTCTTTCTATCCTTATTTTTAATTCTTTACGTTTTTTAGATATTATTTGCTTTAATTCTTTATATTTTGATAATTTTTGTACTTTATTCATCTAAATAATATTTTGGGGAATATATAAATTTAGTTTTATTAAATAAGTCAGTTATAATTAATAAATTAATCAAATATATACTACTTACGTAACTTTAAACAGCATAGTCTCTGATAACTTTCTAAATTTGCCTCATGAAAGATGATAGTAGTAATATATCAAGATCAACCTTTGTTATACTCTTGATTGATTATTTAGCTAATCAACCATCACATTTGTAATGTTTACCATAGTGTCTTTGCTTATTCAATGGTTCGTTAATTATTGGGACTATCAACAAGACATGTTTCATTGCTACCACTTCACACATACTCTGCATTGTGAGAATCTTTATCTCTAATTTTTTTAATTATTTTAACTGTTACAATTGAATAATAAATTTTAATAACTATTATTCATTATTTAATGTTGCTATGGTTTCAGTCTTCAACTGATTCAACAATGAGCAACTACTCTGCTCCTGTAGTGCATTTTCAATTTGTAAATTTCTTATAGCTGTCTTAAGTTATTCATGATTTATTGGGACTAATAGATCGTTTTTTGATAATTTGTTTGAAAATTTTATTTATATCGATCATGTTGTGAAATATTTAAATTAAATTAGAATTTGATAAAAAGGTATGAAAAACTTTTAGTTACGATACACTTATATAATTTTATAACTAATTAGTATTTAAAGTGGAGATAATGAATCTGGATATGTAAAAATATTACTATTACATAATAGAGGTTTTATTAGAAATAATTTTTTAGTAATTATGATATATTCAAAATACAATATTTATTTTACCACAAACTTATGCAATATCCGTGTATATGCATAGCGGGATAAATATATTTCCTTTATATTGCCACCCTTACCACACGAGCATGTGGAGAAAGTGGCCAACAAACTACATATAATGTTGTGGAAGAAAATAAAAGTAGGTTGGTGTTAGTGATGTTTAATGTCATTTTCTATTAAATGCCACAGATATCTTCTTTTGATTTTCTTTATCACTTAATTAAATATTGGTTCCTCCCTTTGCAAACACATGTTAAAATAGGTTCCTATCTATAATTGTTTCTTCTCTTAATACATCTATGCATATATGTATATATGTGTGCTGTGAAAAATTAAGAGGAAAATTAATTATCTACATCAAGTTTTTCAAATTCGAGTACTAGTGGAACATTATTCAGAGGCTTTTAATTTTGGTGTCCAAGTAAACTAAGCTTACCCTATCTTTAGATTGAGCTTATTTATAGTAATTGTATGTTATTATGCTAGTTTTTGACAGGTATTTGTAATCTAGATATTGTTTGAAATACGTCATGCCTTATTTATCCTGCTAGGGCCCATTTTGATAAATTTTAGTCCCGTTATACTTTAGTTGGTATAGCATGTATGAGTCTAGGTAGGGGTGTACATAGGTCGGGTTGCTTTGGTTTTCTATTGAAAAAAAAAATCAAACCAATTATGTCGGTTTATTAAAACTATAAACAAAATCAAACCAACATAAAATCGATTTTTCCGGTTTAGGTTTTAGTCGGTTCTTTCGATTTTTTTGGTTTTTCTTGTTTTTTTTATAATCTTTATTTTTTACAAGTATATTGTGATTGAAGTTTAGATCAAGTATGTTTTCACTCATGCACTAATGAAAAAGCACAATTATGAAAAATTGAGGAGCGAAAAACTCTCTTGAAACTAAAAAATAAGATGAAGAGTGAAAATTTTAGGTTTTAAATTTATATTGGATTTTGAATCATTTTATTAGCAATTAATGAATAAATATTACAACTTTAAGGCCCAAATATAAATATAAATATATATGTCTATATACATCTACTTTCTAAATATTGAAAATTAATAAAACTAATTGAAAAGTATTTAAAAAGTTGATTATAATTAATATTTTATATATAAAAGTTAAATTATATACATGCATATATATATCTATAATATATTAAAAGTGTCAATATCCTTATAAAGTGAATTGAACTTTTTGCCCTTCATTGAAATCCTTGCTTTAAACAAAATCGTCTTTTTCACTATTTCTTCTTAATATTTAAACAAAATCGTCTTTTTCACTATTTCGTCCTAATATTTAAGAGTTAAAAATTAATTAAATGTATTTATGGTAAAAGAAATTCCTTATTAGAAGACATCAGAATTTCTATATCTTTTTCTAATTTAAGAATTAAAAATTAATTAAATATATTTATGGTAAACCTTTCCTTATTTGAAGTCATACAACTAAAACATTTTTTATTATATTAAGAATTCTAAATCAACAAAATTTGATTTTAAGAAGATTTGAAAAATCTAAAAATAAATATAAAACTGTTAGAATAAGAAAAAATTAAAAAGTTTTATATTTTTTAATATTTTAAGTACGGAATAGAATGTAATCAATAAATTTGTAAAGACTTGACTTTAAAAATAAGAAACGATATCAAATATATATATATATATATATATATATATATATATAATCGTAACACAAATATAGTTTAAATTGATTCGTCTCTCTTATCCTGTGGCAACAAGGAAAAGAGGTACACAAACATAAAAGTGATACCATCAACCACTTGGAATTGGAAAACATATATGTGTATGTGTTTATGTTTAAATTATTACATTAAAGTGTGAAAAATTTTTGAAAAGTGATTTGAACTTTTACACTTTATTAAAAATCTCCGCAATAGATAAAATCATTTAATTTTAAATAATCAAACCTTACACGTGCAAGGAACGTGCGACTAAACTAGTATATATATATATACACACACGTATATATATATATAAATATATATATATATATTATGTCGGTTTGATTTAGGTTCGGCTTGACTTTTTTTTGGTCAACACCAAACCAAACCAAGAATGGTCAATTTTTTTTTTTCAAATGCCAAACCAACCAAACCAAACCTTAAGTCGGTTTTTTTTCTCAGTTTGATTTGATTCTTCGATTTGGTTTGACTTGATAGTTTGGTCTGTACACCCCTAAGTCTAGGGTGTGCTATTACGTTGGGAAACCTTGAATTTATCTCTTTTAACTTTGTTAGCATACCTTTCTGTTATTTATTATGAGCCTAGTTTTACCCTACCAATATATACTTTATTTCTATTATTTATTATAAGGTCTAGCACTACTTTGGCTTCAGTTACGGTATAGTTGGATTTTAGTTTTACAATTGAGTATGGTTGCTATTACGTTTAGTTTGAGTCCGACATCAGGTTATGATATGATCTGAGAGTTTTGAAACTGATTATTGTTTTTCTCAGAGTTGTGGTTCCTCTAAGTTTCGGTCAGAGTCCGACATATGATTATGAGTACTGTTGTATATCGTATATGTGGCCTCTCGTTATTACCCGATATTTTTTATTTGAATCTGACATATAGACTCTTGTTATATCCACCACTACAGGTTTGAGCCCATCTTTTGGCCTCTCGTTACAACCTATTAGTGTTTATTCAAGCCTGGTGCATATCTGTATAGCTACTATGGTTTCTTGGAATCGGTTAAGGATTATTTAAACTTTTTCTTTAAATAGTTCTTATGTGTCCCATCAGCTTATGGGGGCACAGTTGCATTAATTGTCTTTTTCCAGTGTGCCTAGCAGGCATATGGGGGCTTAATTAAGTTATGTATGGTTTTCCTTCTCATTACTACATTATATATCTTTCTAAATCGCTTTTACTTTTATTTTAATCGCATTTGCATAGATCGGTAGTTTTTTTTACCTTTCTATCTCTATTTATTATTGATTTAGGCTACCCCCTCACATTTTAGTTATACTTTTTCTATATTGATATCAGTTGTCCAATGATGCCTACTGAGTGTGCATTACTTTGGTAATCATACCATACTTCTGCATCTTTCCCTGATACTGATCTGAGTACTAGCAACTGGCGTTGACGTGATTCCTCTTTTCCATTACTAATTCGGAGTAGGGTAAGCTTGTTGCCGTCCTGATCCTCCTCCATCTGTTCTAGTTTAATCTTTTGTACTCAAGACTGCTTGTATGTATCATATATATTTTGGATTCTTTCTAGTAGTTTAGGTATCTTTTAGTAGTGGATCTAGTACCGACCTTACCATGGCTTGGGAGGGATTCATTTGTATATTTTGGTTCTCTTTTTTCTCTTGTTTTGATTTATTTTATATGTTTTTTTTCTTTCTATTTATTACTACTACTGTTATTATTTTTATCTAAACTTTTCTGGTTTCTACCCATATGTCCATTACCTTTTATTTCGGGTTATAGCTCGACTTGTTATTGATGGGATAAGATACGTGACATCATAACTTGACAAATCAGATAGTAATAACTTGTTATCAGACCTAGGTTTCATTGGCATTATTGGTACTAGAGCTAATGAATTGTAGAGTCCCATGGATTGGTACAACGATGTCTATATCATCTCTTCAGGAGGCTACAGAGCATTTAAAGGGAAAAATCTCAATTTCTTAATCCATTTTCATTTATTGGGTCTAAGTTGGTTTTAATCATTATTAGTTTAATCTTTAAGCAGGTGGATAGGATACAAGGTACGGGAGTCAAGGATCAAGATTCCAAGCCCACTGCAAGAGTTTCTGTTAGAGGTTAAGGTTGACCTAGAGGTTAGGAAAAGATAGAGTAGCAGCCCTAGTGAGAGATTAGGCTAGGGAGCCATCATCAGACCCTATTATATCTCCAAATCCTATGACATTTCTAAGTATTCCACCACCACAATAGTAGGTGGGTCAGGTGGCAGGCTAGGCTTCATCTAATTATATATATTTATTAGTTCTTCAAGATACATTAGTACAATTATTGGTGTTAGTTGGAAGTTTGTCGACCAGGTGAGCTCAGCCAGCAGTATGGGGTGGCATTCATTTAGGGGTGCAGCCTATAGCAGCAACACCTGAGGGAGAGGTTTTGCCAACACCAGTAGTCCAACAGTCGATATTAGCCCAACCAGTGATGTCTATGGAGGAGCAAAATATATTGGGCTAATTTTTTAGGTTGACTCTGTCAAGATTTATGGGGACCTTAGAGAGGATGCTTATGAGTTTTTGTCCAGTTATTAGTAGTGGTTACAAAATTGAGGGTTGGTCAATTCGTATGGAATAGATTTTTTTTCTTATCAGCTAAACTATGACAACAAGGAGTTATTAGAGAGTTTATCATGATTGAATGTCAGTTGGATCTCCACCTTTGATTTAGACTTAGTTCTCCGAGGCTTTCTTGGGGAAGTATGTGCCACATAGCAAGTGTGAGAATCTTGAAGATAAATTTTCTACTTTGATAAAGGGTTCTATGTTTGTGGCTGAGTGTAAAGTGATATTTCATAATTTAGCCAGGCATACCACTATAATTCTGCCCACAGAGTATGCTTAGATTCAATGCTTTGTTAGGAAATAGAGATTAGCACTTCATAGGGTTACACAACGGAAGTCTTTTTATGAGGTTATTGAGCATGTTATTTCAATATAGGAAAGGATCGTGAGGCCTAAAGCAAAAATAATTAGAGACCTTATTATCAGGGTGGTTATAGTGTGAGCTACAACAGCTCACAGATTAGAGGTTGAGGTTTTTAGGGTAGATGCCCCTAACAATAGCCCAATCAATATCAGGGTCATCCTAGTAGGCTAGTAAAGGCATCATTTTAGATATGAGATAGGGTCAACCCAGTTATAGTGGTTCTAGTGGTCAGAGTTGTAGTTAGCCTCAAAGGGATGTTTAGTCAAGGTCATCAAGTCAAGGTGGTTATTCTGGATCCATTGGACCTTCTAGATAGAACAGGATACTTAAGACATTTTATAAATATATATTTGTTGGACACTTCACCCGTGAGTGTTTCCAGCATAGGATGGTTGAGCCTTCAGTTCAAATTTTACACCCAATTAGATTAGAGCCACCACTAGTTAGAGGTGGTGATTTAGGTTGTAGTGGTGGTCTCTAGGGTTCAAGAGATGGTCCTAAGGCAAGTAGGGCAAGTGGTTTGGTTGGCACCTAATTTGATAGTGGATAGGGCCATTTTTATGTTGTATCAGGTATGTCGACTGCTGAAGTTTCGCATACTATGATCACAGGTATGATTTTCGTATGCTATCAGCCAATTTCTACCTTGTTTGATCTTGATTCCATATTTTCTTATGTTTCTGCTTATCTTGTACCACTATTAGGTTTATATTCGAAGCCATTATCTGTACTATTACAAATAGCTACCTCGACAAGTGATTTTTTAGAAGTAGGTTAGGTATATAGATCTTGTCTGGTAATTATTTGGGAGGTTGATACCTTAGTTGATCTCATTATGATAGATATGGTGGATTTTGATGGGATTCTAGGCATGGACTAGTTATCTCCTTACCATGTGGTCCTAGATTGCTTTGCTAATATCGTTACCTTAGCCATACCTGATGTATGCTTGGTTGTATGGTACGGTTCTTTTAGCTTTGCACCAACAGGGATTGTATCTTATATTTAGGCTAGGTGACTGATATCGAGGGTTTTGAGTCATTTCTTGCTTATGTTCAGGATGTCAGTGGTGAGTCCTACGGTTGTCTCCATTCCTGTTTCATATGATTTTCTTTATGTTTTTCCTGCTGATTTATCTAGCCTTTCTCCTGAGCATAATATAGAATTATTGACCTCGAGCCAAGTTCCTGACCTATTTCTTGGGCTCCGTATCACATGGCTCTTACCGAGCTAAAAGAGCTAAATAGTCAACTTTAGGACCTTTTGAGTAAGGGTTTTTTAGATCGAGTATATCACCTTGGGCTGCACCAGTTATTTTTATGAAGAAGAAAGATGGCTCTATGCGTATTTGTATCAACTACAGCCAGTTGAATGAGGTCATAATGAAGAATAAGTATCTTATGCCATGTATCGATGACTTATTTGACTAGTTTTCAGGTGGGGCTTTGTTTACTAAGATAGATTTAAGGTATGGTTACAATCAGCTGAGAGCTAGGGCTATGGACATCCCTAAGACAGACTGCAGGACTCATTAAGGACATTATCAGTTCCTGGTTCTTCATCTGGGTTGACTAATGCCTCAACAACTTTTATGGATCTGATGAACTGCGTATGCATGCTGTATTTGGACTCCTTCTTGATAGTGTTCATTGACAACATTCTTGTTTATACATAGAGTGGGAAGGAGTATGAGCAATATTTAAGGATTGTGTTGCACACTTCGATAGATCAACGACCTTTGTCAAGTTCTTAAAGTGTGAGTTCTGGATTGAGTCTGTAGAGTTCTTGGGCACGTAGTTTACAAGTAGGGTACTGTCGTGGACCCTATGTCTCCTACTAGGTTCGCAGTTTCATTCAATTGACAGGTTACTACTGGCATGTCATTAAGGATTTTTCTTCTATTGCAGTTCATATGACCAGATTGACTAGGAAGAATTTTTCGTTTCAGTGGTCTACAAGTTGTGAGCTTTCTTAAGCTCAAGGATTTTCTTACTTAAGGTCCTAGACATTTCCAGTTAAGGGCGTGGGTTTTTAGTCTACTATGATACATCTGGTATTAGTTTAGGGTATGTTCTGATGTAGTGGGTTCATGTTATTGCATATGTGTCAATGTCACGGCCCGATTTTTTAGTTATGATGGCACCTACTTTACCCAACCAGTCCAAAACTGTAGCCCAAAATTATAAGTAATGGGCTAATTGGTGTAAAATATCTCAAGTACCAGAAATATGCAAGTAAATAAATCACAAGGAAAGTCAAAAGATAATAATATAGAATAACAACAACAACAAAAAACCCAGTGTATCCCTATATAGTGAGGTCTGGGGAGGGTAAGATGTACGCAGTCCATACCTCTACCTCTATAGAAGTAGAAAGGTTGTTTTCGATAGACCCCCGGCTCGAGACACGGAATACTACACAAATACATAGTAAAACATGAAACAAGATGGCATAACATAAATACGACACCCACAAGTAATAGAAAATAGAAAAAATTAAACAATTCATAATAAAGCATGAAACAAGGTATCGTAACAAGAATAATACCCCCACCAAGTAATTCCCTACACTAGAGACCCAAACTGACCCTAGCCTTCTGCCCTAATTCGCGTCCTCTAGATCTTCCTATCTAGGGTCAGGTCCTCAGTGAGCTGTAACTACTCCATGTCCCACCTAATCACCTCTCCCCAGTACTTCTTCGGCCTACCCCTACCCCACCTAAAACTATCCAAAGCTATCCTCTCACACCTACGAATCGAGGCATCCATGCCCCTCCTCATCATGTGTCTGAACCATCTCAATCGGACTTCTCGCATCTTATTCTCCACTGGAGTCACACCAATCTTCTCCCTGATAGTGTCATTCCGAACTCTATCCCCCCAAGTCAGCCCACACATCCAATGCAACATCTGCATTTCCGCCACCTTTTTTTTTTGAATGTGGGAGTTCTTAACTGGCCAACACTCAGCTCCATACAACATGACCGGACGGACTGCCACCCTGTAGAATTTACCTTTAATCTTGGGCGGTACCTTCTTATCACACAACAACCCTGAAGCAAGCTTTCACTTCATCCATCCCGCCCCAATATGGTGTGAGACATCCTTGTCAATCTCACCGTTACCTTGAATCATGGCCCTGAGATACTTGAAACTATCCCTCTTACATACCACCTGTTATTCCAACTTTACTACCATCTCATTCTCCAGCCTCACATCATTAAACTTGTATTCCAAATACTCTGTCTTGCTCCTACTCAACCTGAAATCTTTAGACTCAAGAGTTTGTCTCCACACCTCTAATTTATCATTCACACCCCCCGCGTCTCATCAATCAAAACTACATCATCTACAAAAAGCATACACCAAGGCACCTCTCCTTGAATACGCC
Organism: Capsicum annuum; assembly: GCF_002878395.1. Classification (NCBI taxonomy): domain Eukaryota; kingdom Viridiplantae; phylum Streptophyta; class Magnoliopsida; order Solanales; family Solanaceae; genus Capsicum; species Capsicum annuum. Next base: position 150,860,602 of record NC_061114.1, on the reverse strand, counting down.
GCGTCAACATATCCATCACCAAAGCAAACGAAAAGGGACTAAGAGTAGATCCCTGATGCAATCCTGTTAAGACAGTGAAATGCTCTGAGTCTCCTCCCGCAGTCCTCACCTGAGTTTTAGCTCCATCATACATGTCCTTAATTTCTCTGATATATGCCACTGGGACTCCACTCACTTCCAAGCATCTCCAAATCACCTCCCTAGGGACTTTGTCGTATGCCTTCTCCAGGTCGATAAACACTATGTGCAGGTCCTTCTTCCTTTCCCTATACTGTTCCACCATCCTCCGTACCAGGTGAATTGCCTCTGTCGTTGAGCGGCCAGGCATAAATCCAAACTGGTTCTCCGAAATAGACACTATCCGTCTCAGCCTCACCTCAACCACTCTCTCCCAAATCTTCATAGAGTGACTCAATAACTTAATACCCCTATAGTTATTGCAACTCTGAATGTCACCTTTGTTCTTATAAAGAGGGATCATAGTACTCCACCTCCAAGCCTTGGGCATTTTCACCGTCTTGAAAATTTTGTTAAACAATCCAGTCAACCACCTTAAACCAGCCTCGCCATAAAACTTCCAGAAATCCACCGGTATCTTATCAGGCCCCATCGCCCTACCCCTTCACATCCTGCGAATAGCCTCTCTAACCTCCTCTACCTTAAAACATCTACAATCAGAAGATAATAACATAAGGGGAGAAAAATAAAAGTAGTAACGTTCCACGACCTAGTAATATCCTTACAAGATCCTCTACTCCAAAAGAATACAAGTACTATCAAGTCAATACACAATAGTCTCCAAAATCGAAAGACTAGCAAACACAGAAGGAGAAAATTTCAACTATGGCTCCAAGAGCTTACCCTATCTCCAAATTTTGACAACATAAATATCAGCATCAACATCGGCCACTAGTACTCGGATCTTCACCAAAAAGTATAGAGGTGTAGTATGAGTACCAAAGCCATGCGTACTTATCATGCATCATTGGACAACTGAGCAAAATTATAATATAGGCATAATAAAATGTGAGATAGATAAACTATGTCAGGGAAAAGGGAAAACCTTGAATAATACTCCAAATTCTTTAATTAGACAATAATAATAATAAGAAAAGTACAACTATCTACATAAGTATCCCCCATGAGCAAAAAGGTGCGAATAAAGTAAACAACCTAACGCGGGCCTCCATAAGCTCATAAGGCACAATCAAGGAGAAATATTAATGAGAATTATGTTGATTAACCATATCCTAAAATCATAACCATAGATCCTTCCATACAGTAAAACACCAGACTCAAACTGATTCCATAACTGTCATAATTAACCTATCAATGTTGGACTTAAATGAAAACTCATATTATCATTGTCGGGCTTGAATCAAAACTCATATTATGAATGATGCCAGAATCAAACTGGTCTTAAGTCATAAATTTTCGAACTTGAAGCAGAACTAATATCATCTCCCAAGTACCAATCTAGAAATAATTATCATGCATCTAAACCTCACCGTGTAATGAATATAACTAATGCAGTGCGCAAGGATTATTGAATATATAAGGAATTAATAGTAAATCTTGCCTAAGGTGAGCTAAAGGGCCAACTTCTAATCCCAAAATATTTTCTAAGGTAATTTCTACCCCAAACTATGCTATGGTATCTAATTTCACCGCTTGATATTAAATAAGACACATTTTAGTCTTTGGATTGCAATTCTAACTAAAGGATGAGTAATTAAAGTAATTATGCCTACATATCAGTTCTTTAATGGGCTAAAAGATACCAATCATACCTAACATACATCCAATACCTTATTCAAAGCCCAAAACAAGCATAAAACCATATTCACATAATAATTAAACCCAATCTATGAGAAAAGTAAGCCTAACCTACCTGCCAAAGAAAGTCTATTAAAGCCTATTAAATCATTGTTTTCTCCTTCTGAGAATCTTATGCATGATGTCATTCTATAAAAATTGTAATCTAATCATCAATACCAGAACAACAGTACCCATATTGTATTTTTATGCTTCGGATCCAAAATTGAGCTAAAATCCTATGTGGGACCCGCTTGCAAAATCATACTTTCAAAATTATCAACATGTCGCCCTATGATCAAGGATTATTTACCCTAAAAGATGGGTAAAATTTGAACTCAAATAATACTAAAATCAACCCAACAATAATCTAGGGATTGTGATTTAAATGGAAGAATTAACCCATGAATTAAGCGGAAACTTACCAAGATATCAATGAGAAAATGAGTAATCTAAGCTTATAAACACCCCACAATCTCCTCTTAATTACTCTTCCATTTTTCCACAGTCGCTAGGTTTTTAACTCTTGAAACTTGTGAGAAAATCAGGTGAAAACAGATAAAAAGAGGCATTTAATGGTCTCCTAGGTTCCTCTAAAGCGGCTACTTGAGTCCCTAAGTAATCGCTGCTAAAGCGGTACCCACTGGGGCCTGGCCTACTACTAATATAGCTAAGTTTTCATTAAAGCAGCATCTTCTTTAGTGGTTAGTCTATTGCTGAAGCATCTCACTCAGTAAGCTAGGGTCGTTAAAGCAACCGTTTAGTCCCTACAGCAGCCAAAATATTTTCTTTAGCGGATGCACCAGCAGAATATACCAATTGAAACTTGGAACATTTCAAGTCTCCACCGTCCCCTTGGAGTTAATTCAAGATCCCTTGAATGCCAAAAAATTATGTTTCTCTATCAAATTCAATATTCTAGACTCAATGGCAAGGTTGAAATTTCCATCCGACGTTATTTCAACAAAGAGTGGGCCCATACTTAAGGGCCATTTTTCTCAAATTCCATCCAATAGTCCAAAATAAGTTTGGAAGCATTGATATTGGAACAAAAGGTCTTCTTATCCTAAAATCAACATTCCAATGCTGATTGAACTATCAAAATTGGCATAAGAAGTTTTAAAATTGAATTTTATGCTCGATAGCCAATCTTTACCAGCGAGAACTTCAAAATAAAGAATTGGCTCTAAAAATTAAATGAACTGTCCGATAACTAAATTGTCAGCTCTATCAAGTCACAAAGGTCTTTGGGAAGCTATAGGAAATCTCTAAGTAACAAAAATATGTGGAAATGCAAAAAATGACCTGAAGGGTCATTACAATATCCACTACTAAAGGAACTTTCGTCCATGGAAGTAAAGGGTAAGGATATACATGATGGCTTTAAAAGCTGAGTATAGTGGGTCTTTAACTCTTATCTCACTCTTGATCTCTCAAGTGGAATCCTCTACTAGATAATGCCTCTACTCAACTGAACTATTCAAATCTCCCTAGAGCATAAATGTCTGGCATCCCTGGCTAATATGAACACTAGCTCCTCAATGAAGGTCAATCTCTCATCCAATTAAGCTGATTCCTACCAAATCACATGATACTTATTAGGAATATAACACTACAATATAGAAACATGGAAAATTATAAGAACAACAACAAAGTCTTAGGGCAAGACTAACTCATACACTATGTCTCTAATAGTGCAAATGATCTTAGAGGGTCCAATATATCTGAGATTGAGCTTGAATTTCCTCTGTAACCTCATCATTCCCATCATGGGATATACATAAAGAAATACTTAGTTCTAACTTCAAACCTCAAGGTTAGAAACCTACGATCTGCATAAGATTTTTGCATACTCTAACCTGCCCTCAACCGAGACTGAATCACCTTAACTCTATCTAATGACTCCTAAAGCAAGTTAGTACAGTGATAATAACCTTAGATGTCTCAAATAATAAAATCATAGATCAATAATGCCTACCGTAAAATGCCTTAAATTATGCCATCTCAATACACTAATGATAAATGCTACTCCCGCTGAGCTAAAAAATCCATAAAACAAGCTCGGGGCATATATTTATGAGATTAAATAGTTCACTCCAACTGCTCATTAATTTAAGAGTGAAAATTTCGGTTGAAATCCACCTGAGTACCCATCTTGAAACACCCTAGCTTTGGAACCTTAGAAAATTTCATAAGTTGAGCATTTTGGACATCATACGACATATGCATACTAGTTGTATGATGTGGTATAGTTTAGGGTCTCTCGACCCATATGGAAATCAATGTTTTTTGGTTGGGTTCTATCCAAGGTATGAATGGACATCTTACTATAAGTATATTGGGGTGCGAGTGGTATATTTCTAAACTGTATGATGCCCTAAGGTTAGTCGAGGATTTTGCATAGGGTACAGGTTAGGGGGTACCAATCATATAATTAGATATGAGTTGGTAAAAGAAATTAGATGTTGGACAGTGTTGGGGTCCAAGTTGATAACTAAGGTACGATTGGTAGGTACCACTAGTATGATAGGGTACAGTTTGGGTAAGGTGGTCGTACCCCCCTGCGCATATGTTTTCAGTTTTTAATCTGAGGATATTTTGGATATTTTCCACCCCAAAACCCCTTAAGTCCTAACTTCAGAAGACATATTGTAGCCTCTCATAACATACTTTGAAAGATCAAAACACATAAAAAAACTCTCTAATTTCTCTCAGGAAAATTAAGGCTAGGGTTCTTCAAAGGTGTTCTTTTAGAGGCTCAAGAGTCAAGTTTCCGTGAATTTTCTTGAATAAGGAATGTGACTCTTCCCACACTGTTATTTCATAAATATCATTCATTTTTAAGTGGATTATGATTCTTAAGTAGTGGTTTTGAAAACCTAAATTGAGGATTTTGTTGCATATGGTTGAGTATTGCTTATTCTTAGTTAAACTTGTGTTTATACATATTTTTGATGGTGGTTTGCACATGTGGGTTCTTGGTAATTGTAGTTTAAAAAATAGGTCATGGGTAATACTAAACTTAAGGGTTTTCACTTTGGTTTTAGTCATAGTGATGATATTCCCTCAAGGTGTTTGTCAAAAATGCCTAAGAAAATAAACTAGTCACATGTTAAATGGTGTTTTGAACCTAGTCATTGGCCTAATAAATATGAATTGTTGGTAAATGGTTTTGTGAAGGCCTTGTTTTCTAGGTAATGATCTAAATGGTACCTTGGTTGTTTAATTTGTTTAATAGGTTTGAGTCCTTAAATATTTACTTAATTTATGTTTTTGTTAGATAATAGGATCGAGTCCCTAATCCTTGAATTGGACTAGAATCTTTGCTAGACAATGGGTTTGAGTCCAAAAGTCAAAAGAGTGATTGGGTGATTGATAATAGTAATGGCATGTTGTATACTTTCAAGTAGTATTGGTATGAAGATACCAATGAAATGCCTTTGGTAAGTAATTGACTTAATGGTTGTGTATGTGAAATGATGGTTTTAAATTGGGATTTAAAGCAGGATGTGTAGCCGGGCCGTGAAAGTAAAATCTGAAAGACTAACACTAGAAACCGCGTTAGAAAGTGCAGGTGTTTTATGACCGGGTGTTTTGAGTCCCCCGAATAGACATATGTAAGGGAGGTTTGAGTCTGCCTTACTACATGTATTAGTTCTTAAGTCACCTTGCTTATGCAGGGAGATTCGAGTCCCCTGTATAGGCATATACGATTATGGATATTCTCTGTTTCGTGCGGCTACACGCACTGGGGCCCTTCCAACTAAGGGAGATTTGGACCTATATAGAACATATATGCCTTGTTCAATGACGTTCATGCTACACAACCCAGGTTAATGTTTTTAAATATCATAATAATCTTGTTCCCTTCCCCGGCATGGTATCTGTGTATAAATAAATATGTATGTATTGCATTGGTTATATGTATTTGGTGGATTGGATTTGAACTGCTGGCATTATTTTATCCTATCCTTAAGTTATATACTAGTGATCTAACCACTCATCGTCTTCGATGTTGTATCCTCGCGTGATATAGGTGTTGGTTATACTACACCTCTTACTCAATGATTGCTTCCGAGTACAGCTTATGTTGACTTAAAGTGGTGAACATTCATATGTCTAAAGGCTCTATTTCTTGTTTTTGGTTTCTTATATTTTCATTGATTTAGTGTTGGACATCAATTTTGGCTATGGTTGGGGGTATTTCCCAGACAAATGTTGTTAAGATTAAGGATAGAGGCTTTATGAGACTACTTTGGGTTGGTATGGGCGGTGATGGTAGTGGTGTTAGGCTTTGCATTGGAATTGATATTGGGGCTGATATGGTTTAACTATATTTGATTTATGATTGTTCTATTTTGTAATGGTATGGAAATGTACCTGGTTATTATTTTGGTTTTGTTACGGTTGTTGGTTGGGCATTGGATTGTTAGACTTGTTTGGGTTGGTCATGGTCTTGGACCTATCCCAAAGCCTTTGTGATGTTGATTGCTCTACCTTGTTATATGTTTGAAATTCATATAACTCAAGGCATATATTGGTTTGTTGGACTGGGTATCGAGGTGATCCTGGATCTTTATTGGGCTTGAGATGCCCATTACAATAAGGCCCTGGTTTGGGTCGTGTCAAATCTATATCAGAGCCCAGGTTCATGATCAGTTGGGAGTCCACAAAGACATGTCGAGTAAAGTCTCTTTTAAGGATGTGTAGTGTGCCACACTACAAAGGGAGAGGGTACAAGGAATTTAGGAATGTTTCACATTCTTGTTGTCTTATTTCGAGCTATAGAGTCTAGGGTCTTGGATTCTTCTGATTTATGTTCGCTTATCTTTCAGATCATGGCTCCAAGAAGATCTGGTGTTCATGCAAACTCTTTTGTCCCTACTGGGGACAATATTGATGGGACACTTTCTACTTCTAGAGTTTTGACCCGGTCAAGGGTCTCTGTAACTAACTATCCTCTTAGGTTCCACCTATCCCTACTGATCCTACTCTCGAGGGTGACACTCATACTCAGTCACCTCAATATGATGCTAATAATACGTAGTTCATCAAATCCATGAATGTATCTGGGTCATTTGTCATCCCAAAGAACATTACCAAGAACTCATAATGGCCATAATAAATCCTAGAGGTTTATTTTGGAATATCCTCAACCCAAATCCTCCATTGATGGTAACAAGACCTCAAGTAAATCTTACAGAACATCGTTGCTCCCTGAAGCTAGTTAAATAAATTTTAAATATGAGGCATAGGATATGTTTTCTTAATTGTCACCTTATAAAGCTGATGTAGACAATACACCATAAGCAAGGAACCATCCTTCTTCTGCACGAACAATATAGGATCACCAAAAGGCAACACACTAGGCCTAAAGAAACCCTTACCTAGAAAATTCTGAAGCTGAGAATTCAGCTTCTTAAGCTTGGTAGAATCCAATGGTATGGTACCATAGAAATAGGTTGGGTGCTCATCTTAAGATCAATAATAAACTCAATGCCATGCTCAGGAGGAATACTAGATAGATTGGTAGAAAAAAATCAACAAACTCACAAACTATAAGAACAGAGACAAGTGATTGACTCTCTATACTAACATCATGAATTTAAGAAAGGTAAGACTTGAAGCCCCTCAAAATAATTCTCCTAGCTCAAATATAAGAAATAATACCCATCAGATTGTGACTAAAAGAATCCTTCAACAGAACCGGGGTATGTCGAGCATGGATAAGGTAATGGTCTTGGAAAAATAGTCCTAGAATGCATGAAAGGGGGATAAACAGTCCATGCCTAGAATTATATCAAATTGACCATATCTAATACAATATGATCATCCTAAGTATCAAACCCTCAAATAGTCACCAGACATGAACTACACACCTAATCCACTACTAAAGAATCACCCAGGGAGTTTATACACATAATGGTATAGATAAAGAATTCGAAGATAACTCCAATCGTGGTGCATAATAAGCGGACACATAAGAATAAGTAGATCCCAAATCAAAAGAAAAGGTCGTCTAGTGGCATACTAAAATTATACCTATAATGACAATATCCAAAAACTTTACCTCTAGTCTACCAGGTAAAGTAAACAAATAACCAAACTTGTTAACTGGTTGGGCTTCTGATCAATCACCTACCTTGTCTGCCTAAAGACCTCTATGAGCACCCTAGGTACCACCCTCTAGATAAATGGTCTAAGGGCATATAATCATAACATTCCCCAGGCATTGTACTGTAACCAAAATATTCGATTACTCATAATAACCACCTCGGCTAGAAAACCCAAAATATAAACCTTTCAAAGCTTGGCCACCACTCTGGTTTGGATAATTGTTGTAGCTAGACTGACCTCCATAGGTAATTTGTAGTGCAATATGAACAGGCCTGCTAGACTGACCTTGATGCTGATAAGACTGTTATGGAGGGTACCAACATTGAGAATATCTGCCTCTGAACTATAAGCTACCCCAACTTTCACTGAAACAACCCTGATAACATGGCCTTTTATCGCTACCCCTTAGGCCTTGTAATGTATCTCCTTTATAACATAGGCATAGTAAAAAAATTCAACAAAAGACCTACTAATAGTAACCAAACACTGGGTGGCCATACAAAAAGAAAGCTTTAACCACCGAACAAAACACTAAAACTGCCATACTCGATTATCAAATAAATATAGCAAGTTTAGCCAACTCATAAAATAAAACCTCATACTCTATAAGAGTCATAGAGCCCTGCTCCAATTTTAAAAATTGATCTCTAAGGCTACAAGCCATATACTTCTCTAAGAAAACTATAGAGAACTTAGTCCATGTCAACTAAGGAGATCTAACTAGCCTAGAATTAAGATAACCTCTCAACCAATGGATAGTTATTAAATCTAACTCAAAAGTCATATAGTCGACACCACGAGCCTCAAATAAGGCCTAAATTATGGAGCCTATCCTTATAAGCAACCAAGAACTCATAAGCAGTCCCGCTCGGTGTCCCAAAAAACCCAGACAATCTCAAGAACCTACCCAACATCTTCTATTTCTTAATAAACATAGAAGGATGGGAAACTATGAGATGAGCAATTATTAGAAGGATCACAACTCTAGGAGTCGCATCTATAGGTTGTGCTCCTAACTTAGTACTACTTTGGTCCGAATACTATGTACTATCAGACCATTCACCACTAACTAACCAAAGAGCTAAAATAATTTATCCCTAAGTAGTGATAAATAAATAGACCCTAGTGGATTGTGGAATGGTTTTTGGCCAACCACTAGGTCAGGTGGAGAAGCCTCTAGTATGAAAGTGGGGATAAGGTCTGGTGATGGCTCCATATCCTGATCTCTAGCTGGGGCTATATTTCTCACTTGGATCTAACCTCTAGGTCATCTATGTCCTCTAACAGGATTTATAGCTGTACACTCAAGGTTCTAGTCTCGTGTAGTAGTAACACGCGTCCTAGCCATCTGTAGAAGAGTGAAACCAAATGAGTCTTTAGGAACCAACTCTGACTCTTAGCACCAAATGAGTGAAAGAAATCATGACCTCCTAAGAGTGTGCTATAGCTTTCCAAATATGAGAAATGGACATCATTATTCTTATCTGTGAGAGTTTACTAGACACTTGCTCTTGGATAAACAATGCTGGCGAACCTACCGCTCTGATACCAATTTTTTCATGACCCAATTTCTGATTCATGATGGCACTTAATTTACCTCACTAGTAGGTTAGCCAAAATCATAACCTTGAACTATAAGTAATGATATAATTGATGAAAAATTGTAGAAATGTTGGAAATATACAAGTAAATAAATCACAGGAGATAATTCATAAGATAATAACATAAGGGAAGAGAAATAAAGAAGTAGTAACATCCCACGACCTAGTAATTCCGTTACAAGATCCAATAATCCAAAACAATAAAAGTATTATCAAGTCAATAGACAATAGTTCCTAAAATAGAAAGACTAGAAAAAATAAAATAAGGAGAAAAGGTCAACTCTGTCTCTGAGAGGTCACCTTATCTCCGATCTATAACCTACATAAATCTTGGTCTTACCAGTAGCCACTTGTACTCAAATCTATACCAAAAAGGTATAGAACTATAGTATGAGTACCAAACTCATAGGTAATCAGTAGGCATCATTGGCCACCTATTAAAAATCATACTATATACATAATAAAATGCAAGATAAATAAACTAAGTTAAGGAAAAGGGCAAACCTAAAATAACACTCTAAATTATAAAATTAAGAAGCCATAAAAATAATAATAATGATAATATATAAAGCATATTTATCTCTACATAACTGACCTCTATAATCTACAAGGTGCAAATAAAGTAAACAACCCAATGTGAGCCCCCATTAGCCTTGATGGAGCAATCAAAGAGAAAAAGTTATAAGAATTATGCTAACTAACCATATCCTAAAATCATAACCATAGATACTGTAATGCTATAAAACACTAGACGCAAATCGGTTCCATAAAAATCATAATTAACCTCTTAATGCTGAACTTGGATCGAAACTCATATTATCATTGCCGAACTTGAACTAGAACTCATATCATGAATAATGTCACAATCTAATCGGCTTAAGGACATAAATCGCTGGACTCAAACTAGAACTAATATCATCTCCCAAGTAATAATTTAGAAATAAGTATCATGCATCTAAACCTCCTCGTATAACAAATATAATTAAAGCAGTTCATAAGTACGATTGAATCTATAAGGAATTAATAGTAATCTTTTCCTAAGGTAAGCCGGAGAGCTCACATTTAACCTAAAAATCCATTCTAAGGAAATTTCTACCCCACACTAATCTAAGGTATCTAATTTAACTCCTAGATATTAAATACACCATATTTTAGTCTTAGAACAGCAATTCTAACAAAAAGATGATAGATAAGGTTATTATACCTAATATCAATTCCTTGATTTGTTAAAATATCCCATTCATACTAAACATACCTCTGAGACCTAATTTCCATCACAAAATTATAATAATACTATGTTCATACTACAATAAAACTTAATCTAAAAGGTAAGCCTAGCCTACCTAGGCGTCGAAGAAAGTCTGTTGAAGTCAGCTAAATCATTGGTTTCCCCTTCAGAGAAGTTTCCACATAATGCCATGATATCAAAATAGTAATATACTTGTCAATAGAAGAACAATAGTACCTGTATTGCATTTTCATGCTCTGGATCCAAAATCTCATATGGGGCCTACTTGTAAAATCATAATTTCAAAACCGTCAATATGTCCCTCTTGCTCAAGGATTATTTACCCTTAAGAATAGGTAAAATAGGATCTTAAATAATACTAAAACAAACCCAACAATACTTTAGGCATTTGGGTTTAAATGGAAGAATTAACCTATGAATTAAGCAAAAACATAACAAGATTTCAACAAGGATATGAGTGATCTAGGCTTATAAAAACCTCATGATCTCCTATTAATTATTCTCCCACTTTTCACACACTCTAGGGTCTTAAATCTTTGGAATTATGAGAAAATAGGGTAAAAATAGGCAAAAGAATCATTTAATGGACTCCTGTGTTCCGTTTAAGAAGCCACTTGACCACTTAACTAGTTGTCACTAAAGAGCCCAATTACCGCTAAAGTGTTACCCACTAGGGCCAGGCCTACCGTAAAAGTGGACAAACTATCATTAAAGAGACATCCTATTTAGTGGTCAAACTACCGCTAAATCGGCTTGCTAGGAAACCCAGGGCTGCTAAAGCAACCAACTGGCCACTAAAGTGGCCAAATATACGCTTTAGTGGATGCACTAATTGAAACTTAGAAAACTCTAAATCTCCACCGAGACCTCGAAACTCATCCAGAAGATCATAAATGCAAAGTAACTATGATAACCTATAAAATTTGACATTCTAGACTTAATGGTGCATGCAAAATTTACATCCAAAGTTGTTTTGCCAAAACTAGGCCCCACACCTATGGGTTGTTTTCTTTAATTCAGACCATTAGCCCAAAAAGAGTTTGGAAGCTTTGGGACCTAAACCTAATATTTCCTTAGCCTAAAATTATGTTATAGAGTTGATGAAACTATTTAAAATTAGTGTATAAGGTTTTTAAATTGAAGTTTACACTTGATAGATAATCTTTACTTATAAAGACTTCAAAATAGGGAATGGACTCTAAAAACCAAATGAACTGCCCAATAACTGAACTGTTAGCTCCAACAAGTCATAAATTACTTGGGACAGCTATAGTAAAGCTCTAAATGGAAAAAATATATAGAAATACATAAAATGACCTAGAGGCTCATTACAATTGATGCAGCTAAAGGTGCATGAGCGCAACTAGCCTACCCATGACATGAAGTTAGAGTCCATTTTAGACTTAGAAAAAATGATGCATTAGCTTCTTGGTGTAACCGCTTAAGCCGTTATTTGACCACTTAAGTATTTGTTGCTTTAGCAACATTGTGTTGCTTTAGAGGCCTTAGCTATTTGGCGAAGTGTCGCTTAAGAGATCAATGTTAGCTTTAGCGGATATTGCTTAAGCGGCATAGGCATCACTTTAGAGGGACCCATACCCACGCTAGATCGCTTTATAGATCGAGGAGCCACTTTAGTGGCAGTCACTTAAGCAACTGGGTGACCGCTTAAGTAGTACCCGAGGATTTTCAAATCCCCTTCTTCACCCTAAAATATCATTTATTTTCTCACTATTTTCCTATATTTTTAAGAACTTAAAGAGAGTAAAGAGTGGAAAGTCATCCATTGAAGCTAAGGTAAGCTACTCTATCACTTCTTGAATATTTCCAATTATTTTTCTCATCAATTTTCCATTCTATTTTATGATAAATTCTTAAAAGTTAGGTATTTAAATCCCTTTTTAGGGGATGATTTGGGCCACACTTTATGCACTATTTTTCTCAACTTTATATCACACATTCCTGGTCCTTTAAGGGACCTCATGATGGATTCAACTTTGGATTCCAATTTTGGGCCCTACGGCCCCATTCGCGACCGCAATACTGACCTAACCATTTATATAATAATAAGGATATTGTTTTACTTCTAATGTCATGTATATTACTATTTTGATAGCATACAATCATTTTAGGATCGTGGATCAAAGGAGGATGATAGGTGGACAACTCAAGACGTACAGTTTGGCATCAAGGTAGACTTTGATCTACTCTTCTTCATGTGATAGTGTACTATATATATTGCATGCTAGGTAATGGTGTTACGATATATTTTGGGAAGGTATAGTGACTTAACCTAAATTAGGAGTTTGTGGATAGATACATGAACCTACCTTTAAGATAGAATGAGTACTATCGAGATAGATGCCTATCTCCCTAGATAATAATCATGTTAACCATAGTTGATGCTAAGTATCCTTTAGTTTAAGGTTATTACTTGAATTATAAATTAGATCATAGTTTCTCAATTTATAATATTGGTATTATGCTAGTCATGTGCTATTGGAATCGAGGTCGTGGTTACAATATCAGATGGATTCCATTAGAGTATTATATCTTTATAAAGGATGTAGTTTTAGTGTATGGATGCTTAAATGCTTATTATTATATTATTTAGATACTGGTGATGGCATTTAGATTACGGTATATTCATACTAACTTAGTCGTACGATTCCAACTAAATCTTGATTTTATTATTTTTTTCTAAAAAAAGAATTCATCCCCACTTTCCACTTTTGAATTGATTCTTTTATAAAAAAGGGGAAATTGTACCACCTTAATGGATGATTTATGAGATTTTGGAACTAAAAATAATGTTTTATAAATTTGATCGAGATAGATTCTAAACTATGATTTAACCACTACTATTTACTTCAATCTTGAGCGATTTCGACCCTTTTAACTACATTATGATTATTTAATCCCAGAGTTGACCCCGAGCAATAGACTTACAAAAATACACATGTTTATCCATCATTTGAGTCAATTTATTTGTTAGATATAAATCTATCTGGTATAGGATGGAGTATATTAATGGTGATGATTATTAGAAATCCTAGATCAAAACTAAGTCAGTGCATATGGATAGGATCAAACACCCTAGGAGCCCTTTTGTCTATTAGTCATCATGTTGGAGAAGAGAGATCACCATAGGTCCTGCCTTTGTGAGCCGTTGACCTAGAGAAGGTGTATACAATGGGTATGTTATGGCACTTGGATTGGTTATGGTATGATGGATATGCTTTGCATTCATTTCTGCGTCTATATTTCTTATCACCAGTATGTTGTTTGGTTTATATACCTATCAACCTTATGTGGGTTTTCATAGGTATAGGTTATGAATGTTGTTTGTTTGGTGTTGTATTTTGATTAAACCTTTTGATTTATGGGGCCTAGTTAGGTATTGTTTGTCTGGGCTAGTGAGTTATTGAATTATTGTTATTATGGTTAGTTCGTGGCAGGCAAATTATGGACTGCTACTATGATTTGTGGTATGATTCTGATTCCTTTCTTTTATGATTATTATATTATGAATGACTATCTCATGGTTAGACATTATGATTAGGGACCCTAATTATGTCAACACTAGTTTCCTGCTTGTTTAGGAGTCCTTGAGATTTTAGAATGATTACCTCAGGTTTTACCTTTGATTAGTCTTGTATACCTATATATATGTACAAATCTAGCTATGATACTACTATATATCCCTCTCTTCCCTCATTTATTCATATTATATATGCATTATTTGTCCTTGTATACTACCATATATATTTTTCTTCTACTTTTTATTTGTATATTGATATATGACGCTTTAGTTTTTGTATACAGTTAGAATAAGATAGTTTATCTTTTTTTCTTCTCTAACCTTATTGTGATTATCTACATAAATAGTTTCTGATAGTTTTTATTCATTCTCTACATGTTATTTATATGTTCATTATCTTTAAAGCTCAGTTGACAGTTTCCTACTAAGTACCACATGTTTGGTACTCATATTACACTTCTACAACCTACAGATCATAGTATAGATTTTTGTTGTTATTGTGTGCATTGTGCGGAGCAGCTATGGATCAGAGATTTAGGGTGAGCTCCTAACGTTCAAAGCATTACTACTCTCTTTCTTGTGATTTAGACTAATGTCTATATTGAGTTTATAGATAGGATTTACATGTATACTTATCTATTGTTTTACTTTGTACTGTTATTATATTAGAAGCTCTTGTACTAACTACACCAAGTTTTGGGACTGTCTTATATATATATTAGTCTTTTATCATATTTATTATGCTATATTTTTTTATTTCTCTTGATAATTCGTAACTAGTAGTTCTGTACTATGGGTTGCCTTACCTACTAGTGGGTCTTAGTAAGTATCATCATGACTTAAGAAATTGGATCTTGACATGAGGGTTGGATATTTAGTTCAATTGATTCTCTATAAGGATCATAGATTTAGGTACTCTCTTCACCTTGGTATAGCCAAGATGTGTGGAGATTTGAGGCAACACTATTGAAGGAGTAGTATGTAGAGAGATATATTAATGTTTATGGCTTGATGACTTTTTATCAGTAGGTAAAGGTCGAGCACCAGAGGTCTGGTAGATTGCTTCAGTAGCTACCCATTCCCAAGTGGAAATAAGAGTAAGTTACTATGAATTTTGTAGGTGTATTGCCTCGCACCTCCAATGGTTTTGATATAATTTGGGTCATCGTGGATCGATTGACCAAGTATGCACATTTATCCATGTTCGAGTATCCTACAGGGCTGAGAGGTTAGACCTTGTTCATATTTAGAAGGCATTTTGTTTTTATGGAGTACTTATGTCTAGCATTTTAAGCTGAGGCTCTTAGTTCATTTCCCAGCTTTTGGAGGACATTTCAGGAAGAATTGGGTATTCAAGTTAACTAGAAATTTATTTCACCCCTAGATAGATAGGCATGTGGAGCAGGTTATCCAGGTCTTAGAGGATATGCTCCGTGCTTGTGTGTTGGGTTTGGGGTTAGTAAGACCAGTTTATACCTTTGGCAGATTTTACATATAATAATTGCTTCAATTCCAACATTCAAATGGCCCTATTTGAGGCATTGTATGGTATGCGATGTCAATCTCCTATTGGTTTTGTTTGAGACTTTTGAAGCTAGGCCTCATGGCACAGACTTGCTTCATATGACATTAGACCAAGTTCAAGTAATTTAGGATAGGCTACGGATAACTCACAATCGGTAGAGAAGTTATGTTGACTGCATATGTCATCCATTGAGGTTCAGAGTTGGGGATAGTGTATGAGTTGGCATTACTACCTTCCTTTTCATCCATCTATCCAGTGTTTCATGTGTCTATAATGCGACAGTACATTCCAGATGTGTCACATGTGCTTTGGTGGGACTCAATTCAGTTGGACGAGAGGTTTCCATTTATAAAAGAGTTTGTGTCCATTTTGACCAAAGATGTCAAAAGGTTGCACTCCAGGGACATCCCAATACTTAAGGTCCAGTGGTGGTACCGTCTAATTGAGGAGGCTACCTATAATATTGAGCATGATATGAGGGCCCAATATTCCTACTTGTTTGAGCCTTCCTATATTTTCTTATCCTATACTTTTGCGGACGAAAGACCTTTTAGTAATGGATGTTGTAATGGCCATCACTTTCATTTTTCCTCATTTTCATGCATTTTCAGCATCTAGATCTTTTCTAAAACTACCCAAAGTTCTTTACAACTTACTGGGACAGATACTTCAATTTTTGGGTAGGTCATTTGAAAATTTATTAAGACCAATCATGGTGTGGAATATTATAATTAAATTAGAATTTGGTACAAAAATAAGTTACATACCTCTCAAAAATGCTTTAAATGTTTATGAAAAACTTTTAATTATGATAGACACGACCGAAATCAGGCCATATCGTAGGGGCACCTCAAGCCCACATGAACCGTAGGTCGCCCTAATAACCCATCACAATCATCACATCAACCACATGGGTCGGGTGAATCCCGGCCAAAAATGAGATAGCAGAAAACATGCCACAAGTTGTAACTTAAACAATGTCTAACTATTTCATAAATATCAACACACTAGACAATATACCAAAGTCCACAGTCATCCATAATACCTCTATACAATCTGAAGTTTAGAGATGTATATGTCGGTACAAGCCCCCGACAATAGCCAAACCAGTCAAAATAACACTAATTTTAAAGATAGGGGACCAAGAATAAATGTCTTCCGAAATAAGAAAGTTCACCACTCTGTAGTCAATGTACAAACCACTTCCATCACATAATCACTGCATAGGAAGAGAAGATGATGCTCTGGCCCCTATGTCACATGGGGACATAGCATCCGAAGATGGTTACAGTTGGAATGCTAGCATGTAACTCAAGGATAAGGATAAAATAGCATCATCATTTAACAACAAGCAATATATCATATTCAATCACATTCATAACCTTATCCATATATATAGACATATCATATTCTAATCAAGGGGACAAGATTTATCAACACATTGGAAGCACTCATTCATAATACATGCAATGGAGGACTCCAGCCTTCCACACTTAAGAATTCATGAATTTCTCATTAGGCATAGGACTCTAACCAAATTCTCATATCGTCAAGTAAGGAACTCAAACCACATACACATCCAATTAATTTAGGGACTCTAACCAATCACACATATTCATATAAGTGAGGGTCTCTAACCACTCACACATATCCATTCATCCAAGGGACTCTAACCACATTCTCTTACATTTGGAAAGGTATCGTAACCTCATGCCATATTATATAGGAGACTCTAACCATAAGCTAATTCATTTGGCGAGGTACTTCGACCTCATGAGATCTCATTCTGCGAAGGACTTTACCCACAAGCAATTTTATAAGGAAAACGAATCTAACCTCAAGACATCACGACTATCATTAGTCGACATTGGAACTCTAACCCTTTTTCCATGCATCCACATATATTTTATTCCACCTATAAGGGCTTTAAACTATTTAGCCAATTCAATATCATACATGACCACATGGTCCTTATGTGAGTCTTCATTTCTCAACTATTTCAATAGGCTAATGCCATAATTCAACTAATCATAAAATTTAATCTATGGACCTTAAGACCCGTACAAGCCATTCATATTTCATTAACAATTCTATACCACAATTTAGTCCCACACATAATTCACATTCATTTTCACGTTAGGGACTTTAACCCCCTTCTCATTCAACAAGCCATCAAGGTCATCAATTACACAATAAATGGCTCATTTTATCTTTACAGCATCATTTGTCAAGCATTAATACATATTGGTCCATTGCCCTAGTTCAAAACATCATCATCATGTAACTAGACATCTCACTTAGACATATTTACAAACACCTTGTGTGCATTCCTTTTCCAAGACTAATTTCATGGTAGAAACCATGAAGACTAGGGTTACTCAAGATCCACATGTTAGACCATATACAAAAATTGTTTACATGTGCAAACTACCATCAATAATATGTATAAACATAAGTCTAAAGACATAAATCAATTCAAGGATTAGGGACTCAAACCTGTCATTTACCAAAGACATAAATCAACTCAAGATACTAGGGACTAAAATCCATCACAACAAAACACTCATAATTTCAATACATTAGGGACTTGAACCCATGATCTAGCAAGACACAAATCAACTCAACACATTGGGGACTTTAACCCATTTTCTATCAAAGACCAAAAATCAAACCAAGGGGATCAACACGTACCTCCAACCCAAGTTTGTAGAATAGGAAACAAATGCGGATACTTGGACTTTATGTCCTCTTCCTCTTCCCATGTAGCTTCCTCAGACTTTTGGTTCCTCTATAGAACCTTCGTCGAAGCCTCTTCTTTCATTCATAACCGACAAACTTGTGGATCCAAGATCCTCACCGAGATCTCATTATAGGACAAAGAGTCTAAAATATTAACATCTCTCAAGGGAATAACAAATGAAGGATCGCCTACATATTTCTGCAACATAAAGAAATGGAAAACTGGGTGAATGGAGTTCATACTACAAGGCAACTCCATTCTTTGGCAACATTGCCAACCCTCTTCATAATCAAGTAGAGACCGATATACCGGGGACTAAGCTTCCCCATTTAACCAAAATGAAGCACTCCCTTCATGAAAGACACTTTCAAGAATACCCAATCACCAACACTAAACTCTAAATCCCTATGCCTCACATCCGCATAGGACTTTTAGAAACTTTTAATGATTTTCAATCTATCATAAATCACCTTCACCTTTTCTAAGGCTAGGTGAAATAGATCGGGGCCAAGAAACTTACACTCGCCAACCTTAAACCATCTAATAGGAGATTGACATCTCCTACCATACAATGTCTCAAAAGGAACTATGTCGATAATAGAGTGGTAACTATTATTATAGGAGAAGTCAATCAAAGGCAATTGGTCATACCAACTACCAACATAATCAATCATATAAGCCCCCAACATGTCCTCCAAGGTTTGGATGGTCCTTTTCGCTTGCCCATTCATTTGTGGTTGGAAAGAGGTACTAAGGCACACTATAGTACCCAAACCTTTTTTAAATGACTTTCAAAAGTGGGATGAAAATTGAGAACCACAATCCAAAATGATAGAAATCAGAGCATCGTGCAACTTTTTAATCTCCACAAGATACAACGTAGCATAATCTTCTATTGAGAAATTAGTCCTTATAGAAAAAAGTGAATGGATTTGGTCATTCTATCAACATTTACCCTAATAGAATCACTTGATTTTGGGATCTAGGAAGACCAGTACTAAAATCCATATTAATTTCCTCCTACTTCCATTCGGATAATGGGATTTCTTGATACAAGCCCCCGGCCTTATGTGCTCAACTTTCAGTTGTTGATATACCACAAACTTGGCCACATGACTAGCCACATCAAACTTTATGTTACCCCACTATTATAACTCTCTAAGATTATGACACATCTTGGGGGAACCGGGATGAATGGAATAATAGGATCCATAAGCCTCGGCCATGACCTTTCCCTCAATCCATTGACTTTGGGAACACATAACCTACCTTGGTATCTCAAAACCTAAATCCCTTTTTAGGGGATGATTTGGGCCACAATTTATGCACTATTTTTTCTCAACATTATATCACACATTCCTAGTCCTTTAAGGGACCTCGTGATGGATTTAACTTTGAATTCCAATTTTAGGCCCTGCGGCCCTATTCACGACCGCAATACTGACCTAACCCTTTATATAACTATATGGATCTTATTTTACTTCTAATGTCATATAGATTACTATTTTAATAGCATGCTAGCATTTTGAGATCATAGAGCAAAGGACGACGATTGGTGGACAACTCAAGACGTCCAGTTCAACATCAAGGTAGGCCTTGATCTACTCTTCTTCATATGATAGTGTATTATATATATTTCATGTTAGGTAATAGTGTTATGGTATATTTTGGAAAGGTATAGTGACTTAACGTAAATTAGTAGTTTGCGGATAGATACGTGAACCTACCCTTAAGATAAAATGAGTACTACAGAGATAGATACCTATCACCCTAGATTATAATCATGTTAACCATATTTGATGCTAATTATCCTTTAGTGTAAGGTTATTACATGACTTAGTGAATTCGATCATAATTTCTTGATTTATAATTTTGGTATTATGCTAGTCATGTTCTATTGGAATCGAGGTCGTGGTTACAATATCAGTTGGACTCCAGGTGAGTTTTATATCTTTATAAAGGATGTGGTTTTAGTCTACAGATGCTTAAATGCTTATTATTGTATTATTTAGATACTGGTGATGGCATGCATAGATTATGGTATATTCATGACCACTTAGTTGTATGATTCCGACTAAATCTTGATTTTATTATTGTTTTCTAAAAAGAGGATTCATCCCCACTTTCCACTTTTAAATTGATTCTTTTATTTTAAAAAAAGGGAAATTGTACCACCTTAATGTATGATTTATGAGCTTTTGGAACAAAAAATGATGGTTTAGAAATTTGATCGAGATAGATTCTAGGCTATGGTTTAATCATTACTATTTACTTCAGTCGTGAGAGATTTCGACCCTTTCTACAACATTATGATGATTTAGTCCTAGAGTTGACCCCAAGCAATGGATTTACAAAAATACACATATTTATCCATCATTTGAGTCAATTTATTTGTTATATATAAATCAATCTAGTATTGGATGAAGTAGATTGACGATAATGATTATGATGATTATTGGAAATACTAGATCAAAACCAAGTCAGTGTATATGGATAGCCTCGAACCCCCTAGGAGTTGTTTTGTCTATGAGTCATTGTGTTGGAGAAGATAGGTCACCATAGTTCCTGCCTTTGTAAGCCTTTGAGCTAAAGAAGGTGTATATAATGGGTATGTTATTGCACTTAGATTGGTTATGGTATTAAGGATTTACTTTGCATTCATTTCTGTATATGTAATTCCTATCACCAGTATATTTTTGGTTTACATACCTATCAGCCTTATGTTGGGTTTCATAGGTATAGGTTATGAGTGTTGTTTGTTTGGTGCTGTATTTTGATTAAACCTTCTGATTTATGGGGCCTGTTTAGGTATTATTTGTCTAAGCTAGTAAGTTATTTAATTGTTGTTATTATGGTTAGTTCGTGGTGGACAAATTATGGACTTGTACTGTGATTTGGGGTATGATTCTGATTCCTTTCTTTTATGATTATTATATTATGAATGACTATCTCATGGTTAGACATTATGATTAGGGACCCTAATTATGTCAACACTAGTTTCCTGCTTGTTTAGGAGTCCTTGAGATTTTAGAATGATTACCTCAGGTTTTACCTTTGATTAGTCTTGTATACCTATATATATGTACAAATCTAGCTATGATACTACTATATATCCCTCTCTTCCCTCATTTATTCATATTGTATATGCATTATTTGTCCTTGTATACTACCATATATATTTTTCTTCTACTTTTTATTTGTATATTGATATATGACGCTTTAGTTTTTGTGTACAGTTAGAATAAGATAGTTTATCTTTTTTTCTTCTCTAACCTTATTGTGATTATCTACATAAATAGTTTCTGATAGTTTTTATTCATTCTCTACATGTTATTTATATGTTCATTATCTTTAAAGCTCAGTTGACAGTTTCCTACTAAGTACCACATGTTTGGTACTCATATTACACTTCTACAACCTACAGATCATAGTATAGATTTTTGTTGTTATTGTGTGCATTGTGCGGAGCAGCTATGGATCAGAGATTTAGGGTGAGCTCCTAACGTTCAAAGCATTACTACTCTCTTTCTTGTGATTTAGACTAGTGTCTATATTGAATTTACAAATAGGTTGTACATGTATACTTATTTATTATTTTACTTTGTACTCGTATTATATTAGAAGCTCTTGTACTAACTTCACCAAGTTTTGGGACTGTCTTATGTATATTAGTCTTTTTTCATATTTATTCTACTATATTTTTTTGTTTCTCTTGATAATTCGTAACTAGTAGTTCTATACTTTGGGTTGTCTTACCTACTGGTGGGTTTTAGTAAGTGACATCATGACTTAAGAAATTGGGTCTTAACATTAGGGTTGGATATTTAGTTCAATTGATTCTTTATAAGGATCATAGCTCTAGGTACTCTCTTCATCCTGGTATAGACAAGATGTCTGGAGATTTGAGGCAACACTATTGAAGGAGTAGTATATAGAGAGATATATCAATGTTTTTGGCTTGATAGGTAAAGGTCGAGCACCAGAGGCCTGGTAGATTGCTTCAGTAGCTACCTATTCCCAAGTGTAAATAGGAGCAAGTTTCTATGATTTTTGTAGGTGTACTGCCTCGCACCTCTAATTTTTTTTATATAATTTGGGTCATTGTGGATCAATTGACTAAGTATGCACATTTTATCCATGTTCAAGTATCCTAGAGGGCCGAGAAGTTAGACCGTGTTTATATTTATGAGGTAGTTTGCTTGTATGGGCTACCTATGTCTAGCATTTTAAACTGAGGCTCTTAGTTCATTTCCAGCTTTGGAGGACATTTCAGGAATAATTGTGCACTCAAGCTATCTAGCACTTTAATTCACCCCTAGAGAGATAGGCATGTGGAGCAGAATATCCAGGTCTTAGAGGACATGCTCTGCCCTTGTATGTTGGGTTTTGGGATTAGTAGGACCAGTTTTGTCACGATCCGAACCAGGGCCTGGCCGTGACGAGCATTTCAAACTATGGAGGCTCGAAACACCCCTATCTATCTGATAATCATACACATAATTCATATGATCAAAGTAATGCGGAAGAAACACAATATAACGGAAACATGGTCAAGAATCATATGAAAATAAAAATGGGGAATAGTGTCCCACAATCTAAATCAACATCTCTAAAATCGTCTGCGAAATCTCTACTACATGATTGAAACAATGTCTATTTGAAAACTGGGACAAGGCCCCCAGTAGACCAAAAAAAACTGAATATAAGATAAAAGGACTACAAGACATAAGACCTTCCGAAACATAGAAGGCTCACCACTTGTCTCTACAGCTCTATCTGAAAGTTCTACTGAATCTCTTGACCGCTAGACTGGGCCTCTGAACCTGAGACGTTGGAGAGACGAAGGGGTCAGCACAAAAGTACTGGCACACAGAGATATCAAAGCAAAACATAATATTTTTACAAAATATAGTTGAGAGCCATTATAAAGCAATTTCGTACCAAATCATTTGAAAGCACATGGGTGTAATGCAATAGTTTTTCTCTACAATAATGATATGCAACTGAGCTAGGTGGAATGCCCTACATAATTTACACCAACTATCAAACCTCGATTGCCGCCGAGATTAGAGTATAAGTGAGGGAGAGACACACAAGACCACAAGCATGGTGTCTCAACCCAAATCAAATATGGTACTGCACAAGACCACAAAGCATGGCTCCTAACTATAATCCCAATTTGGGATAATATAATATCAGGTACGTAAGACCACAAAGCATGGTACCAATACTTCGTGTCGGCAAAAATGTTCTTCCAGCGATGAGCCGCTTGTGTCTCAAACGCCTTCTTCGGGCATCCACTTTTCTCATGTAAAATCAATGCATTCAAATTTCATCTTATTCAATCGCATATCATATTCTGTAGGGTATCATCATACCCGACCTGCAAGTCATCAATATCACATCCATATATGCATAATTATGTAAAAATCAAGGTGCTTCATCATTTACAAGTGGTGAACAATATTTATTTCAAATTCATGCTCTTTTTTATTGATCACAATATAAATGGAGTACCAAAACATTATCATGGGAATTTGAAAACAATTCATTATTCATATTTATCAAACTTCCATGGAAAATCTCAAATCACATATGCATGGTTTCAACCATTGAAGTATATAGGTAAACAATTCCCATGACATAAAGAAAATGACTTAGAAATGATATTGAAAGCAAGATATTATCATTTGATTTAAAAACCCCATTTAAAAGCATGCATGTTCATAAAACTACACCCATGAGATTTTTGGATAACTCCACATACCTCTATTTCCAAGGATAATAGATGTTTCTTGAAGCTTGCGGATTGGTGATTTCAAATATGTAATTATCTTTGAAAACCTACGGTCGACTCTTGAACTATTTGGGTTTTTATTTTGAAACCCTAAGGAGAATCTTGATCACTTTTGATGAAAGAATATGTATTTTGGGGTCCTTGGAACTAAATCTCGTGTTTTAGGGCTAAGTAAGGGTGGAAAAGGACCACTTTGTCCTTAACACGGAGTGGTTAATTCACCAGAATTCTTACATAGGCACCGCCTAGGATATCGCCTATGTTCATATAGGCTCCGCCTAGCCTATCGCCTATGCTTACATAGGCGCCGCCTAGGCTATCGCCTATGCTTTCCAATAGCCATGGGCAATTGGTTAGGCATCGCTTATCACTTTGAAAGGTCATAAATTCTTGTTCGGGTGTCGGATTTTAGGAAAATTGGTATCCTTGGAAAGCTAACTCGAATACCTATCATTTGACACATAGTAGGCTTCCTAATTCAACATACACAGAGAGTTATGGTCGATGGAAACTGACACATTTTACAATATCTACTAAAACTTAGTCGATCGAAATAGTTCCAACTCGTCCTTGAGTTGAAGGACCTCTATGGTCTAAATTCAAGCTGGAGCGGATTCACATGCTACACAATAATTAACATGCCGTATTAGCATAGGATTTTATGGCTTCGGGATTAGCAACACATCGAAATCATTGTTTTAATTCTAGCCCAAAATGCGGGGCATTACATTATCCCCCCCTTAGGTTCATTCATCCCCGAATGATGTTGCGGGATACAGACAGACCCGATTTCGAGCATAATAATGGACTAGAAAAGATAAGATAGGAATAGTATGTTCTGTCTCCTCCTCCATCGAAGCAAATAAATTGGGATATCTAATTCTCATGTCATCTTCTGACTCCTAAGTTGCTTCCTCGACTTTCTTATTCCTCCGTAGTACCTTTACTGGGGCTATCTCTTTGCTCCTCAGCTTTCAAACTTGGCGATCTAAAATTTCAACGGGCTCTTCTTCGTAAGACAAGGAGTCTATCATTTTGATACCCTCTACTGACAATACCATAGAATGATCTCTAATGCATTTCTTCAATATGGATACATGGAATACCGTATGAACAAAACCCAAACTTGCAGGCAATCCTAATTCATATGCAACTGTACCAATCTTCTTCAAAATCTGATATGGCCCTACATAACGAGGGCGCAATTTACCTCTTTTTCCAAACCACATAACTCTTTTCATAGAAGAAACCTTTAGAAACACCCAATCACCAATTTCAAACTCTATTTTCTTCTCCGAACATCGGCATAGGACTTCTGACGACTCTGAGCAGTCTTGAGTAGTTCTCTAATGATTTTCACTTTCTCTATCGCCTGATGAACAAGATCAGGCCCATACAACTGAGTCTCACCCACTTCATACCTTCCTATCAGAGACCTACATCTCCTCCCATACAAAGCCTCAAAAGGAGCCATCTTGATACTGGCATGGTAGCTATTATTGTAAGAGAATTCAACCAGTGGCAGGTGATCTACCCAACTACCTTTGAAATCAATGACGCATGCCCTTAACATATCTTCGAGGGTCTGAATGGTATGCTCAGCTTGCCCATCCATCTGAGGGTGGAAAGTTGTGCTCAAATTCACTTGTGTAGCTAAACCTTTCTGAAAGGATCTCCAAAATTGAGATGAAAACTGCGTACCTCTATCAGACATAATGGACACTGGTGCCTCATGCAATCGAAATATCTCCTCAATGTAAATCTTAGCATAAACCTCTCCCGAATAACTAGTCCTCACAAGCAAAAAGTGGGCTGACTTGGTCAACCGATCTACAATCACCGATATAGAATCATATTGGTTTCGGGATCTCGAAAGTCCTGTAATAAAGTCCATGTTTATCATCTCCCACTTCCATAAAGGTAGGGATATCTCTTGGGAAGTACCACCCGGCCTCATGTGTTCTACCTTCACTTGTTGACAGTTCAAACACTTGGACACAAAATCAGCAACGTCACGTTTCATGTTATTCCACCAATACGAGGTTTTCAGATCATGGTACATCTTAGTAGAGCGTGGGTGAATTACATACCTCGAAGTGTGCGCCTCATTAAGGATTCTTTCCCATAGCCCATCAACGTTCAGAACACACAACCTACCCTGAAATCTCAGAATACCATCGCCACCAATTACAAATGGCATAACCTTTTGTTGACCCACATCTTTCTTGATTTGCATTAAGATGGGATCTTCAACCTGCTTCTTCTTAACTTCAGCACAAAGAGATGACTTAGCTAACTCATGAACAATCACTCCTCCATCTTTGGAATCTAAGATTCGCATTCCCAGATTTGGAAGCCGGTGAATATCCTTCACCATCTCTTTCTTTCCTTCTTCTACATGAGAAAGGCTGCCTATGGACAACCTGCTGAGGGCGTCGGCTACAACATTTGCCTTGCCCGGATGGTAAAGCAGACTCATATCATAGTCTTTTAAAAGCTCCATCCAACGCCTCTGCCTGAGGTTCAATTCTTTCTATGAGAAAACATACTGTAGACTCTTATGGTCAGTACAAATATCAATATGCACTCTATAGAGATAGTGCCTCCAGATTCTAAATGCAAACACCACGGCTGCGAACTCCAAGTCATGAGTATGGTAATTGCGCTCATGCACCTTTAACTGCCTAGATGCATAAGTTATCACCTTACCACGCTACATCAATACACAGCCAAGTCCCACACAGGACGCATCACAATAAACCACAAAATCATCTACACCCTCGAGAAGGGTCAAAACAGGAGCAGTAGTCAGCTTGTCCTTCAGTCTCTCAAAACTGTTTTCACACAAATCAGACCACACAAACTTCATCTTTTTTTAAGACAGTTTAGTAAGCGGAGCATCTATGGAATAAAAACTCTCTACGAACCTTTTGTAATACCCCGCCAAACCTAAGAAGCTCCGAATATCGGTTGGAGTCGTGGGTCGGGGCCATTTTCTCAGTACTGCAACTTTCTAGGAATCCACTCTTATCCCATCACTGGACACAATATGCCCCAAAAAGGCAATAGCGCCTAACCAGAATTTACACTTAGAAAATTTGGTATACAGCTGATGATCCTTAAGGGTCTGAAGGATAATTCGGAGGTGATTGGCGTGATCCTCTTTACTCTTAGAATAGATCAGAATATCATCAATAAATACAATGACAAACAAGTCAAGAAACTGACGGAACACTCTATTCATAAGATCCATAAAGGCTACAGGGGCGTTAGTCAACCCGAAGGACATTACTAGAAATTCGTAGTGAACATATCGGGTTCGAAAGGCTGTCTTGGGTATGTCTGACTCCCTGACTTTCAACTGATGATAACCCAAATGAAGGTCTATTTTTGAAAAGCAGTTGGCACCCTGAAGCTGTTCAAAAAGGTCATCAATCCTAGGAAGAGGATATTTATTTTTAATTGTGGCCTTATTTAACTGACGGTAGTCTATGCACATCCGAAGGGTCCCATCCTTCTTTCGCACGAAGAGCATGGGTGCACCCCATGGAGAAACACTAGGATGAATAAAACCTTTGTCTAGGAGGTCTGCAGGTTATTTCTTTAACAACTTTAGTTCCGTGGGAGCCATTCTATATGGCGGAATAGAAAAAAGACGAGTGTCTGGCAACACATCAATGCCAAAATCTATCTCCCTATCAGGGGGTATCCCTAGGAGATCTTCGGGAAAGACTTTTGGGAATTCATTCACTATAGGGACTGACTCCAGAGGAAGGTTTCCAACTTTTGAATCTTTTACTCGGATTAGATGATACATACAACCTTTGGAGATAAGCTTTCGGGCTCTAAGATAAGAGATAAAGTGACCTCTAGGTTCCACAGAACTCCGTGCCCATATAACTGGTGTCTCATTCGGGAAAAAAATGACCTTTCGGATTCTGTAATCAAGGGTGGCATAACACCAATGGAGCCAGTCCATCCCAAGGATGGCATCAAAATCTATCATATCCAGTTTTATAAGGTCTGCCACAGTTTTCCTACTATGAATAGACATGACACAATTTCTATACACCCTTCTAGCAACAACAGAATCACCTACTGGAGTAGAAACAGAAAGGGTTCTACAATAACTTCGGGCTCAAACCCAAAACCAATAGCCACATAAGGGGTCACATAGGATAAAGTAGACCCGGGATCAAGCAATACATAAACATCACGAGAAAAGATTCGTAACATACCAGTGACAACATCTGGTGAGGCTTCCACCTCCTGGCGGTTAGTCAAAGAATATAACCGGTTGCGACCGCTTTCGGCAGCTAAAGGGGCACCCTTAGGAAAAGGAGCTGTAGAGGCAGCTTGGGACTTAGCCTCCTCCCTTCCCCCCTCCTCCCCGTGTATTTACTCCAGCAGATGGATAATCTCTCTGAAGGTGACCTACTTTGCCACAAGTATAGCAGTTTCTCCCTTCAAACCAGCACTTCCCTAGATGATTCCTTCCGTAAACCTCACACTGCGGATGAATACTCCGCAGCTGGGCCACACTGCCCTGAGACTGTGTACCTAAAGCTTTGGACCCATGAGGAGTCTGAAAACTCTGAGTTTGTCTGTCTGTCGATGGTCTGGGTGCTGGGGCGCTAGCTGCTGACTGTTCATTATTCCCAAACTTCTTCTTCTTCGACCATTTATTACCCTAGTTACCACTCTACAGCTGACTCTGGTACTGATCTACAGATCTAGCTCTTTTAGCCTGTCTGTCTTTCTCTTTAGATTCAGCAATCTTTTTCTTCTTCTCTTCCACTTGATGCATATGAATGGTTAGTCGAGCAAAGTCTAACTCCTTATTCAACATAGCTCCCTGGCACTCAAGTACCAGGTTATCAATAAGGCCGAATGCGAATTTCCTCATCCAGGCCCTCATATTACTAGTCAACTCTGGTGCATAGCGGGCTAGTTTATTAAACTTCAAAGTGTACTCCTGGACACTCATACTGCCCTGCTTTAGATTCATAAACTCTTCCGCTTTGGCCTCCCTCAATTCCAGAGGAAAGAATCGATCAAGGAAAGCCTCCACAAATTTTCCCTAAACTGTGGGCTCAACACTTTCACCTTTTTCATCTTCCCAGTCAGCATACCACTGATTCGCAACGTCCTTGAGCTAATAGGTTGCTAGCTCCACCCCTTTAACCTCATCCACATGCATCACCTTAAAGATCTTTTTAATCTCATCCACGAACTTGTGTGGATCTTTCTCCACCTTGGTGCCAGTGAACTTAGGTGGGTTCATCTTCATGAAATGTCTGACTCTAGTAGCCTCAGACGTAACAGATGCAGGCCCAACATCTTCCAATCGTTGATCCTACTTAGCTACCAACTATGTCATCATATGAATAGACCGTCTAAATTCTGTATTTGAAATATCTCCCTAAGTAGTTGGGGGACGGTTGGCATTAGTCCGCGGAGCCCGAGGTGGACTGGTCGGGACTGGAGGGACTCCCGGAGAAGGGACAAATTCTGGAGTATGAGCCCTGTTATGGGTCCACATCCCATGGGTGGGACAGACCTCATCTGCCTGAGCATTCGGATCGACGATATGACGTGGAGGCATAACTGTGTTTTCTGAAACACAAGTGATCATTGATTAGGGGACAATTCAAACTCTGAAGCACGAATTAAATCACAAAGAAGGGAAATATTTCGTAAAAGCCTAGCAGCCTTCTTCTTATAAGTATGGTGCGCTACGCACCCATAAACAAGACTCTACCTAATGCGATTTCACAGACACCCTGGGACCATGAACCGTGCTTTGATACCAAGTTTGTAACGACCCAAACCAGGGTCTGGCCGTGATGAGCATTTCAAATCATGGAGGCTCGAAACACCCCTATCTGTCTGATAATTATCCATATAATTCATATGATCAAAGTAATGCGGAAGAAACACAATATAATGGAAACATGGTCAAGAATCATATGAAAATAAAAATGGGGAATAGTGTCCCACAATCTAAATCAACATCTCTAAAATCGTCTACGAAATCTCTACTACATGACTGAAACAATGTCTATCTAAAAATTGGGACAAGGCCCCCAGTAGACCCAAATAAAACTGAATATAAGATAAAAGGACTGCAGGACATAAGACCTTCCGAAAAATAGAAGGCTCACCACTTGTTTCTACAGCTATGTCTGAAAGTTCTACTGAATCTCTTGACCCCTAGACTGGGCCTCTAAACCTAAGAGGTTGGAGAGGGTAGGGGGTCAGTACAAAAGTACTGGCACACAAACATATCAAAGCTATAGTTGAGAGCCATTATAAAACAATTTCGTATGAAATCATTTGAAAGCACATGGGTGTAATGCAATAGTTTTTCTCAACAATAATGATATGCAACTGAGCTAGGTGAAATACCCTACATAATTTACACCAACTGTCAAACCTCAGTTGCCACCGAGATTAGAGTATAAGTGAGGGAGAGAACACAAGACCACAAAGCATGGTGTCTCGACCCAAATCAAATATGGTAGTGCATAAAACCATAAAGCATGGCTGCTAACCATAATCCTAATTTGGGATAATATAATATCAGGTACGCAAGACCACAAAGCATGGTACCGATATTCCATGTCAGAAAACACGTTCTTCCAGCGATGAGCCGCTTATGTCCCAAACGCCTTCTTCGGGCATCCACCTTTCTTGTGTAAAATTAATGCATTCAAATTTCATCTTATTCAATCGTATATCGTATTCTGGAGGGTATCATTATACCTGACTTGCAAGTCACCAATATCACATCCATATATGCATAATCATGTAAAAATCAAGATGCTTCATCATTTACAAGTGGTGAACAATATTTATTTTAAATTTATGCTCTCTTTTATTGATCACAATATAATATGGAGTACCAAAACATTATCATGGTAATTTGAAAACAATTCATCATTCATATTTATCAAACTTTCATGGAAAATCTCAAATCACATATGCATGGTTTCAACCATTGAAGTATATAGGTAAACAATTCCCATGACATAAAGAAAATGACTTAGAAATCATATTGAAAGCAAGATATTAGCATTTGATTTAAAACCCCCATTTAAAAGCATGCATGTTCATAAAACTACACCTATGAGATTTCCCCCACGTACCTCTATTTCCAAGGATAATAGATGTTTCTTAAAGCTTGCGGATTGGTGATTCCAAATATGTAATTATCTTTGAAAACCTACGGTCGACTCTTGAACTATTTGGGTTTTTATTTTGAAACCCTAAGAAGAATCTTGATCACTTTTTATGAAAGAATATGTATTTTGGGGTCCTTGGAACGAAATCTCGTGTTTTAGGGCTAAGTAAGGGTGGAAAAGGACCACTTTGTCCTTAACACGGAGTGTTTAATTCACCAGAATTCTTACATAGGCACCACCTAGGCTATCGCCTATGCTTACATAGGATCCTCTTAGGCTATCGCCTATGCTTTCCAGTATCCATGGGCGATTGGTTAGGCATCACTTATCACTTTGAAAGGTCATAACTTCTTGCTCGGGTGTCGGATTTTAGGCAAATTGGTATCGTTGGTAAGCTAACTCGAATACCTATCATTTGACACATAGTAGGATTCCTAATTCAACATACATAGAGAGTTATGGTTAATGGAAATTGACATATTTTACAACATCTACTAAAACTTAGTAGATTGAAATAGTTCCAACTCGTCCTTGAGTTGAAGGACCTCTATGGTCTAAATTCAAGCTGGAGCGGATTCACATGCTACACAATAATTAACATGCCGTATTGGCATAGGATTTTATGGCTTCGAGATTAGCAATGTATCGAAGTCATGGTTTTTATTCTAGCCCAAAATACGGGGCGTTACAAGTTTCTACCTTTGGAATATTTTACATATAATAATTGCTTTAATTCCAATTTTCAAATGGCCTTATTTGAAGCATTGTATGGTAGGAGATGCCAATCTCCTATTGGTTTTGTTTGAAAGGCCATAACTTCTTGCTCGGGTGTCGAATTTTAGGCAAATTGGTATCGTTGCAAAGCTAACTCGAAGAACTATCATTTGACACATAGTAGGCTTCCTAATTAAACATAGACAGAGAGTTATGGTCAATGGAAACTGACATATTTTACAATGTCTACTAAAACTTAGTCGATCGAAATAGTTCCAACTCGTCCTTGAGTTGAAGGACCTGTATGGTCTGAATTCAAGCTGGAGCGGATTCACATGCTACACAATAATTAACATGCCATATTGGCATAGGATTTTATGGCTTCAGGATTAGCAACGCATCAAAATCATGGTTTTTATTCTGGCCCAAAATGCGGGGCGTT
Source organism: Capsicum annuum (assembly GCF_002878395.1). Taxonomy (NCBI): domain Eukaryota; kingdom Viridiplantae; phylum Streptophyta; class Magnoliopsida; order Solanales; family Solanaceae; genus Capsicum; species Capsicum annuum. Next base: position 150,827,877 of record NC_061114.1, on the reverse strand, counting down.
ACAAGTTTCTACCTTTGGAATATTTTACATATAATAATTTCTTCAATTCCAATTTTCAAATGGCCCTATTTGAAGCATTGTATAGTAGGCGATGCCAATCTCCTATTGGTTTTGTTTGAGATTTTTGAGGCAAGGCCTCATGGCACAGACTTGCTTCATAAGTCATTAGACCAAGTTCAGGTAATTCAGGATATGCTACTGATAGCTCAAAATTGGTAGAGAAGTCATGCAGACTGCATATGTTAGCCATTGAGGTTCAGAGTTTGGGATAGTGTATGAGTTGGCATTACTACCCTCTTTTTTATCCATCCATCCAGTGTTTCATGTGTCTATGATACGACAATAAATTCCAGATGTGTCACATATGCTTTGGTGGGACTCAATTCAGTTGGACAAGAGGTTTCCATTTATAGAGGTGTTTGTTTTAATTTTGGCTAGAGATGTCAAAAGGTTGCACTCAAGGGACATCCCAGTACTTAAGGTCCAGTGGCGGTACCGTCCAATTGTGGAGGCTGCCTAGAATACTGAGTGTGATATGAGGACCCAATATTCCTACTTGTTTGAGCCTTCATGTATTTTCTTATCCTTTACTTTTGCAGACGAAAGAACTTTCAGTAGTGGATGTTGTTATGACTATCACATTCATTTTCCTCATTTTCGTGCATTTTCAGCGTCTAGATCTTTTCTATAACTACCCAAAGTTATTTATAACTTGCTGGGATAGATACTTCAATTTTTGGGTAGTCACTAGAAAATTTATTAATACCAATCATAGTGTGGATATTATAATTAAATTAGAACTTGGTACAAAAATAAGTTACTTACCTCTCAAAAATGCTTTAAATGTTTATGAAAAACTTTTAATTGCGATAGACACGCCAAAAATTGGGCCATATCATAGGGGCACCTCAAGCCCAAATGAACCGTAGGTCGCCCTGATAACCCATCACAATCATCACATCAACCACATGGGTCAGATAAATCCTGACCAAAAATGAGATAGCAGAAAACATATCACAAGTCATAACTTAAACAATGTCTAACTATTTCATAAATATCAACACATTACATAATATACCCAAGTACACAGTCATCCACAGTATCTCTATGCAATCTGAAGTTTCGAGATATATATGTCGGGATAAGACCCCGACAATAAGCAAACCAGTCAAAATAACACTAATTTTAAAACATAGGGGACCAAGAATAAATGTCTTTCAAAATAAGGAAGCTCACCACTCCATAGTCAATGCACGAACCACTTCCATCACCTAATCACTGCACAAGAAGAGAAGATGATGGTCTGGCCCCTATGTCGCGTGGGGACATAGCGTCTGAAGATAGTTAGCGGTTGGAACGCTAGCATGTAACTCAAGGATAAGGATAAAATAGCATCATCAATCAACAACAAGCAATATATCATATCCATTCACATTCATAACCTTATCCATATATATAGACATATCACATTCTAATCAAGGGGACAAAATTTATCAACACATTGGAAGCACTCATTCATCATACATACAATGGAGGACTCCAACCTTCCACACTTAAGAATTCATGAATTTCTCATTTGGCATAGGACTCTAACCATATTCTCATATCATCAAGTAAGGGACTCAAACCACATACACATCCAATTAAGTTAGGGACTCTAACTATTTACACACATTCATATAAGTGAGGGACTCTAACCACTCACACACATTCTTTCAAACAAGGGACTCTACCCACATACTCTTACCCTAACCTCATTCCATATTATATAGGGGACTCTAACCCCAAGCTAATTCATTTGGCGAGGCACTTTAACCTCATGAGATCTCATTATGCAAGGGACTTTAACGACAAGCGATTTTATAAGTAAAAGGACTTTAAACTCAAGGCATCACGACTATCATTAGTCAACATTGGGACTCTAACCCTTTGTCCATACATCCACATATATTTTATTTCACACATAAAAACTTTAACCTATTTAGCCAATTCAACATCATACATGACCGCATGGTCCTTATGGGAACCTTCATTGCTCAACCATTTCAATAGGCCAATTCTATAATTCAACTAATCATAAAATTTAAACTATGGACCTTATGACCGTTACAAGTCATTCATATATCACTAGCAATTCTATACCACAATTTAGCCCCCCACACAATTCATATTCATTTTCACGTTAGGGACTTTAACCCCCTTCTTATTCATCAAGCCATCATAGTCATTAATTATACAATAAATGGCTCATTTTATATTTAAAGTATAATTTATGAATCATCAATACATATTGGGCCATTTACCTGGTTCAAAACATCATCATCTTTTAACTAGACATCTCACTTAGACATTTTCACAAACACCTTGTTTGCATGGCTTTACCAAGACTAATTTCATGGTAGAAACCATCAAGGCTAGGGTTACTCAAGACCCACATTTTAGACCATATGCAACAATTGTTTACATGTGCAAACTACCATCAATAACTTGTATAAATATAAGTCTAAGAAAGAATCATCATTATTTATCATTAGGCAACAAAACCCTTTTCATTTGATTTCAAAACTACCTTGTACACTTACTAATCCAACTATGAAATACATAGGTTTAGAGTTATTTAGAAAGGGTAAGAGGTACATGCCTTAAACAAGATGAATCACCAAGAATATTGATTCCCCTTTGCCTCTTAAAGACCAAACTTGGAACCCTAGCCTCCAATTCTTCAAAGATGAGCTTGAGAGAGTATTTAGGGTGTTTGATCCATCAAAATGGATGTTTAGGAGGCTACAAACTCTTATATAGTGATAGGTCTTAGGGTTTTAGATATGGTAAATAACCTCAAGTCCCTTAGTTAAACAATGCAAATTAAACCCGTCTAGAGGTACAACTTACTTAAGTAGTCATACCCTAAAGTATGAGTGGTACCTTGACTTGTACCCTAGGCTTTTCCTAGATCACACACACTGTTAAGGGTACGACCATGCACCTTTGAGTTGTATCCAAAGGGTACGACTCACCTTTAACTCATACACAATAACTGTACCCTAACAGTCCACTTTCAAACTCATGACTCCCCTATACGACTGACCTAGGTATGACTCATACCCTTTGGTAAGATTGAGGGAAAGGTCACTCGTACCTAGAAAAGTAAGTGACCCTCACCACACTTCCTAAGATATGAGAGGGGAGGAGGTGAAGGATACAACTCATATCCTTGAGGTATGACTCAAGCCCTTAGTCATATCCCCCTCCCCCTACTAAGATCATTCGTCCTAGAATAAGGGCTAGGGCAAGCAACAAACACCGACCAAGACATTATCATACATTAAAATGACCTTCTAACAAGTTAGAACAAGCATAAAACAAGGATATAACATCCATTGTGCTTATTATCAATTAATCATTCACTTCATCTTCTTTGGTACTCAAACCCGTTATTTATCAAGACACTTGTTCATTTCAAAGCTTAGAACTTAACCCCTTTCTTATTAACACTTACTCATTTCACAACTTAGGGACTTTAACCCATTAATTTATCAAGGATATTTACTCAATTCAAGTATTAGGGACTCAAACCCATCATTCTCCAAAGAGGATCAACTCAAGATGCTAGGGACTTAAACCCAACACAACAAAACACTCATAATTTCAATACAGTAGGGACTTGAACCATGGTCTAGCAAGACACAAATCAACTCAACACATTGGGGTCTTTAACCCATTTTCTATCAAAGACCAAAATCTAAGCAAGGGGATCAACACCTACCTCTATCCCAAGTTTCCAGAATAGGAAACAAATGCAGATACTTGGACATCATGTCCTCTTTCTCTTTCCGCGTAGCTTCCTCAGGCTTTTTGTTCCTTAATAAAACCTTCATCGAAGCCACTTCTTTCATTCGCAACCGGTGAATTTGTGGATCCAAGATTCTCACCGAGATCTCCTTATAAGACAAAGAGTCCAAAATATTAACATCCCTCAAGGGAACAACAAACGAAGGATCACCCACATATTTCTGTAACATAGAAACATGGAAAACCAGGTGAATGGAGTTCATACTAGAAGGCAACTCCATTCATAGGCAATATTGCCAACCCTCTTAATAATCAAGTAGGGACCGATATACTGGAGACTAAGCTTCCCTATTTTACCAAACCGCATTACTCCCTTCATGAGAGACACTTTCAAGAATACCCAATCGCCAATACTAAACTCTAAGTCCCTACGCCTCACATCCATATAGGACTTTTGGAAACTTTTAATGATTTTAAACCAATCACAAATCACCTTGACCTTTTCTAAGGCTTGGTAAAGTAGATTGGGTCCAAGTAACTTACCCTCACCAACCTCAAACCACCTAATAGGATATTGACATCTCCTACCATACAATGCCTCAAAATGAACCATGCCGATAATAAAGTGGTAACTACTATTATAGAAGAAGTCAATCAAAGGCAATTGGTCATACCAACTACCAACATAATCAATCACACAAGCCCACAACATATCCTTCAATATTTGGATGGTCCTTTTCGCTTGCCCATTCATTTGCGGTTGGAAATCGGTACTAAAAAACACTATATTACCCAAACTCTTTTTGAATGACTTCTAAAAGTCGGATTAAAATAGAGAACCACGATCCAAAATGAAAAAAATTGGAGCCCCATGCAACTTTAGGATCTCCACAATATACAACTTACCATAATCACGGGAAAAAGGTGAGCGGACTTGGTCATTCTATCAACATTGACCCAAATAGAATCACATTGATTCCGGGATCTAGGAAGACCAGTAATAAAATCCATATTAATTTCCTCCCACTTCCATTCGAATAATGGGATTTCTTGATACAAGCCCCCGAACCTCATGTGCTCAACTTTCACTTGTTGATACACCATACACTTTGCCACATGACAAGCCACATCGCACTTTGTGTCACCCTACCATTAGAACTCTATAAGATCATGACACATCTTGGTGGAACCGAGAAGAATGAAATAACGGGATCCATGAGCCTTGGCCATGACCCTTTCCCTCAATCTATTGATATTGGGAACACATAGCCTACCTTGATATCTCAAGATACCATCGGCGCCAATCATAAAGTCCGCAACTTTATGTTGACCCACATTACTCTTGATCTTAATCACGTTGGGGTGGTCCAATGATTGCTTTTCCTTTATCTCAATAACAAGAGATGACCAAGACACTGGAAGCACAAATACACCACAATCCTCAAAGTCTGCAAGTTGAACTCCAAGACTATCCATATGGTGAATGTCTTGCCCCAATTCCTGCTTACCCTAACCTATATGGGCCAAATTCTCCAGGGAAAATCTACTAAGAGCATCGGCGACCATGTTTTCCTTACTAGGATGGTAATAAAGATTCATATCATAGTCTTTCAACAACTCGAGCCACCTTCTTTGCAAGAGATTTAACTCCGTTTGGGTAAACATATATTGGAGACTCTCAGGATAGGAAAAGATATCGACATGAACCCCATGAAGATAATGCTGCTAAATATCTAAAGCAAAAACCACGGCTAATAAATCTAGGTCATGAGTAAGGTAGTTCTTCTCATGAAATTTGAATTGCTTAGAAGCATAGGCCACCAACCTACCGTGTTGCATTAACACACAACCAAGATCGACACGGGATACATCACAATACAGAGCAAAACCATCACTACCCTTGAGCAAGGTCAAAACTGGAGCCGAAGTCAACTTATCTTTCAACCTTGTAAAGCTACCCTCACATACATTGAACCACAAGAAGTTGAACTTTTTACGGGTCAATTTGGTCAATTGGGTAGCTATAGTCAAAAAAACTCTCCACAAAACTTCTATAGTAATCGGCTAGACCCAAGAAGCTCCGAATATCCATTGGAATCGTAGGTCTAGGCCACTTCCTTATCCCAGAACCTTTTGGGGATATACCATGATCCCTTCACTAGTGATGACATGACCAAGAAAAGCTACGACTTTCAACCAAAACATACACTTGGAGAACTTGGCATATAAATGATGATCCTTTAAAGTTTACAACACGTCACAGAGGTGATTAACATGATCCACATCACTCTTAGAATAGACTAAGATGTCATCAATGAATACAATGACAAATATGTCCAAGAATGGATGGAAGACCCTATTTATCAAATCCATGAATTTCGTCGAGGCATTAGTCAACCCAAAAGATATGACAAAAAACTCATAGTGACCATACCAGGTTAGAAAGGCAGTCTAAGGGATATCTACATCCCTAATCTTAAGCTGATGATAAACCAATCTAAGATCAGTCTTAGAGAAACACTTCGCACCCTGATGTTGACCAAATAAATCATTGATCCTAGGAAGAGGATATTTATTCTTTATAGTCACTGTGTTCAGCTGATGATAATCAATGCACATACGAAGGAAACCATCCTTTTTGCACACGAATAACACAGGAGCACCCTTTGGAGACATATTAGGATAGTTAAAAGATTTATCTAAGAGGTTTTTTAATTGCTCCTTAAGCTCTTTTAGCTCCGCCAGAGCCATTCTGTAAGGAGAGATAAAAATTGGATAAGTGCCCAGAATAAGATCAATCCCAAAATCAATTTCCCTATCAAGAGAAACACCAAAAAAATCATCAGGAAGTACCTCGAGAAATTTATTAACCACAGGAACAAATTCTAAATAAGGCTCTTCCGAGTTAGAATCCTTAACTCAGACCAAACGATACAAACACCCCTTAGAAATCAACTTTTTGGCCTTTAGATAAGAAATAAACCTTTCCTTAGGCACTAGGGAACTACATTCCCATACAATAATCGGCTTATTAAAGAATCGGAACATGACCCTACGAGGCATACAATCTAAGAAAGCATAGCAAGAGAGTAACCTATCCATCCCCGGAATGACATCAAAATCAAACATGTCCAACTCTATCAGGTCTACAAGAGTATACGTAGCACCAACCGATATCACACATCCCTTCTAACAACAATAGGATCTCCGATCAAGGTAGAAATAGAAAAAAGAACTGACAGACTCTCAGGACCACAATCAAGATGCACAGCCACATATGGAGTCACATAAGAAAGAGTATACCCTTGATTAACCAAACAATACACATCACAGGAGAAAAGTCTCAACATACCCATGACAACATCGGGAGATGCCTCAGAATCCAGGAGAGTAACATGTGCATACAAGTGGTTTTGGCCAGCATAAATGCCAAAAATAAAAATAGAGATATATATAGTACCTTTAGTATGGAAGTAGATGGAGTAGAAATAGGGGCCCTATTTGCCAAAGAAGCTTCTACGGATGGGAACTCACACTGTATGTGCCCAACCTGACCATAATGGAAATATTTTTTTCTCTCTTTCTCACACAGACCACGATGACTCTGACCATAGAATCTCCAAGTTAGGTGGGAGGAGCGGACTGGGAACCACTAGTATAAAATTAGGCACCCTATTCCTGGAACCCACCACAAAAATGAGTTCGAAGATCACCCAAGAACCTTAGGTACAGAGACCGAACACTAGCCGATAAGTAAGAACTTTAACTCCCCTACTTCTTCTATGGCCACTTGCCACCATCACCATCACTATGTTCAGAAGGTCTAAATTTTTTTCCTTGCCTCTCACTAAGCTCAACTTACTTCTTTTTTTCTTCTTCCACTTGTTGAAATTACATAATCAACCTATAAATATCCATATTTTCAATAAACAATGTTGTCTTGCTCTTAAGGTCTAACTCATGAGATAGTCCTGAGAAAAACTTACGTATCTTTGCCGTCTGCTAGAGACCATCTCGGGAGCACACCTTGACAATTGATGGAATTTGAAGGCACACTCTTGAAAGAAAATCCTCCCTTGATTCAAGTTCACAAATTCTTCTGCCTTTGCCTCCCTCAACTCTAGAGGAAAGAAGTGGTCTAAGAAAGCCTTAGAGAAGTCCTCCCATATGGCGGGACTAGCATCAACATCTTTACACAACTCCCACACCTCGTACCATTGTCATGCTACATATATCATTGGTAGGAAGCAAACTCAACTGTATTAATCTCCAAATCATGCATGATTCAAAAGATCTTCTCTATTTCAGCAATGAATCCTTGAGAATCTTCCTCAACCTTCGTACCAGAGAACATAGGAGTGCTCAACCTCATAAATTGACCAATTATTATGGCCTAAAAAAATGGTAGCTGGAGCACCACGCTCTTCTTGAAAAGCCATTAATTGAGTCAAGAGGTTGATAGAGTGATGAAACTCAACATTAGTAGCATCCCTATGAGGTAACGGAATAGGAGGGTGACTCTAATAGTCGGGGTTGTTAGGGACTGGTGGAACCCCATAAAGATGGTTGAATATCGCAGCCCTAGCCGAGGTCCGAACTCCAGAAGTTGTGCTAGCTTCATCCATAGGGCCCTTAGAAGGGTTTGCCTGAGTCTCAGATCTCCTTAGAGGTATGATCTGAAAAATAGCAAACAGAAATTAGAGGAATCCAAGACCTTAGACTCTATAGCTTGAGATTGAAACACAAGAAAGGGAAATATTTCCTAAAAAGTCTCATAGCTCCTCTTTTATAAGTATGGCTATTTCACACCCACAAGGATACTTTACTCGACATGGTATTGTGTAAATCAAACTGGCCATGAACCTAGGCTCTGATACCAACTTGATACACCCCAAAACTGTGCCATGTAAATGCCAACCAAAAATGAGATAGCAGATAACATACCACAAGTCATAACTTAAACAATATCTAACCATTTCATAAATATCAACCCACTAGCCAATAAACCCAAGTCCACAGTCATCCACAATACCTCTATACAATCCAAAGTTTAGAGATGTGTATATCGACACAAGCCCCTAAGAATAGCCAAATCAGTCAAAATAAGATTAACTCTAAAGATAGGGGACCAAGAATGAATGTCTTCCAAAATAAGAAAGCTCACCACTCTGGAGTCAATGCATGAACCGCTTCGATCACCTAATCACTGTGCAGGAAAAGAAGGTGATGCTCCAGCCCCTATGTCGCACGGGGACATAATGTTCTGAGATGGTTAACAGTTGGAACTCTAGCATATAACTCAAAGAAAAGGATAAAATAGCATCATCATTCAACAACAAGCAAGCAATATGTAATATTCAATCATATTTATAACCTTATCCATATATATAGACATATCACATGCTAATCAAGGGTACAAGATTTATCAACACTTTGGAAGCACTCATTCATCGTACATGCAATAGAGGACTCCAACCTTTTATACTTACAGATTCAAGCATTTCTTATTTGGCATAAGACTCTAACCCCATTCACATATCATCAAGTAAGGGACTCAAACCACATACACATCTAATTAAGTGAGGGACTCTAACCACTCACACACATTTATATAAGTGAGGGACTCTAACCACTCACACATATTCATTCAAGCAAGGTAAACTAACTATATGCTCTTATATTTGGCAAGGAAGTCTAACCTCACACCACATTAGATAGGGGAATCTAACCCCAAGCTAATTCATTTGGCAAGGCACTTCAACCTCATGAGATCTCATCATGCACACGATCACCAAGACCAACCTCATATCAGCAAATATGAGTTTCTAGTTTTGGTTTCCCCGGGACCTCCACCTTTCACGACTTAGCTAAACCTCCTGCCATTATTGCCTAATTAAAAACTAATTTCCAAATAACCTAACCATTCTCCATTTATTAGCTAAGGCCATTAATATTGGTATCATCATACCAATCCTTACTTGCAAGTATTATCCATAGCCAACCATTTATAGGTTTAAGGGGACTTTTAAGTGTCATTCCATTTACCATATTAAACCACTTGGGGGATTCCATGTGCCCCCCAATCATAACCATTAGCCATTTACTATTCCAAGCCTTTTAAACTATGCATAATTCCTTTACCATGTTTTAAAACATTAAAGAGTTCCATTAAAGTAGTCAATGCAATGAACATATCTTTATAAGCATTTTGTGAAACACATTGGGGGCATATTATGACCAAAACCAATTCCAATTACCATTAAACCATTCCCATGCAATCCAATCATCCAAAACCACCATTAATGCATATAAAAGCATAATTAAAACCATGGGAAACCATAACTAACCATTTATTGTCAAAAACCCCAAATCATATTTTAAAGCCAAATCTTACAATCTATGAAATCATGGAAACATTCATAAAAATCATGCCTTAGATAAAATTAACAATGAGGGAAAAGAACATGACTTAAACCAAGATGATGATAGAAATAAATTGACAAGACAAGCCCTAAATCAATATGCTAGTTGAAACCCTAGCTTCCCTTAACAAAGAGCTTTTGAGAGAATTTTAAAGCATTTAGAAGAGTTTCTAAGTGTTAATGAATGGAATAATAGGGTAAATAATCTCTCAAGTAGGTTAGAAGTTGTGGGACCTTATTAGGATAAGTGGAGAAATATCCAGAATACCATCACTTAAGTTGCACCAAAATCCCATCATAGGGGTACGATTGACCCACACGAGTCGTACCCTCTGATATGAGTGGTACCCTCAAATCGTACCCTAGCCTCAACCTTCGGATTAAACACTATCTAGAACATGACTTATCAGACCAAGTCATATCCAACGCATATGATCTATACCTTTCATCTATACCTCTAGCAGATTTAGACATTGTCCATCATACGAGTCCTGGGTACAACTTGTACCCTGGCTTACAGCTCATAGTGAGCCACTCATACTTATATCCAACTTAAGTAACCAAGTCTAAGATTAAGTTAAGGAACCAAATGATCTGTAATATCCAATATAACTCATACCCCTAAGTCATACCCATTCCAGTAATCAAAATCAATTTCACTAACCAACACTAGTCAGTATACGATGGACCTTACTCCATACCCCAACATTTAGCTCGTACCCTCGAGTCGTGTTGGGTCCAGAGACCAGAATTACAGGAACTTTTCTAAGGTCTAGAAATCAAGGTGATTCAGTCTCACCCAATAGGAACTTTCTTCCCCGAATGACGGATAAGGTAGAGGTAACCACACGCAAGAGTCAATTGCATTATCAAATGTATTCCCAATCTTTAACATGGTTTGAAATCAAAGAGGTAAAGATATTAATCTTTCCTTTAACAAACTTTGAAAGTAAAGATGTTTTGAAGACGTATATCTTCCATACTAATCCCAGTAAAAGAAAACAAATGTGAATATTTAGACTTCATGTCCTTTTTTGTATCCAATGTAGCTTCTTCCACCTTATGGTTTTGCCAAAGAACCATAACCGAAGCCACATCCTTAGTCCATATCCCACGAACCTATCGATCCAAGATCTTAATTGAGACTTCTTCATAAGACAAAGAATTGGTGATACCTAATTCTTCCAAAGGAACAACCGAATAAGGATCACCAATACACTTCTTTAACATGGAAACATAAAAGACCAGATGAACCAAGCTCAAGATAGAAGGCAACTCCAGCTCATAAGAAACATTACCAACCTTTCGTTAAATCTCATAAAGACCAATATGTCGAGAACTGAGCTTCCCCTTCTTGTAAAACTGTGCTACTCCCTTTATGGGAGATACCTTGAGACAAACCTTATCCCCAACCTTAAATTCTATGTCTCTATATCTAACATCCCTATAGGACTTTTGGCAACTTTGGGCAGCCTTAAGCCTCTCCCGAATTACCTTCACCTTCTCCATAGATTGGTAAACCAAGTCGTGACCAAGCATGTCCGCCTCACCAAGCTCGAACCAATAAATAGGAGACCTGCACCTCCTACCATATAATGCCTCAAAAGGGGCCATACCAACACTGGAATAATAGCTATTGTTGCAAGAAAACTCCACTGAAGGTAGATTCTCAACCCCATTGCCACCATAATCAATAACATAAGCCTAAAGCATAGCCTCTAATGTCTAAATAGTTCTATCCGCTTGCCCATCCATCTGCGTATGGAAAGCAATACTCAGACTTACCTTGGTCCCCAACCCTCTCTAAAAAGATCGCCAGAAGTGAGATATAAACTGAGTGCCACGGTCAAAAATAATCAAACAGGCACCCTATGTAGCTTTACAATCTCCTAAAGATACAGCTTCACATAATCCTCCACCGAGAGGGTAGTCTGTACTGGCAAAAAATGGGTAGACTTAGTCATCCTATCCACATAACCCAAATCAAATCATATTGATTCCGTGATCAAGGAAGATTGGTAATAAAGTCCATATTGATCACTTCCCACTTTTATTCAGACAATACAACCCTCCTAACCTCATACGCTTAACCTTAACCTGTTGACACACCATGCACTTGGCCACAAAATAAGCAACATCCCTCTTTATGCCACTCCACAAATAGAATTCCTTATGATTATGATACATCTTAGTCTAGCCAAGATAAACATAGCACGACTCATGCTCCTCAGCCAAAATCCTTTGTCGCAAACCATCGACATTAGAAACACACAACCTTTCTCGGTACCATAAAGTACCACCACCATCGATCTCAAACACCACTACCTTTTACTCACCAACGTCACTCTTGATTTTTATCAAGATAAGATCTAGCACTTGTTTCTCCTTAATCTCTGCACCAAGAGATATCGAACTACTTCTTTCACCATCACCCCACCATTCTTGGAGTCTAAAAGGCGCACTTTAAGATTAGCTAAGTAGTGAATATCCTTCACAAATTCCCATTTTCCTTTATCCACATGAGCCACACTCTCCATGGATAACCTATAAAGAGTATTAGCAACCATATTAGCCTTACCTAGGTGATAGTAAAGACTCATATCATAATCTTTGAGAAGCTCAAGCGTGATAGTAAAGACTCATATCATAATCTTTGAGAAGCTCAAGCCATCTCTTCTGCCTGAGATTAATCTTTTTCTGGGTGAACACATACTATAAACTTTTATGATCACAAAGAATATCCATGTGAACACCATACAAATAATGCCTCCATATTTTCAAAGAAAACACAACTGCCAACCGCTCCAAATCATGCATAGGATAATTTTTCTCATGCACCTTCAACTGCTTGGAAGCATAAGTAATCACCTTTTTATGCTGTATAAAAACACAACCAAGCCCTACCCAAGATGCATCACGATAAACCAAAAACCCACCATTGCCTTATGACAAATTAAGAATTAGAGTTGAAGTTAACTTATCCTTCCACTTCTTAAAACTCCCTTCATAGTCATCTGGCTAAGAAAACTTGACCTTCTTCTGAGTTAACTTAGTCAAAGAAGCAGTTATCGATGAAATGTTTTCCATAAAATTCCTATAATACCCAGCTAAACCTAAGAAGCTCCGAATGTTAAATGGTGTCGTGGGTCTAGGCTACCTCTTCACTACAGCAACCTCTTATGGATCCACCATGATCCCTTCACTATCAATAATGTGACCCAAAAAAGTTATAGCGTTCAACCAAAACTCACACTTGGAGAACTTGGCATACAACTGTTGTTCTTTTAAGGTCTGCAACACCACACGGAAGTGATTAGCATGATCCACCTTACTTTTTCAATAGATAAGAATGTCATTAATAAACACAATAATGAAGAGATCCTAATACTGACAAAAAACTCTGTTCATCAGATCCATAAATGCCACCGGAGCATTAGCCAACCCAAATGACATTACCAAAAACTTAAAGTACTTATACCAAGTATGGAAAGCCATCTTAGAGATATCCACCTCCCTAATCTTTAGCTGATGGTACCCAGACCAAAGATCCATCTTAGAAAAGAACTTGGCACTATGCAACTGGTCAAATAGATTATCTATCCTTATAATAGGATACTTGTTCTTGATCGTCACCTTGTTCAACTACCTAGAGTTACTTCATATCCTAAGGGAACCATTCTTCTTGTGCACAAACAATATCGGTGAACCCAAAGGAGAAATACTAGGATCAATAAACCCTTTATTCAAAAAATATTTAAGGTGTTCCTTGAGTTTCCTCAACTCTGTTGGAGACATTCTATATGGAGGAATAGAAATTGGATGAGTGTCCAGAACTAAGTCAATACCAAACTCTATTTCCCTATCCAGAGAAACATCAGGAAGGTCATCCAGAAAGGCCTTTAGAAAATCATTAACCATTGGAACTGACTGAAAAGAAGGACCTTCTAAGTTAGAATCTTTAACCCAGACTAAGTGATAAAGATAGCCTTTAGAGATTAACCTTTGAGCTCTAAGATAAGAAATAAATCTCCCCCTAACACCCTCCCACTCTATAGCTAGTTCACCAGGGAACCTATAGATAACCCTACGGGTCTAACAATCCAAGGACACTTAAACAGAGTATAACTAGTCCATCCCTAGAATAACATCAAAATCCACCAGACCTAACTCAAATAGATCCACCAAAGTCGGCTTGCCACCAACAGATACCACATACCCTTATAGAATTTCTTAATAATAACCAAGTCACCTATTGGGGTAGAAAAAAAAGGATCTGAAATAAATTTCGGATCAAAACCAAAAGATACAGCCAAATAAAGAGTTCATAGGAAAGAGTAGACCCCGGATCAAACAAATAATATATGTCATAAGAGAAAAGTTGTAATATACCAGTAATGACAACAGGTGATGCCTCGAATTCCTATCGAGATGCTAAAGCATACAACCTATTCTAAGTAACACTAGAACCAGGAAAAGTAACAGAAGTAGATGCAACACCACCAGGTGTTGGAGTAGAAGATAAAGCCATAGAAATATTATTTACCTTGTAGCAACCTTATTAACTAGATAATCCCTGAGTTGATGGCCTGCCTGGCCATATTTGAAGCATTTGTCCTTTTCTTTATTGCAATAACCCCAATGAGGATGACCACAGAACTAATAAAGAGGGCATGAAGAAACTGACTAAACTTTGCTTGCCTGAGATTGAGCACCCGGAGCTTGAAAATTGTCACCGTCATTATGAACTTATTGCCCGACTGGTAAGGAGTACTAGCAGAAGTGTAAGAACCAAAACTCCCTCACTTTTTTTTCAATCACTTTCCACCATCTCAACCACCTTGAGACTAAGCACTTTCCTAGTTAGAAAACCTGTTTCTCTTACCCTGCTTATCCCCAAACTCTGCTTGTTTCTTCTTCTCATCCTCTACCTGTTGTATGTGAACAGTCAACCTAGAGATGTCCATACTTTTAATCACCAAGTCAGTCTTGCTCTCAAATAAGATCTCGATTTAACCCAGAAGCAAACTTCCTCATTCTAGCCCACATGTCAGCCACCAAATTAGGAGCATACCTTGATAATTAGTGAAACTTTAAGGAATATTCCTTGACAGACATTCTCCCCTACTTGAGGTTCATAAATTCCTCTATTTTTGCTTTTCTCAACTCTTGGGGAAAGAAATGATCCAAAAAAGTACCAGAGAAGGCATCACATAAGGATGACTCCTTTATATCTCCTTTATTCTTATCCCACTCTTCATACCACTGATATGCAACAACTTTAAGCTGATAAATTGCAAAGTTTCCCCCCCTTCACATTGGTATCCTGCATCACCCAAAATATCTTTCCCATTTCATCCAAGAAGCCCTGTGGATCTACCACTACCTTCACTCTAGAAAAAGTGAGAGGACCCATCTTCATAAATTGGCCAACTCTTGTGGCCTTAACAGACAAAGCACTAGACACATCCCACTTAGCCTAAGCAGTAACTAATTTAGCAATAGCATGAATAGACTAACAAAATTCTGCATTAGTTACCTCGCCTTAAGAAGGACTAGTAGCAACCAGTGGAACTCCAAAACTATCAGGGATAGGACTATAACATCAGAGATTAACCCAGAAGTAAGATGCGTCCCTTCAGCATTCCCTCAGATGGGATAGAAGAATTTTCTGGTGTTCTAGATCTGCGAGGCATGATCTAAAAGATGAAAAAACAAGGATAAAAAAAGATTCCAAGACTGATACTACAAGCTTTAAAATAGAATACCAACAAAGTGAAACATTCCTAAATGCCTTGCAACCTCTCTATTATGAGTGTGGCGTGCTACACACCCCTAAAAGAGACTCTACTCAACACGGCTTTGTGGACTCCCAACTAACCATAAACCTATGCTCTGATAGTAAGTTGATTTGACCCGCTCTATGGCCTTGTTGTAATAGGCATCCCAAGTCCTATCGGGATCGGAGACCACCCCTATTACCCAACCTAATCTCCAGCCACCTGTCCTGAGTTGGCTGAATTTTAAGCATGTAACAAGATTGTGTAACACATAAGGACTCTAGGATAAGATCACAATCGTGACCGGCCTATTCGAGTCCAACCATCCCATACCAATAATCCAACCATACCAAACCATACGAAAATAAGGTCCATAAACCAGGCTATTACCAAAGATTTTCAAAAACATAATATAATTAATCCTAAAATAAAATAGGATGGAACAACCAACAATCTCGCCCAATAATACCAGTTTGTTGCCTTTAAATGCACATACCAGTATATGTGATAGTACAAGTAATATAAAGACTTAGATAATCGGATATCGTACCCACAAGGATTATGCATCTAGCAATTTAACCAAATCTAGTTTTAGACAAATATGTATTAAGTGCTTTGAAATATTAAGATGATTTTGAAATTGTGAACAAAAAATGTAAATAAATAAGAAATAGCAATTTGTGAAAATAGAAAAGCAAGCAACGATTGTAAATAGTAACGATGAGAATTCCAGGGTTAAGGTACCTCTAACAATCTTACAAATTCTATTCATATCGCAGTCTAATTAGTTATCGGGTTATTGATTCACAAGGTTAATAGTACGATCTTGGTCTCCCGACCTCAAATATTATACCTATCTGAATATTGCAACTACATTACTAAAAGATATGCAATAATTCATCTAGATGTTTTTGTCTATCTTCTTGCAATTGAAACAAACAAGGCTTCTAGGTATATCCCTATCCTAGATGCTAATTCAAACCCCTTATTTCATAAAAGGAGAAGAACCTTACCCCTTAATTTATATATTTTATCATATGATTCTCCTCCCGGATTCACATAGAAATACAGATGTATTTTAATGGTGGTCACACATCAAAATAGTAAGCTCAAGAAATTAAGAACAACCCAGATAATAATCCAAAAAGAAACTACGATAAATAATATCAAAGTGTATTCATGTTCTTGACCTCAAACCCAGAACAAGGGTGTTTAGCCATTCATGTTCGGATTCAACATCCAAAATAAGTAATTAAACATACCAAAAATTAATCTTGAAGTAAATAAGTTCAAAAGCAATTCTAAGAACCCTAAAAGAGAGAATTTGATATTTTTCCGTCGCTGCTATGTTTTCCAAAGTATTTCCAATTGTAATGAATTGTTCCTTTTATAGATGGGTCAAATAAACCCGCTTTTGCCTCTCACCGCATCGCGATAGCTTTCTTATTGTTATTCTTACCACAATGTGGTGTAATCATGGTGAGACTCAACTTAGTGACAATCATGGATTGAACCCTCACGTAAAATTGCCTATTTTACCTCCACCGCGATGCGGTAGGCTTCCAAACTCAAGCACTGGTGATTATCCCTTCACCGTGATACAGTGATTTGATTAAATAGACTTTTGGATCTTTTTCCTTCCTTATTTGCTTTCTAAATCATGTTCTGGTGCCTTCATTGCTCCTCTATTGTCATACCACATTAATGCATCCAATCACATTCAATTCTATCAAAATTTAGTCCTGCATACACTAATCATATCCATTAGAGAAGGAACATACTTATAGCTCAATTGTCATCGAAATAACATATTTTCAGTCTCAAAACAATCCAAATATTGGTGAATATTGGTGATTGGACATATAAATACGCCCAAGATCACCACTCCAAACTTAGAACCTTGTTCATCCTCGAACAATGTAAAGCGTAAATATGAATACTCAAGTTCCACATCACAACCTAAGAGTCATTCTTACATTAGGCACTTACAATGTTAACAATGACTTTTTAATCTCACAATATGTCAAATTACTTCTATGCACATGGATAATTTGTTTCAAACCTCATTATCTCAATAGTGACGTCCAATTCATTGGCAAACTTAATCAAATCACTCAATCTAAAAACACAATAAGTAATTCGGAATTTTATCCGCATGCACCCTTACAACAAGAAAGTTTCCTTATACCACTCACAACTTTTTTAATATTTCTTATGAGGGGAATATCAAAAGTAATCACTCACTCTCAACAAAGAATTCATACATGATAGATATTTTATGAACCACAAGTTTTCCCTTAGTGTACTACTCCACTAATAGTCAGATATTAAAATGTAAGATCAACTAGGTCTTTTATGGTTGCAATGTAGGAAAAGGGACAAGTAGGAACTATTTAGGAAATAGTGACTAATCTCCCTAAGCGCTTTAATACACCTCAAACTATAATCAAAATCATATTTTATCAACCCAATTTCTAGTTTATTGCCTTTACATCATTTGTTTCACCCCAAACTCATTAGCATATTAACATAAACTATGGTAGAAGTATTTTTTTATTACATCATGATTCAATTTCTATCTCTTCTTTACACCCATTTACTGTTATGCACCCCTATTATAGCCACCCTCAACTAAAGCTACTCGCCATGGTTAAGGAGTACAGTATCTGAAATGGACTAGGGCCAAAATAGGTTCATTGTAACCCAACTAGGCAATAAAATAAAAAATTGGACTTTTTTTAGAACAATTTCTTTTTAACTCCCAACCACAAAAACTTGTATGCAAAATATCTTACAGTTTTGGGGTTTCACTTTCACCTTTTTCCTACTTAAATTTCACACTCCTTACTCATTTAGTTTTCGATACTAAAGTGCTTAGGAGCTTTGGATCAAATTAAGGTCTATCAAAGAAGGGATTAGGCCAAGTACAAGACTACCAAAAAAATTAGGCTATTGGCTCAAAAGGGCTCACTAAGGACATACATAAGGGTAGGTAAATAAAGTCTTTACAATTCGGCTAACAAAGAAATGCCTAAATCACTTTCTGTACCCAACACCCTTTATTTCACTTTGTAAACACACCAGGCAAGTTTTAGACATTTCTATACATGTAGAATATAAACAAGCACTCACACTCACAGTGCATGCATGGAATCAAATCGGATCCTTATAGTTCCCGATCTTGCTCTTTGTCAAATTCAACATGAAGCCAATAAATAGTACTTCACTTATTGAGAATAAGTATTTATAATTAAATCCTTTTTAATTTAAGACATGCTTTTGTTTTAAAACCAATTCGTTCCAAGTCATTGTACCAATGGCCTAACACAAACCACTACTCACGAGTCATGATTTGGTTTTCAACAATTCTTAGCTTCTTAAAGACTAACTCCCCTCAAAATGGTCATCATCCATCCATCATAGGGGAGGGAAACTAACTATGACTGTTTATTTCAAACTGCCTAGAGGGCTACATAAAAATGAAAATTTGCCTTGAGGGCAAAAGCAAACACTTTAAACTAAAAGTAATATGCGAAAATTGCCATGAGGGAAAATTACACCAATCCATACTTTGAACTTACTAGATATTACAAACATAGAGTTTTGAATAGTTAGAAATAACATCCTAACAAAACAAAATAAAAACATCCCAAAACAGTAAACAAAAAAATAAAAATTATCCAACCATAAAGAAGAGAAGACAAGAAGATGTGAGACACAACCACCCCACACTTAAATGAGGCACTGTCCCAGTGCTTAGTAATAAGCTCAAATGGTGAGGTGGCTAAATACTCCCTGCCTAGGCATCAGCCATAGCATCGTGTATGGCATCAGCATCATCACCGTTATTATTTGCCTCCTTCTCATTATCTGCATCGCCATCATTAGGTTGTTCATCATCAGCTAACTCAACATCTGAGTCACACCATTGTCGCTCCTCATCATTCCAAACATCATCATCAATCAACTCGACAAAATCTACTCCTATCCTTAACAATGTCCTGGAATGATGGCCTAAGGTGTTAACCAGCTCCACATCATGAATCTCTTTATTTGTGGCTGTTGTAACCCCTACCCACAGTTTCAACATTTATAATCCATACATTCTAGTAGTGATTTCATCAGTTCAAGCTTGATGCTTGGAAATAGTAAGAATTAGACCCTGAGCCCCACTGTGCTCCTAGCTGTGGTGACATCAATAGGACAAACATCTACCACTAGCTTACATTCTAACTTCTTATATTTGTGCCCCTCAATGTAATGCACTTTCTTCATAGTAGAAAATATCACCTTGCCTGCATTAATCTCAATATCATCACACATTAGAGCATAAATCAAGCACACCCGATCACATATAACCTCAGTTATATGTTTGCCTTGAATAAGGCAATGGTATACTATTTTTCCCTTCATACATGCCTTCTTGTTCATCTGTGCATATGAGAAGGACGAATGAAGACCCATGCCTCTCTGTCTAGTTTACCTGACAGCCGAACGAGTACCACATAGCAAATGTCTAATATAAGCATTGCTTAGATTGATGATCGTCTACCTCAAATGGTTTGCATCTGCCTCAGGTATCCCCAACAAGTCATTAATGTCTTCAGTTGTAAATTGTACAACTTTATCGTAAACCTTCACCTCATGATGTGGGTCTCGTTGATCCTAATTGTCATAAAATTCACGTACAAGGTGCAAATTGCACTCTGTCAGAATACGAAGGTCATGTTCAACTGCTTCAGTTGATGTACCATACTTGGGTATTCCCGTTGCAAGCTTGCCCTATCAATAAACACCTCAGGTATGTATTTTGTGTTGAGGTGTTTGGTGTACCACTTTTTGCCTTCTTGTCTGACTGCTTTAAACCTAAATTTGTGTGTCTTAATATGTGGTACTAGTGGAGCACGTGGCACCCTATTAATTTACCTTTCGGGCTACCTGCTTTGTTTTCTAGCTGGCTCAGAAGTGCCAGCTTTCCCCTTTCCTATCATTTGTCTCCTATCCATAGTTCTTGTCATTCAAAACATGCAATAAACAAATGAGAAACTTAGTGCTAGGTTGTTCTAGACTAAATTTAGTATGGACAATATACCCCACACTTAGTTGCTAGCGATGGTGCTCACATATAAGAATAGGGTACTCAGACTTCCCCTATTCACTATATTTTTCCAAATACAATTGTCCATAATTCAAGAAATAACAAATATCACCTTATGATTTTATCATATAATAATGGCAAGTCACATCACAACTCAAAGTGCATCATCTAGCCTAACTTCAATAATAACAAACCAAACATGCACTGATTCTCATGCCTTACTGTGTCTGTTTACAAAATTTCAAGTGCAATAACAAGTGTAGGATCAATTCAATTGCAAATACACCATAATTTTTAGCACGTCTAAGAATTACAGATAATAAGTCACCCCATACCCTATTGTTCACATAGCAGTCCGTCTTTACCACGCAAGGTACTCAGGCTTCCCTTTACGGTGATTCAAATCTCCCCATGCTTAACTCATTCAAATAGTGAGTACACTCAACACAATGTAAAATTTAACCCACAAGATTGCTACCTCGACATATGTACGTAAACCACAATACCCTCAAGAGTTGAATCACACGGATACACATATATTTTAAGTTGCACTTGTCCTAACCTACACATTAACGTGAACCAACATACCCCACATCAGTAAAAGCCCCCATCACAAGACAATTATTATACCACCCTTCAATTCAATAGTCATCCACTCACCATGACTTACCTACTTAACAATACTACATGATTATGTAAGTAGTAACTAATAATTCACAACAATTACAAGAAAAATGTAGCATATGGTACTATAACTCAAATGAATCAATCATAACATAACCTATTCATGCCACTAATATCAAAATTCCCATCAAGATAAAGAGAAGAATGAAGAATTTGATAATTGAAATAATTAAGACTCAAGAATTAAAACATACCTTTGGTGTAGAGTGAAAAAAAATTAAAAGTAAAAGAGGGGAATAGTGGGGACGGCGCTTAGAGTGAAGAAATGAAAGAGCTTAAGGTTTTAAAAGGATACTTATAGTGGGGTGTTTTGACCGGGGTCGGGTTGGGTTAGAACCAAAAAAATTTTAAAAAATTATCCTCATTCAACCCTCACCGCAATATGGTGGAATCGTAGTGAGGTTCTGTTTTGGGACAATTGTCGTTTGTTCCCTCACCGGGATGTGGTGGCCCTTAAATTTGAAATATTTTGCTTTTAAACCCATCACCGTAATGCGATAATATCGTGATGACACACTAGAAATTGATAATTATGGATTTTCACCTCACTGTGATGCGGTGACCTGTAAATCAGTATTTCTATTGCATTTTTCAACCCCATTTCTTACCTGATATTTCACAAACTTAAACATATCATTTTGCAAACCTGATTTCCTCCTTGGATGTGGTATTACCCTCATTTATACCTACATATATTTTCCTCAAAGTCTCTCAACCTTGCATACTAAACACAATATACCATTATAAGAAAAAGTGGATTACCTCTGACTTAGTGCCTTAATTTTGGTCGTGGTACGAACATCTTTTTGTATTTTCACTTTACTTTTCTTTTCTAAAAATCTAAAATAGAAAGAAACTACCCTATTACATTACATTCGTGGGTTTCCTCCCATGCAGTGCCTTAGTTTATGTTGTGGCATGACTCAGATCATTCTCATTCCTCAGTAAAGGTGATGGACACATTGTGCTTATCTCCATGATTTACCCAATAATGCTTCATACATTGTCCATTTACCAAGAACCTCTTTGTATTTTCCTTGTTCCACAGCTCCATCTCACCATGAGATGTCATACATACTACTTCAAAAGTCCCAGACCACTTAGACTGCAACTTACCAGGAAATAATTTCAACCTTACATTGAACAGCAAAATGAGTTGTCTCAATTCAAAAACACTGTCAAGGATATGTTTGTCATGCCATTTCTTGGTCTTATCTTTTTACAATTTGGCATTCTCGTAAGCGTAGAGATGAAACTCATCAAGTTCAACAAACTATAATAATCTCTTCTCTCTCGCAGCCTTTATATTAAGATTCAGCTTTTTTACTGCCCAATAAGCTTGATGTTCCAACTCTATAGGCAAATGACAGGCTTTCCCATAAACCAAGTGATATAGAGAGGTACGTATGAGCATCTTATAAGTTATTTGATAAGCCCATAGTGCATCATCTAGCTTTTCAACCCAATCATTTCGCTGACCATTGATAGTCTTCTATAAAATTTACTTTATATCCCGATTGGATACCTCTACCTGACCATTTGTTTGTGGATGGTATGTAGTGACCACCTTGTATATAACACCATATTTAGCTAGAAGATTTTTAAACCAAGTGTTAATGAAATTCATACCTCCATCACTTATTATATCTCTGGGATTGCCAAACTGGGAGAATATGTACTTTTTCACGAATATCAATACCACTCTAGCATCATTAGTAGGGAAAGCTGCAGCTTCCACCCACTTAGATACATAATTAAATACCACAAGAATATATAAGTTTCCATTGGATGGTGGCAATGGTCCCATAAAATCTATCCCCCAAACATCGAATACCACAATTTCAAGAATGTTATTCAAGGGCATCTTGTGACACCTTGAAATTGTACCTAAGCTCTAGAACTGATTACAACTCTTCACAAAAGCCACTACATCTCGTAACAATGTTGGCCAAAAAAAAATAGAATTGAAATACTTTTTTGGCTGTTCTTTCACCCCCAGATGGCCAGCATAAGCAGATAAATTGCACTTTTATAGCACTTGTGTAAATTCAACTTTTGGAACACATCTGTGTATAATTCCATCAGGACCTTACTTGAAAAGATACAACTCATCCTATATGTAAGCACGAGAATCATAAAACAATTTCTTTCTCTGTTGAATGGTAGCTTCAGGAAGGTAAAACTCACACACTAACAAGTTCACGATATCCGCAAACCAAGGAACTTCACACAACTCAATAGACAATAATTTTTCATTTGAAAACTCTTCCCAAATGCAAAATGTATCTTCAGCAATATGATCATGATTTTCTAACCTGGACAAATGGTTTGAAACTTGATTCTCTACCCCTTTTTGATCAAGTACTTCGAGATCAAAATCTTAAAGCAATAGAATCTACCTAATCAACAGTGGTTTTGCATTTTTTTGCTGAACAAGCACTTGATGGCAGCATGGTTTGTGTGAATAATAACCTTGGTGCCAACTAAGTATGATCTAAATTTGTCAAATGCATAAACTAGTGCTAACATCTCCTTTTCTGTAACTGTGTAATTTATCTGGGCATCATTCAAGACTTTACTTTCATAATAACTAAAACAAAATACCTTGTATTTTCTCTGCCCCAACACTTCTAACCCAGCCACATTGCTTGCATCATGAATTAGTTCAAACGGCAACTCCAAATCTAGAGAAATTAAGATGGGTGCTTCTGTCAGGTTGTTCTTCAGCTTCTCAAAAGCTTCTTGGAGACCCTCCCCAAAATTAAACTTGGATTCTATTTCTAATAATTTGTGCATACGGCTTGCATTCGTAGAAAAATCCTAGATAAACTTCCTGTAGAATCCCGCATGACCTAAGAAACTTTGCACTTTCTTCACTGTTACCAGATTTGGAAGCTTATCAATCACTGTAATTTTGGCTCTATCTACTTCCAGTACTCTACATGACACCTTATGGCCAAGGACTATTCCTTTTTTGACAAAAAAGTGACACTTTTCCTTATTCAGTTCTAGATTTTTCTCTTCACAATGAGCTAGGACTTGATCTAGATTTTGCAAGCATACATCAAAAGAATTACCATAAATAAAGAAGTCGTCCATTAATACCTCGATAAATTCTTCAATCATGTCATAGAAAATTTCCATCATGCATCTCTGAAATATTATAGGTGCATTGCAGAGGCCAAAAGGCATGCACCTGAACACATATATGTCATATGGGTAAGTAAAAGTAGTCTTTTCATGATCTTCTAGTGCAATGGTGATCTGATTATATCTCGAGTATCCATTAATAATATAGCAGTACTCCTACCCTACCAGCCTATCCAATATTTAATCAATGAAAAGGATAGGATAGTGATCCTTTCTTATGGCTTCATTTAGCATTCAATGTCAATATAGATTCTTCATCCAGTCACTATACGAGAAGGAATCAGCTTATTAGCTTCGTTGGTAACCACAGTCATCCAACCTTTCTTTGGTACACAGTGTACTGGGCTTACCCACTTGCTCTCAGAAATTGGTTAAACAATCCCACTATCAAGCCACTTAATGACTTATTGGTGCACTATGTCCTTCATCACCGGATTCATTATTTATTTTTGCTGCACCCTTGGTTTGTAACCTTCTTTCATAAATATATATTTTTTAAGTAAAAAGCTGGATTTATCCCGATAATGTCAGACATATATCACCCAATCGCCTTATTTCTTTTATTCAAAACTGCCATAGCTTTCCTTACTTGTACATCAGATAAACCTGAAGACAAAATAATAGTCAAGGTATCATGGTCACCAAGGTAAACATATTTCAAGTGAGGAGGAAGAACCTTAATCTTCAATTTTGGTGCTTCATCAATTGAAGCTTTGGGCAATAGGACAATTATCCTGTTCAACGGCTCAAAAGGTAGATTTCTTATTTCAAGAATCGCCAAATTCATGACTTAAACCAATTTAAGCACCTCTATATCTCCATAAAGATCATATCCCATTAAGGCTCGCTTAAGTGGATCATCTGACAATAGCAGCCGAAGATCAGACTCAATGTCTATAAAAGATATAGCAGACAGCTCCTCATATAGTAGGCAATTTTAGTGCCTTGTATACATCAAAAACCTCCACTTTATCATGTTCTCTTATAGTCATTTTCCCCACTGCTACATCTATAAGTGACTGTCATGTTGCTAAGAATGGTCGCCCCAAAATAATTGAAACAATCGGATCAACTTCAAAATCAAGAATCACAAAGTTTACTGGAAAGATCAATGATCCCACTTACACTAAGACATCTTCAATAATTCCATCCGGCCTAGCAAGAGACCTTTCATCCAACTGTAAAATAGTGGTCGTGGGTTTGGGACTCTCAAGGCCCATCTTTTGGAACCAAGATGTAGTCATGAGATTGATTCTTGCTCCCAAGTCACATAATCCACGAGCACTGATGTCCTTCTCAATAGAGATATGCAAATTAAAAATACCTAGATCTTTCAGCTTTATGGGCAGTTTGTTTTGTATCTTAGATGTGCACTCCTCAGTAAGTGCAAGTGTAGCATACTCTGTCAACCGATTCTTGTTTGACACTATATTCTTCAAGTATTTTGCATATTTTGGAACACTGTAGAATATCAAGTAGAGGAATATTTACATGAACTTGCTTTAGAAGATCCAAAAACTTTTTGTAACTGGCCTCTTTTTGGTGTTTTCTTTCCCTTGAGAAAGGGTAAAGGTATATCCTTCTTCTTCCATCACCTACAACTTTTTTTTTTACACTTTTCTCCTCATTGGCTTTAGGATCGTCATCAGTGGTTATAGGACTAGCCTGCTCAAGTACCATCTTCTTTAACTACAACCCACTCCTTGTTGTAACTGCATTTACCTTCTTTGGATTGGCCTCTGTACCACTAGGTAAGCCTCTTTGAGGTCTTGTATTTTCTGCCCCCGCAATCTGACCGAGTTGCAGCTCCAAATTCATAGTAATCAACCATTAACTCTTTGAATCTACTATAAACTGCACTTGATTAGCTAAAAGCTTCTTCATGATCTCCTTTATATTACTTGTTTTAGTAGTAGCTTGATTATTCTGAATCTGTTGTTGATTCTGTTGCACTGGCCCCATATACTAATTATTATTCTGTGCCTGATTTCCACCCCATAAGAAATTGGGATGATTCCTCTAGTTGGAATTATATATGTTACCAAAGTTTTGTTGTCATAGTCGATTCACATTTCCCGCATAATTAATAAAATTTGGATTAACCGCACAAGAATCTGTTGCGTGTTCACTACTTCCATAAACCATACACAAAGAATTTACCTGTTGGTCTACATTAGCTATAGTTGCTACTTGCGGAACCCCCAACTTCATGTTGTTCAACTGAGTAAGCGTCTAATTTTGCATTACTACAAGCTGAGATGATAAATCAAGGAACTGATCTACCTCTAACACACCTGCAACCTTCTTAGGAGCACTCATTGAGTCAGCATGCCATTCAGGGTCCCCTTATGAAATTCGATTCAGCAGTGTGTATAATTCATCATAAGTCTTCTCAAGAGCTTGCCCACCTACTGCTGAATCCAAAAGA
The DNA here is from genome assembly GCF_002878395.1 of Capsicum annuum. Classification (NCBI taxonomy): domain Eukaryota; kingdom Viridiplantae; phylum Streptophyta; class Magnoliopsida; order Solanales; family Solanaceae; genus Capsicum; species Capsicum annuum. The sequence continues at coordinate 150,800,526 of NC_061114.1, read as the reverse complement.
ATCTTGGTATTTGGCTCTAGCCCCTCTATGAAAGTATGAATAAGAATATCATCAGACTGATAATGGTGAGGGAAATTTTAGAGTATACTTTTAAATCTCTCCCAAGATTGGTAGATATTCTCTCCTTCATTTAGTGTGAAACTCTGAATCTCACTTCTTAAACATGCAGTCTTCCCTGATGGAAAGAATTAAACAAGGAACCTTCGAGCTAGATCTTCATAAGAAGTAATGGAGAGTGGTGGTTCAGCATGTAACCACCTCTTCACTTCCCCAATTAAAGAAAAGGGTAAGAGTGTAAGTCTGATGCAATCAGTATTCACCTTTGCAGGAATGTAAGTATCAAGAGTGTAAGTCTGATGCAATCAGTATTCACCCTTGCAGGAATGTAAGTATCGCTTATTTCCAAGAAGGTTTGTATGTGTTGTTGTGGGTCTTCATGTGAAAATTTGGCAAATTGCCCAGCCGAATTAAGCAACTACATCATATTCTGCATTAACTCAATTCAACCTCCTGGCTCGGGTTTGCGAATATTGTTAGTCGCATGCTTCGTGAGTGGGATTGCCACCTCACAAACAAGTCTAGCATCTACTTGAGTAGGAGCAGCTGGGATATGTTCGGTATTTGGATCAACTGGATCATTTTTTTATTCAGCCATTTAGTCCTGTTGAATTGGATAATGACCTCTTTACCTCTGTTGAAATACCAGTTCTAGTTTCGAAGAACGCTCTACTAACTCTCTATCTCTGCTAGTCTAGTTTCAGCTAAACTTTCAAAAAGTCTGCTGCAAGATCAAGTCGTTAACACTTAAACTTACTTTCAAAAATAAAAAAAATTAGCAAATTACTAATTATAAGAATCCCCGGCAACGGTACCAAAAACTTATTGTGTTCAAATGCACACGCAAATGTACATGATCGTACAAGTAATATAATGACTTAGACAGTCGGATATCGTACCCACGAGCACTATACAACTAGCAATTCAACCAATACTAGTTTTAGACAAATATGTATTAAGAGCTGTCAAGTATCAAGATGATTTTGAAATTGTGAACAAACAATGTAAATAAATAAGAAATAGAGATTTGTGACAATAGCAAAGCAAGTAACGGTTGTGAACGGTAATAATGAGAATTCCAGGGTTAAGGCACTTCTAGCAATCTTACAAATCTCTATTCGTATCACAGTCTAATTGGTTATCGGGTTATTTATTCACAAGGTTAATAGTACGATCTTAGTCTCCCGACCTCAAATCTTCTACCTATCTGAATATTGAAACTACATCAACTAAAAGAGATGCAACAATTCATCTAGATGATTTTCTATCTTCTTGCAATTTAACCAAACAAGGCTTCTAGGTATATCCCTATCCTAGATGCTAATTCAAACCTCATATTTCATAAAAGGATAAGAACCTTGCTTCTTAATTTATTCATTCTATCCCATGATTCTCCTCCTGGATTCATATATAAATATAGATGCATTCTAGTGGTAGCCACATATCCAAATAGTATGCTTAAGGAATTAAGAACAACCCAGATGATAATCCAAAAAGAAACTACGATAAAGAATATCAAAGTGTAATCATGTTCCTGGCCTCAACCCCAGAACAAGGGTGTTTAGCCACTCACGTCTGAATTCAACATCCAAAATAAGTAATTAAACATACCAAAAATTAATCTTGAAGTACAGAAGTTCAAAAGCAATTCTAAGAACCCTAAAAGAGAGAATTAGATATTTTTCTGCCGCTGCTATGCTTTCTAAAGTATTTATAATTATTGTTAATTGTTCCTTTTATAACTGGGTCGAATAAACCCATTTTTACTTCTCATCGCATCGCGATAGCCTCCCCATCGTTGTTCTCACCGCAATGCGGTGTAATCACGGTGAGAATCTTCTTAGTGACAATTATGGATTAGACCCTCACCGTGATGCGATGGAATCGCGGTGAGGTACTGGATAGTGAAAATTTCCTATTTTGCATACACATGATATGGTGGGCTTCCAAACTCGAGCACTTGTGACTATCCCTTCACCGTGATGCAGTGACATGCTTAAAGAGACTTTTGGAGCTTTTTCCTTCCTTATTTGCTTCCCAAATCATGTTTAGATGCCTTCATTGCTCCTTCCATTGGCATGCCTCATTAATGCATCCAATCACGTTCAATCTATCAAAATTTAGTCCTATATACACTAATCATATCCATTAGATAAGGAAAACACTTATAGCTCAATTGTGATTGGAATAACACCTTTTCAATCTCTAAACAAGTCTAAATATGGGTGAATATTAGTGATTGGACATATAAATATGCCCAAGATCATCAACACTTTAGCTTATTCCAATGCTAAGGCTGACACTAATACCGATCCCTCCCATTCTAACCCATAGAAGTACCACAAAGCCTCTAACCAAAAGAGTAATGAAATCCGGTTGGGACATGCCTCCAACCATATCCAAAACCAATATCCAAAATAAATTCAAAGTGTTTAGAAATATCCATAGCCTTTCAAAAGGATGGAAGTTCACCTCTTTAGTCTAAATTTTGTCCCTGAGACAATCACTATGTAGGAGGAGTGAACGGTCGGTTCTGCATAGCGTAAGTATACAGCCACTAGTAGACGGGGTTAGCCAGTGACCGCTACCATGATCTCAGGGTAAAGATAAACATAATGTCATTTATAAAACCAAGTATAACCATAAATATGAAGACAACCATACATATATATATACATATATATATACATATATATACGTGACTATTTTGGGAAAAGGGACCGGTTTACCATGCCTTGAAAACCTTTACCTAGGTTGTGTAGATTTTCCGATCTAAACTACTCACGGGCTATATGGATTCAGCTTCCCCTGCTGAAAAAGCCCCAGTGTGTGTAGCTGCACGACTAGGGAAGAAAACCTTGGGATGACTAGTACATCCCCAAAATATAGTGTGACATCGTGCACATGATCACCAAGACAAACCTCATATCAGCAACTATGAGTTCCCAGTTTTGGTTCACCCCCCCCCCCCCCAAAACCTTTACCTTCCACGCCTTAGCTACACCTCCCGCCATTATTACCCAATTAAAAACCAAATTCCAAATAACCAAACCATTATCCATTTATTAACTAAGGCCATTAATAATTGTATCATCATACCAATCCTTACTTGCAAGTATTATCTATAGCACACTATTTATAGGTTTATGGAGACTTTTAAATGCCCTTCCATTTACCATATTAAACCACTTGTGGGATTCCATGTTCCCCTCAAGCATAACCATTAGCCATTTACCATTCCAAGCTATTTAAACTATGCATAATTCCTTTACCAAGTTTTAAAACATGCAAGAGTTCAATTAAAGTAGTCAATGCAATAAACATATCTTTATAAGCATTTTTTCAAACATATTAGGGGCATAATATGACCAAAACCAATTCCAATTACCATTAGACCGTTCCCATGCAACCCAATCATCAAAAACCACCATTCATGCATATAAAAGTATAATTAAAACCATGGGAAACGATAACCAACCATTTAATATAAAAAACCCAAATCATATTTGAAAATCGAAATTATACAATCAATGAAATCATGGAAGCATTCATAAAAACCATGCCTTTAGATAAAATTAACAATAAGGAAAGAGAACATTCCTTAAACTAAGATGATGACAGAAAGAAATCAGCAAGACAAATCCTAAATAAATCCTCTAGTTAAAACCCTAGCTTCTCTTATCCAAAAGCTTTTGAGAGAATTTTAAAGTGTTTAGAAGAGTTTCTAAGTGTTAATGAATGGAATAATAGGGTATATAACCTCCCAAGTAGGTTAGAAGTCATGGTACCTTATTACAATAAGTAGGGTAATGTCTAGAATACCCCCACTTAAGTTGTACCAAAATCCCATCACAGTGGTATGACTGACCCACATGAGTTGTACCCTTCGATACGAGTGGTACCCTCCACTCGTACCATTTCCTTAACCTTTGGATAAAATATTGTCCAGCATATGAATTATCCAACCAAGTCGTATCCAAAGCATACAATCCATACCTTTCATTTGTACCCCTGGAAGATTTAAACCTAAGGAAGATTTAGACATTATCCACCATACGAGTCCTGGGTATGACATGTACCCAGGCTTACGGCTCATGGTGATCCACTCATACTCAGATCCAACCTAAGTAAACAAGACTAAGATTAATTTAAGGAACCAAATAATCCATAACCACCAATACGACTCGTACCCCTAAGTAGTACCCATTCCAGTAAACAAAATTCATCCCACTAACCAACACTGGTTAGTATACCACTGGACCTTACCATCCATACCCTAATATACAGCTCAAACCCTCAAGTTGTATAGGGTTCAGAGACCAGAATTCTAGAAAATTTTCCAAGATCCAAAAATAAAGGTGTTTCAGGATAGATTGAATTGATAAAAATTCAGTTAGGCTTAAATGTTACCAAAGATTATTGTTGTACTCAATTGGTGCAATAATTATGGCATGATTTTTTTATAATATGGTGTGTATTATAACTACAGATAAGTGTAATTATTTAATGTATAAGGAGTGTGGATCATATATTTGATTGTTAAAGTTTGATAATCGGTTAGGATAGAAATATACCTAAACTCCTCACTTAGTTAATGAATTGGGAAGATAGGTTAATGCATCCAAATTAAAGACTCACATCCCCGCTCAACGATGTAGTTGTGAGATTAGTTTGGGAAGATAACTTAAAGGATGACCATTACCAAATTATAATATCAACCTCATAAATCAATAATCACTATAAACACCAACACCGACTAGAAACTATTGTTATGCATGAATGTGAAGTAAATGCCTCAACACTGAAAGCTCCCCTTATATTGTTTACAATCCAAAGTTCGTAACATTGTTATTTTTGCATTTCGTTCATATTTTCAAAAATTAAATTCTTAATTGGTTATACACTCACACTTATTCAATCTAATTAATAACGCTAGAATTCGGTTGTTGCTAAGCACAAGTCCTTGTATGTTAGACATCCGGATAGAAAGGGTTATTGTATTGCTTGTACGACCACGTGCACTTCCATATGCACTGGGATGCAACAACATTATCCTACCATCACTTTGTTCACATCCTTAAAACTTCGTATATTTAATTTATTCATTGCTACCAGAGGTTTTGGACAATCAATTAGTCTACCTTTAGGACATCATTGCCCTTACCCGCATAACATCAATCAAGTCACTAAGGTTGGACAAAACAACTAAGTCTATTTCAGTTTAACCAACTATATATAAAGGCATCACGGGTAGGTCAACTTATTACTAGGTTATTCATACAAACATGACCCAATAGCACTCTAAGCCCAGATATAGTTATCAAAGATCATATCACACAATGATCCCAAGTATAATCATCAAAGGTTGAGACCAAAGAAGGATCCCAAGGATAATAATCAAAGGTTCATACCATATAAGGATTCCAGTTATAATCACGATGATTGAAACCTCGCTTCCTTAAAACTTAATACATTTAATTTATTCATTGCCACCAGAGGTTTTGTACAAT
>NC_061114.1:150307269-150466903 GCF_002878395.1 Capsicum annuum | reverse complement strand
GATATTGGGTGATTCACAAGATGGAATCTTTATATATTTTTTTTTTTGAATTTCATGGTATCATATGAGTTGGAAACATGTAAATTTGGTTGTTCATGATGTATAATTTGATAATTTCACCTATGCTTAAGATGTGCATGTAAGGTGTTTGATAAAATGCCTAAGAAACTAGAAATCATGCAATATAGCAAAATTGTGACTAAGTGAAGGATTCACGATATGCCCTTACGTTCCAATGACTTTTATGTTGATAATGTTCCTTGTAAATGTTGTTAGAATACTCATGGACTATTCTTATGAGATTATGCTATGTTTATTTGCGAATCCTACTTATGAAAAAGATGTATGATAACCATGCAATCCACATGAACTTCCATGCTATTGGTATGTGTTGCCAATATGATTATGCAATGAACATGATATTAAGATTGTGCAAGTACTTCCATGTGATATTAAATCCTTTCCATGCAATACATTGTTGATAACCATGTTTAGTATGAGATCCCTACTTATGATATTATAAATTATGAACTTTACTCTTATGATCAAGTCAGTCATGTGTTCCAGTTTCCTTCCATTAAGTCCTAGAGGTACTTGTACCCGAAAACTATAGCTGTGTGCCTAGATCCAAGTCATATTTCACGATATTTGAACTCAAGCTATGATTTCATAGACTTCAGCCAGTCATGTGACTCAGGAAAACCTTATGATCTTAGTCAGTTGTCAGATATCAGTAATATTCCACCAGTCAACGAAATTCAGTAAGATTAAGTCATGCACAGTTAGTTATTCATGTCCAGTCCCTCCAGATGGGAGTAGAGGTTAGCACCGAGTGAACCCGAGAATGGGAATTCACCCGCCAGTTCAGGGTGTGATTCTTAGTAGTCATCCTTGTGTTCCAGAACTACATAACCAGCGTATGTTGAGACATCTTAACCCATCAGATTAGGATTGATGAGGTGGCTTAACCCGTTAGTTTAGGGTTCCCACCATTCTCATTGAGTACCCACCAGATAAGGGTCACTCACATGCTGTCCTTACCCGTGGCATGGTATTGACACCCCTCCAGTCGGGGCAGAGATTGGTCCCCATCTTAGCCATAATAGCATACATGGGGCATGTCAGGTAAAAACTACTTTCCAAAATTTCAGTATTAGTCATGACAGTTATCAGTCAACCATGTATTAGCTTACAGGTCATGCTATCACGTATTCACGGTCCTAGTTTCTATATTTATGTGTTTGCACTCCCACGTTCATATTAGTCAGTCAGTGTTGTTCATGCATGAAACCCTTTATGTCCAGTCTACCTTCCTCGTATACTTAGTACTCCAGTTGTACTGACGCATTTGCACTATGGTGTTTTATTTTTATGTTACACCATAGGTTTTGATATATGAGCTCCAGCCCAGCAGTAGCGGTAGTATTCCAGTCGCAGAGACACGGTGAGTCCTTATTGATTCGAGGACAATATGATTTGATTCATTTATTTATTTCTTCAGTTTAGTTTTATGGAGTTAGTTGGAGACATATTCCGTCAACTCCTTATTCAGATAGTTTAGAGGCTTTCAGATTTATGTTCAGATTTACGTTCAGATTGAGTTGTTTTGGGTATTTTCACCCACATAGTTTTATTTAGTTGAACCTTATGGCCTTACAGTTCTATGTATTCCATATTATTATATCATAATTTGCAATATACAAGAATAGGTATCATTCATGGGTTAGCTTGTGGTCCCTTGGGGTCATGAGCACCGTGTAGTATTCCGTTTTAGTGAATTGGGGTGTTACATTATCCGTGAGTACTAGTTATTCGACTGAGGATTATTCCAAGTTGAATGTTGTAAATATTATGAAGTTGCATAGTGCTCAAGTTTCTATCATCTTAGATCTTGGTCCTCTATTCTCATCTTATTTTTGGTAAATGTTTTAGAAAGTTTTGGGAAGTAAGGTGTGACTTACTACCTCTTTCCACCTGCAGTCAGATGGGCAAGTTGAGAGAACCATTCATACATTGGAAGATATGCTTTGTGCTTATATGATAGACTATGGTCGTCGTTTGGTTGACCATTTGCCTCTTATAGAATTTTCTTATAACAATAGTTATCACTTTAGCATTGGTATGTCTCCTTTTAAAGCATGGTATGGTAGGAGATGTCATTTTCCTATTAGGTAAGTTGTTTGGCCCTAATTTAGTTAACCATGCCTTGGTAAAGGTAAAGGTAATTCGTTATAGGTTGAAAGCCTCTCAATGTTTCCAAAAGTCATATGTGGATGTAAGGCATAGGGAGTTGGAGTTTAAGGTTTGCGATTGGGTGTTCTTGAAGATTTATCCTATGAAGGGAGTGATGCTATTTGTAAGAAGCGAAAGCTCAGTCCTGGTGTGTTGGTCCATATTTGGTTTGGAAGAGGGTTTGCGGTATTACTTATGAGTTGGACTTTCCTTCTAGTTTGAGCTCTACTCATTATGTTTTGCATGTCTCTATATTGAGGAACTGTGTGGGTGATCTTTCATCGGTTGTTATATTTTAAGGGTTGATATTTCGAATTCCTTATCTAATGAGTTAGTCCCAATTGAGATTCTGGATTGTCAAGTTCGTCGGTTGTGGACGAAGGATGTGGCTTAGGTAAAGGTTCTTTAGAGGAACCATAATGTTTAAGAAGCTACTTAGGAAGCAGAAGAAGACATAAAGTCCAAATACCCACATTATTTACCATTTCAAAAATTCATGCTTGAGGTATGTGTTGATCTTATCATCTTTATTTTCTGAACTTGTTAATGGAAATGGCGTTTCCTTAATGTGTTTGTTCTCTATGTTAAAGGGAAGTTTGATGGGTAATATTGTGTGGAACTCATGCTTGAGCATACCTTTACTTGTCATTCAAGGATGAATGATCCTTGTGTTTTAGAATTGAAACACCTTGGCTTTTTAACCTTAGAAATTTCCTGAGTTTCAGATTTTTCGTCATTAGATGACTGATGCTTACTTGTAGTATAATGTGGGTATGGCTTAGGGGTCTTTGTTGCATGTTACTTAGTTTGTTTTTTGTTGTCTTCTGTCAAAGGTACGAATGGACATCATAAGGATCATATGTTTGTGGTACGAGATATAGGAGCCACTCATATGTTGCTCAGTGTGTCAAGCCCTTGGTAGGTTGCCTAGGACACTATTCTATGGTACAATCGTATGTTGTGCGTACTATTTGGTCAATGAAGTTGTATGTTGGACAAGATTGGAGTCTAACTTTCTATCTATGGTACGAGTGGTGGGTACCACTTCTATGTTGTGTATACGAGTTAGGGGGACCAAGCCATACCCTCCTGCGCATATTGTTTTAGCTTTTAGGCTAAGGGTATTCCGAATATTTCCCACCCCAAAATCCTTAAGACCCTATATCCTATAAACCTATTTGGGCTCTCATTACACACTTTAGAAGATCAAAAGACTGTCAAAATCATCTCTAAACTCTCTCTTAAAGATTGGGATAGGGTTTTAACAGGATGTTCATCTAAAAGATCAAAAGTAAAGTTCTTTCTATGAATATTCAAGAATAAGGCATGTGACTCTTCCCTCATTGTTAGTTCGTGAAAATGGTATTTTTAAATATTTGATTATGAATTATTAATGGGGTTTTTGAGAACCAATGTTGAGGGTTTTGTTGCATATTGTTGAGTATTCAGTAATCTTAGTTTTAATTGTGTTTATACATTTCCTAATGATGGTTATGTACTTATGGGTTCTTTGTAATTTTAGTTTAACAATTCGGTCATGGTTAACCATTAACTTGATGGTACTTTAGCTTTAGTCATGCTAAAGGCATGCCCTCAATGTGTTTGTGAAAATGTTTAAGAGAACAAAATAGTCACATATTGATTTGCGTCTTGAACTAAGGCATTGGGCTAAAGATTGGGAATCATTTGTAATTGGTATTGTGAAGGCCTCATTGGCAATACACTGATTTGAATTGAGATAATGTCTTTGTTATACAATGGATTCGATTCCCAAATGAATAATTAATTAGTAATGGTTTTGGCGTGTGGTACACATGCTAGTGGTGTTTGTATGATGATACCCATGGGATACCTCGGTAAGTAATTGGTTTAATTGTTGTGTATGTGTAATGGATGTTTTAATTGGACTTTAAAGCAGGATGTATAGCTGGGCCATGAAAATGGACGTTTAAAGGGATATCACTGGCAACCGCGCTAGCCAATGCAGAAGTCTTTGTAACTAGGTGGTTTGAGTCCCCCAAATGAATATATGAATGGGAAGCTTGAGTCCCTGATAATACAAGTATTAGTGTATAAGTCAATAAATTTATGCTGGGAGGTTTGACTCCCCCATATAGGCATGTAAGATCATGGATATTCTCTAGTTCGTACAAGCGGCTACACGCACTGGAGCCCTTCCTGCTAGGGGAGAACTGGGCTCATATATCCCGTGGGTGCCTTGATATATGATGGTTATGCAACATAGCGTAGGTTAATATTTTCTAAGTTCATGCTAATCTTATTCCATATCTCGGCATGTTATATATAATTATATGTATGTATTGCATTGGTTTTGTGCATTGGTTGGTTAGTTTTGAACTTTTCGCATTATATTATCCTTATCCTTGAGTCCCATGCTCGAGATCCAACCACTAACTATCTTTGGATGTTGTATCCCCACGTAATGAAGGGATTGGTCATACTATCACACCGCCTACTCAATAAGTTGGATTCGGGGACAACTTGTGTTGACTTGAAGTGGTGAGCTTCATACTTGAGAAGGCTCCATTTCTGGCTTTGAGTTTTCCTATGTATCTATTGGTTTAGACTTGGATATTGGATTTGGCTATGGTCAGGGGCATGTCTCGACTGGATATTCTTGGATTATTTTACAGACTTTGTATGGACAAACTGTGGACTTGGGTATATTAAGGAATGGAATGTTTTTATTATTGTTGTTGGTTTGGTTTGGATGGTTTGACGTGGTTGGGTTGATCTCATATATAAACTTATACTAAAGTCATTAGAATTTGAATTACTCTATCTTGGTATATGTACAGAAGTTATCTAACTCAGGTACATGTATGTTAGTTGTATTGGGTATCTAGGGTGGTCTCTGGTCCTTGTTGGTCTTGAGATGCCCGTTACAACAATGCCCTGGATCAGGTTGTGTCCTTATTAGGTTAAACTATGTCTTAACATATTAGAAACCTTTGGTACAAGGATTCTAGAAGAATAATAAGTATTTCATCTTAAGGGTCAATTCATTCTTCTAGTCCCCAACTCATAAATTAGGCTAAATCACTGTGTTCTACCCTATTTCAAATCCTATATAAAATTGGAAAACTTTACTAGATGTACATAACAATGACAAAAAACATTATAGGAGTGTATGTAGGTTACATTAAAAAATTAGGAAATGGTTTCGTAACGATTGGGAAAAATTAAGCTCGGTGATTGCTTACTATGGTCACATAATGTACTACATACGGAGCATATGTGGTCCTCCGTAAGTGAAAAACCTCTTTTTTTCGCTATTCTTGAGCCTATGGATTTCATGTACTGGCATCTACTTAGGTCACCTACACACGGTAAGTTGCACATATGGCCAAAATTGCCTTAGTAAGTAGCCAAACTCTTCAATTTTCATGTTTTTCTTTAGTTTAGCATCAAAACCCATCTTTTTCGTCCATTTCACATCAAAATCTTGGTTTCTACAAAATCACTCAAAAACACATAAAATCCAACAAAATAGCCTTAAGTACATCATGAACTCCAATTTTAAGCATCGTAAGTTCTATGAACTCATATCACATTAGCAATTCACCCCAAGGAACAAGTTATTAAGAAAAATTCATCCAATTACTATGCACTAATCGCCTAAAAAATCTAAATTCCACTAAATATACAACAAAGTTGTAGTATCCAACTCAGAACTAGGATAACATCATACTGATACAACAATTAAGTTCATTCTAAGCGGAGAGTAAGGGTAGCCAACCTGGACATCAAAGAATTCCCAATAAAGTCCACTAAATTGGAGATTTTCCATTCGGAGAAGCCTCCGCACAATGTAATATTTTTTAAATAGTAATTTACACTATTAATAAAATATAATGACACCCAATGCCACACTATCAAAATTGTGATATACAATATTAATACAAAAATAATGATACCCATATTGCATTTAATGCCCTAGATATAAAATAGAGTCAATATCTCATGTGGGGATTGCTTTCAAATATTAATTTTTTAATGGTTAACACTTACATATACATAAAGGATCGTTTTTCCACAAGAATGAATATATTTCGAGCTTAAATAACGCTCAAAACTAATAAAATAAGGAACTAGGGATGTATGACTAAATCGGAGAATTAAACTGGTAATTAGATAGAAACTTACAAGGATTACGATGAGGAAATGATTTTTTCAAGCTCACCAACACCCCACGATCACCTAAAGGTCAATATCCTAGTTTTCTAAGTAATATAGGATTTTAATGCCCTTGGGACTTTGAGAAAATGTGATTAAATTAGGTGAGGCTAAAATAAGTGCCCCTGCAGTTACCTCTTAAGCAAATATTTGACTGCTTAAGTTGTTATTGCTTGATGTGTCGGGGAAACATGACACTTTTGATGCTTAAAACCATGAATTTATATGGGAACTTAGGTTATTTTAGTAGATATGATGCGCTTTTGTATTTATTGCAGGTAAAATAGGTCAACAATAGTGTTGGGAGGAAAGTAGAAGAAAAAGAACTGAAAAGACCAAGTCTAATAAAGATACGTGTCACCTCATGAGTCATTGTCACATCATACGACTTTTATGATGACTCATAACTACAACAGAATCAAAGACCCAAATAAAAGACTAAGTGAAAAAATATACGACAAGGTTTTAGAGATTCACTTCCATCCTCATTATTCCTCCATCTCATTAATCAACTCAAGACTCAAACTGTGAGAGTTGAATTGAAGTCATAGACAAGGATCAATAAGGTGATGCCCTGAGACTCACAAGGTAAAGGGTGAGATTTATCATCACATTCAGAAGATGTTTCATAATACATAGTTTGTCGACTTTACATGTAGAATAATAGAATATTTGGGTTGAAAATGACAAACCTGTGGAATTAAGAAGCTAGGGGGAACATAGTCCTAGTGTTCGTCTTCTACTTTTTACAACTAAAAGCACTCCAGTTCGGTTACTACTTACTGATTACTTCTAAAATCACTCATTTACTTTTCTTCACTGCTCGAGAATTAAATCAAGTTACACAACTATTGAACATCATCCCTGTGTGTTCTAACCTACCTAGATAGGTTACTATATTTAGCATCGACTGCATCATACTTCTTTTAGAGATTAGTTTTGGTTGACCTCAAATTTTAGGGTCATTGCTGAGGAAGATGTTGTAATTTTTTTATTGAATTTAGAGAAATTCACAAATTTTATTTTCTATTTTTTATTTGGCATACGAAGGTGTATGTTAAATACTAGGAGAAGAGACATTCCTTACTCCCTTTTGATCCAGATCCAGAAAGAATTCTTCAACTACCACAAAGAATGGCAGAATAAGTTTGTGATGGTGTTACCACTATGGTTCAAGACCCTCATAATGTACCCCTCCCCCACCATTATACGATCTACAAAATATTGCTGACAGATAAACAAAATAGTTATTAGCAGCAGAAGCTGAAGAAACTAGAGCAGCGGCAAAGCAGGCCCGAGCTGAGAATGTGGTGTTAGCCAGGACAAGATAGGTGCCTTTGCAACAAGGAAAAGTGCAAATAAGTAGAGCCTTGATAATTCCTTCTTATCAGGATCTTCAACCATATGACAGTTATAAAGGATGCGATATGTTGAACCTACTGAAATAGGAGCCATTGTTCCTCTTGCATTACCCCTAATGTTAAATTTTTCATTATCGGTGCTATGATTTAATTGCTAAATCTAAAGGCTAAATTTTTGGGATCAACAACTGACGATACAAACATGCATCTTTCTAATTTCACTGGGATTTATTTGTTATATGCTATTTTGGAGGTAGATCAGGAAGCTTTGAGACTACAATTGTTATAATTTTGTTTCACGAAAGAAGTATCATTATGGTTAAAGGAACTTCCAAGAGGCTCAATCACTACTCGAGACGTGTTTTGTAAACAGTTTTTGGATATATTTTTCCCTCATGCGAGGATGTTGCTATTTGAAAGATGAGATTTATAGCTTTAAATAGTTACCTACAGAGTCCTTGTATAAAACATGGTTTATATTCAAGAAGAAGCTGAGCATGGTACCTAATCACCAAATTAGAGGATCAAATTTGTTATAAAACTTCTATAGATCATTGAATGTCAGTTGAAGAACAGTGGAAGATACAATTTCAGGAGGTGCATTTATACATCTTTGGTAGGATGATGTGCAGGATATGCTGGATGATATGTCAGTGATAAATAGAGGTTGGCAGGCATACTAGAGATGTTGTGCGTGGTGTTGGTATATATTCTATTGGAGTAGATAATGCATATACAACTAGTCATGATTTTGTAGCACAAGAGGTCACATAGCTTTGGATAGATATTGGGTTGCTTAAAAAATCATTCGCAATAATGAGTGATGAAAAATTAATGCAGTTACAACCCAGAAGTCTACTTCCTGAACTTTTGAGACTGATTCTAAAGAGAAGGCGATGTATCTTTATCGTAGGTTGGTGGATTTCTAATCCCAAGTTCAAGGAAATCAAGGTCAGAACTATTATAATGAAAGACACAAAAGTAGAAGTAGAGAGAGATGGTGATTGGTAATGGAAAATTAACTTCAAAGAAAAGAGTGACAAATACGTTCCCCCAAGAAACTATGATTCATAATCTATAACTGAGGTAATGTTGGAGAAACTGGCCAAAGGGTATGAAGGACAAGAGAGTTGTGTTATAGATATTTAGGCAGACCTTCTAGGGTTGGATCAAAGAGTTAAGTCACATGCTAGAGTAATTAAACAACTGGAACAAAAGTATGGTCAGATGTCGGCGACATTAAATAAGAGGCAACTTGGCACTCTTCATAGTAACATCATTTCTAATCCAAAGAATGATGGTCATTGCCATGACATTACCACTCGAAGTAGTAAAACAACTATGGACCTATTTGTACCCACTGTTGATGAGCAGAAGATTTATAATTACACTAGTGATGTAGAGAGTATTAGAAAGAAAGACACCAGAAAAGGTGATACTGAGGAGCCTATTATGATACCCATTTGAGATCTCTCTCTTATTTTCCTCAAAGGTTGAAAAAGAAAGAAGAAGAGGGTAAGTACCAAAAAATTTTATCTATGCTAAAGAAACTATCAATCAAGATCCCACTTGTATAGGAATTAGAACAAATGTTTGGATTAGTAAAATTCATGAAGAATCTAATCACCAAGAATTGGTCAGTCAATTATGATCTAGTTGATAATATCCATCATTATAGTGTTGTGGTAGCAAGATCTTTAGTAGAGAAAAAGAAAGATCTGAGTTCTTTCACTAAACCATGCACCATTGGATCTTTCAACTTTGCTCATACTCTATAAAATTTGGGGGCTATTATCAACCATTTGTCATTAGTTGTATTTAAGCAGTTGGGGTTGGGAAGGCCTACTCTAACTACCATGAGACTAGTAAAGGTAGATAGGACGGTGAAGAAACCAGACAATATTCTATAAGATTTGTTGGTAGAGTTGCCTTCTTTTATTTTTACGCTTATTTTGTGATAAAGTGGATTTTCAAGTCCCAATTATATTGGGAAGACCTTTCCTCTCTACTGGAAGGTCATTGATTGACTTGTAGCTAGGACATATAATATTGAGATACAATAATGAATATGTTATATTTAACTTTTAGAAAGCCATGAAGTAACTCTATGAGTTGAGAGTATATCCATGATTGATATGTATGATAAAGAGCTAAACTCTATACATGATATTGATTTTATTACTCTTTGGGATGATGCTTCTAATGTTGCTATTCCTACTGAAGAAAAGTTAGATGTTAAAGGTATTATTTCTATTATCATGAACTTTGATTATGATGGTATTGATAAGTATAATGAAATGGTATATGAACTATATAAGAGTGGTTCATATACTTATGCACCGAAAAAATCTTGATTTGGATCTGAAGAATAGAACTACTCCAGCTACTCATCCATCTATAAGAAGACACCTATTTTAATGTTAAAGGCCCTCCTTTATCATTTGTGATCTGCATTTTTTGGAACTGAACAGACTTTGTTGATAATTATTTCATCCAACTTGAGTGAGAAAAAGGAAATTATCAGTATTATAGAGATTCAAGAGGGCCATAGGTTGGTCAATTGTAGATATTCTGGCTATTCCACCTGGTTTGTGTACTCATAAAATTCAACTTGAGTTGGATTATATTTCAAGTATAGAGCATTAGTGCCAACTTAATCTTTTTTTGAAGGAGGTGGTGAAAAAAGAAATAATCAAGTAGTTTGATATTGGTGTAGTGTATTTTATTCTTGATAATGAGTTGGTTTGTCTGGTATAATGTGTTCGAATAAAGGGCAGTATTACTATTGTGCCTACTAAGAAAAATGAGCTGGTGCCAATGAGATCAGTCTCAAGGTGAATAGTATGCACAGATTATAGAAAATTGAATGCATGGACTCAGAAGGACCATTTTCCCATTTCCTTTATAGACCAAATATTAGAAAGGTTAGCGGGAATAGAATGGTACTATTCTCTTGATAGTTATTTAGGTTATAACATGATTACTATTGCAAATGAAGATCTAGAGAAAACCTTTACATGTCCTTATGGGATATTAACATTCAGACGTATGTTATTTAGGTTATGTAATGCTCCACCAACATTACAGTGATGTATAACCATTTTCTCTAACATGGTAGAAGACACCATCGATGTTCTTATGGATGATTTTTCAGTTGTTGGTAATTTGTTTGATGCATCAACATAAAATTAGGGAAATGGATATGCCAAAGACTGCCTTTAGAACCCGATATGGTCACTACGAGTTTCTTGTCATGTCCTTTGGGTCGACTAACGCCCAAAAATATTTAGGGATTTGATGAATAGGGTCTGTTGTCTATACTTTGATATGTTTCTCATTGTGTTCATTGATGATATCTTATTGTCTTCTAAGAGTGAGGAAAATCTTGTAGATCACCTACGTGACATGTTACAAACTTTGATGGATCATCATTTGTATGCAAAGTTCTATATGTTTGAGTTTGGTTGAAAGTCTAGCTTTTCTTGGTCATGTCATCTTTAGTGAAGGGATCATGTTAGATCCCCAAAAGGTTGCAGTGGTTAAGAAGTTACCTAGACCAATAGCTCCAACGAATATTTAGAGCTTCTTGGGTATACCTATTATTATAGAAGGTTTGTGGAGATTTTTTCAACTATAGCTATCCCATTGACCAAATTGACCTAGTAGAAGGTAAAGTTCTTTTGGTCCAATGCATGTGAGGATAGTTTTGAGAAGTTGAAAAATAAATTAACTTCGGCTTTAATTTTGACTTTACCCGAGGGTAGTTATGGTTTTTTGATTTATTGTGATGCCTCTTGAGTTGATTTCAGTTGATTTATGATGCAACATGGTATGGCAGTGGCCTATGCTTCAAGGCAATTAAAAGTTCATGAAAAGAACTACTCCACCTATGAGATAGAATTATTAGCCGTTGTCTTTGCTTTGAAAATTATATGGCATTATCTATGTGGTGTTCATGTTGATATCTTTTCCGATCATAAAAGCCTCCAATATATGTTTACCCAAATGGAGTTGAATCTCCATCAAAGAAGGTTGCTTGACCTATTGAAAGACTAAGATATGAGTCTTTTTTACCATCTCAGTAAGGCGAATATAGTCGTCGATGCTCTTAGTAGATTGTCTATAGGGAGTTTGGCCCATGTTAATGAGGATAAGAAGGAGTTGGTGAAATATATTTGCTATTTAGCGAATGTTGGAGTTTGACTTACGGACTTCGATGATGGTGGTGTGTTTGTGCATCTAGTATCTCAATCACCTCTCGTTGTTCAGATAAAAAAAGTAAGTAATAGACATCGACTTGAGACAGATCAAGGTTAAAATGGGTCCATACAAAGCCGCTATCTTTGTGATTAGTGGCGATGGTTTTTTGAGGACCAAGGTATGCTATGCATTCCCAACGTCGATGGATTTAGGAAAAGGGTCATGGCCGAGGTGCATGGAGCCTATTATGCTATTCATCCCAGTTTCACCAAGATGTATCATTACCTTTAAGAGTTTTATTGGTGTAATAATATGAAGAGTTACTAGCTATGTGGATAGGTGTATGGTGTGCCAATAAGTAAAGGTTGAGCACTTGAGGTCGGGCGTCCTATACAAAGAGATGGCTTTGCCCAAGTGTAAGTGGGCCACCATTAATATGGATTTTCTTACTGGTCTTCCTAGATCTCGGAATCAATGTGATTCTATTTGGGTAATTGTTGATAGAATGACTAAGTTCACAAATTTCTTCCCCATAAGAACTAGTTTCTTAGTGAAGGATTATGCCAAGTTGTATCTTGTGGAGATCATGAAGTTGCACTATGCCCTGGTTTCTATTATCTCGAATCATGTTGCTCTATTTTCATCCCACTTTTGGAATTCATTTCAAAAAAGTTTGGGAAATAAGGCATGCCTTAGTACAACTTTCCACCCTCAAACGGATGGTCAAGTAGAGAGAGTTATCCAAACTTTTGAGGATATGCTGCGAGCTTATTAATTAATTATAGTGGTAGTTTTTATGACCACTTGACTTGGATATAGTTCGCCCATAATAATAGTTACTACTCCAGTATTAGCATGGCCTCTTTCGAAGCATTGTATGGTAAGAGATGTTGACCTTCTATTGGCTAGTACAAAGTTTGTGAGGGTAAGTTGCTTGGGCCAGACTTAGTTCACCAAGCCTTAGAAAAGGTAAAGGTTATTCGTGATAGATTGAAAAGTGCTAAAAGTCACCCAAAGTACCATGTGAATATGAGGCGTATGGACGAAGAGTTTAATGTAGGAGATTAGGTATTGTTGAAACTTTGACCTATGAAAAAAGTAATACTATTTGGCAAAAAGGGGAAGCTTAGAACTTTGTATGTTGGTCCTTACTTAATTGAGAAAAGGGTTGGAAATATTGCTTAGAAGTTGGAGTTTCCTTCTAGAATGAACTCTATTCACCCGATTTTCCATGTGTCTATGTTTTAAAATTGTGTGGGTGATCTTTCCTTGGTTGTTCCCTTCGAATAAGTTGCTATTTTGGACTCTTTGTCCTATGAGAAGGTCCCAGTTAGGATTTTGGATTGTTAAGTTTGCCGATTGCAAATGAAAGAGGAGGCTCTGGTGAAGGTTCTATTGAGGAATCAAAACATTAAGGAAGCTGCTTGCGAGGTAGAAGAGGACATGAAGTCCAAGTAGCCGCATTTATTTCCCATTCTAGAATCTTTTGATAGAGGTATGTGTTAATTTCCTTACCCTTATGTGTGTCTTTGATAAAAAGTGGTGTTAGGTCTTCATTAATGGAGATTGGTTTCTGTCCTTGTTAGATAATCGATTAAAGCTCCTGATGAGTGAAATAATTGGTGTCTTGTTAGAACATGAATTAAAGTTCCTAATAATATGAAAAAACATATGGATTTTTGTTATGGGTTTAAGTCTCTAATAATTTAAATTGATTCATGTTCTTGATAGATGAGGGAGTAGAGTCTCCAACTCTTCAACTACCTTATATCCCTTAAGGTTGATATTTTGAAGTCCTTAAGTTGTGAAATAAGTATGTGTTGGATAGTAATGGGTTTGAATCCCAAGACAAATGGAAAGAAATGGTTAATTAATGATGATCACGATATATTTTGTGTTATATTGTAATGTTATTGTATGCTTGGTCCTAATTTTGTTTAAAGGTTGGTTGTGATGTGTGATAATGTGTTGACTTGTATTCATGCTTTCCTTGCCCATCATTCGCAGATGAATGATCCTAGTGTGGGAGAATGAAACAACTGAGAATGTGTTTCTAACTTGATCCTATTCTAGTTGTGATCATGATATATGTGCTATGTTATATCCTTATAGTGTGTTGTTTCTAACTTGAGGAAATATTTCTCTTGTAAATATTGAGGTTTTAACTTGTATCTATAATTACCTTTCAAAGTGGGTGAGAATGGAGACACCTAGACCTTGGACCTTTTGGAAAATAATAACCTTTTTATGTATCTGGAGTGGATACGGTTGGCGTGCTTGAGTTGTACCTTAGGTCACAACTCTTACCCCTCTCCCCCTTCTCTTTGGTTTCCTATACAATATGTTAGGGTAATGTACTATCCTCCAAATGACAAGGACATTCCTTGGTTGTAACCGACCCATACGAGTCGTATACTACTCAACCATCTAGAGTAAATTCTTAAACTGTGCAAACTATTCTTGTTATGGGTGGTCTATATGAGTTAGGTCACGAGTCATACCAATTTGATAAAAATAAAGGGTTTTGTTTTACCCTAACCAGTATGGTTAACCTAGGTAATGATTGCCAAGTGAACTATAATGAGGAGTGGTACCCCTGTATGTGTGGGCTTTCCGTTTTTTAACCAAGGACCTTTTGACCATTGCCCATGCCTAAATCCCTTAAACATCTGACTATATAAGGATTGTAGCCTCCTAAGTCTTTATTTACAAGACTCAAACACTCCTAAACAGTCTAATGGATATTGGAAGCAAGATTGGAGGCTAGGTTTTGGAGGTGTTCATCTAGTGGCAAGAGGAAGAGTCAAGATTGTTGGTCTGTCATCTTATTGAAGGCATGTATCTCTTCCCCTCTTTAAGGAAATATAAACCCATGTATTTAACAATTGGATTAGTAAGTGTACATGGTGGTTTTGAATCAAATGAAAAAGGATTTCCTACTTAACAACGAATGATAATGATTCTTGGTTATACTTGTATTGATACATTTATTGATTGTAGATTGCATATGTAAATATTTGTTATATGTTGTTTAACATGAGGATCTTGAGTAACCCTAGTATTAATGATACCTAAAATGTAAAGGGCGTTGTTATAAGTATGCACAAAAGGTATTTGTTAAAATGTCTAAGTGAATTGTCATGTCAATTACTGATGGTGTGTTCAACTAGGAAAATGGCCTAATAAGTATGAATGTTTGCTAAATGTTATATTAAGAGTATGGTAAGACATTTGAGTCTTGATGATAAACTTGTTGTGCTAAATGACCAATAGGGAGATGAAGTCGCTTAATATTAAGATGACATAGAATAGTGTATTAAACTAAAGTGTGGATGAGAATGCTACTGAAATGTGAATGTCTTGTGTGGGTCGTGAGGGCCATAAAATGAATTGTGTGAAAAATTGAATAAAGGCATTGTCCTATTGAAATGGTTGAGAAATGAAGGTTCCTATAAGAACCAAGTCATCATGTATGGTGTTGAATTGAAAAAATGGTTAAATTCCTTAAGTTGTATTAAATGTATTGACCCATGAGTAAAGTGGTCTAAAGTCCCACTGTCAACGAAAGATAGTGTGATGGATTAAGGTTGAAGTCCCTTGTCTTATCAATGGATTGAGATTAAAGTTCCTTGCCCAATGAAATTTCTTGTGGTTAAAGTCCCTTGCTCAAAGATATATCTTGAGGTAATAGTACCTTGATCAATGTATGAACACATGGTTAGAGTCCCTTGCTTGATGAATATGAGGATGGGCAGAGTCCCTTGTGGAATAAATGTGTATGTGGTTGAAGTCGTCGGATAATGAATGAGTAAGTATGGTTTAAGTCCTTTGTCTAAGTGCATTTGATTGTGGTTAGAGTCTTATACAGATTGTGAAACGTTGAACCTATAAGTGTGAAGGGTAGGACTTCCCTATTTAATGCCTAATGAATGAATGATTGAGAATATTAATGAGCCTTGATATTTTGATTGGCATGTAATATACCTATATGTATAACTAAGTTTATGAATGTAACTAAATATGATATATATTGATTTGTTGTTGATTGATGATGCACTTTATTACTTACCCTTGATTTACTTGTTAGCTTTCTAACTGCTAACCGTCTCTAGATGCTATGTCCCTAGACGAAGTAGGGGCCGGAGCATCTACTTCTTCTCCTGTATAGTGATTACATGGTCAGGTGGTTTGTGCATTGACTTAAAGAGATGAGGTTCCTTACATTCAGAAGAAATTCATCTCTTAGTCCTCATCTTTAGACTTAGTCACTTTGAAACATGATTTAGTTAAATTTGGCGGCCTGTCCCGACATATATACTTATTGACTTCAGTTTGAATAGAGGTATTGTGAACAACTGTGAACTTCGGCGTAGTTATTATAATGAATCTAGTGTTGAATTATGAAATTATTCCATGAATATAACTCATGAATTAGAGTTAATTCTACTCCTATGATATGATGAAGTGTTTTGGATGTGTTACGTGGCGACCTCTAGTACATGTGTGGTTGAGGTGCCCATACGACATAGCTCAAAGTTCGGGACGTGTTACACTAAGTAATACAATGGCCTAAAATAAAGGCGAATATCGATCCCTCAAAGACTTGTTTTAACTACTATTCTATTGTGGCTCAACTACTAAGATTAAATTAGTGCAAAAGTAACCAATAGGGTTTTGAAAGCTAAAAGCTAAATGTAAAGTATGTAGTGCATACAAATAAAACTTTAGAAAATCAATGGTCAAAAACCCACGGTTAGGGAACTTTGAATAATCATACTATGCTATTGAACTTCATTCGTTAAATTGCATATTTTGTTTATTGATTCATAGGATTTATTGCTTGATCATGGTCTGCCGACCTCTAATCGTCTACCTAAACTGGACATTACAACTATATCGTTGAGAGGGGTTGTAATAATCCAATTATATTCATGAAGCTATCATCCTATATCTGAACCATGCTATACTACTAGGTATATCCCTATACTAGTCGCTAATTCAAATTCCTTTGTTCATAAAAGAATAAGAACCTTTCTCTATCCATCCCCACATTCTATCTTCCTATTCCTACTCCTGAGATAACAAGGCCGACAAAATATTTATTATAAGGGTCACAAATCATTAAAATACTTTAACAAAATAGTGAACAAACAACCAAATATGATAAGCAATCCAAATAAACTCATTTCAAAGCGAAAGTAAACATGTTGTTGTCCTTCACACCAAAAAGGGGGATTTTTGCCACTAATAAACATAACCATAGTCAAAGTAATTTAATTCATGACTAAATCCATTAAAAATCTAAGTTAAATAGAAATAAACCCTAATTAAAGTTTGTAGCATCCCCTGCTAAATGATCTAAGATGTCAAAAAGTAATTACAAAGTGTTCTATTTATAGTGTGCAAGGTTTTGTCGTGTAAGAATCGGCTAGGAGTCATCGTATTTGGACAACCAAAATGGAGGGGGAGCCAATGGGATTAGTGCATTGGTCTAAAGAGGGCTCTCGGGCCTTAGTACCATGGAGTGGAAGAGGTGCTGCCCCTATATCGCCATGCAAACAAGAATTGTCCACTTGCATATAAACTTGTATCAAGGATTTCTCCTTCCATCCGAAGCCTGCGGTGTTCTTTCCCTATAATTTTACACTTTTGTATCATACAAATATCATCCTAATCAAATCATAAAGAATCATACATAATCAAACACAACGGAGTAGATCTCAAAACAATAAAATATCACGAACATCTAACTAGAAACACATGCTAAGAACTGGTTTCGCTCATTTAAATCATAAACTGTCTTGACTCTTGTCTTGATCCAATTAAAAATTAAATATCCTTAAAAAAAATTTCCACACAATATTACACATTCAAACCATAAGTAACTCATCATGCATGTTAGAATTCATCGATAACAACTAGTACAACACCTAGCTCAAGCTAGTAACACTAGTTTCCTCGTCCAAACTCTAAGTGATCAATTAGAATCCAAACTTTTTTTAAAACACCTTTAAACATTGTAATAAAATACTTAAACACTTAGATGCTTGTTTATTTTATTATAAACATATAAAACACATTAATTTCCCTCAAAACAAGGCTAGATAAGCTAGGGTAACAATACTAAAGTGCATAAATACACCCAACATCAAACATTCTGATAGGGGAGTTTTTTATTGGGAAAAAAATATTAAGACAAGAATGTAAGTTTCACTTCCATCATCATTATTCTGCCATTTCATCTAACCAAATCATGATTCAAAAGGTGAGAGTTGAACTGAAGTCACATACAAGGAGTAATAAGGAGACACCATGACACTCACAAGGTAAAGGGTAAGATTTATCAACACACTCACAAGACTGTTGATAATACATAGCTTGTCAAATTTACATGAAGAACAATAGAATAGGTGAGTTGAACACGAGAAACCTGTGGAATTAAGAAGCTAGGTGAAACATAGTCCTAGTGTACTACTGCTTACAACTCAAAGCACTTGGGTTCAGTTACTACTTACTGATTATTTCCAAAATCCCCCATTTACTTTTTTGCCCTACTCATGAATTACATCAAGTGGAAAAACTTTTTAATATCTTCCCTATAGGCTCGACCCAAACCTAGTAGGGATACTATATTTGGCATAGACTGTAACATACTTTTTTTGGAGGTTAGTCTTTAGAGAGATCACTGCTAAAACAGCATATAGTTGTGACTACCTAAAAGCTAGAGGTCATGATGACACTTGTCATGACAAACCTTTATAAGTAAGACTAGCACCCAAACTAACATGAAAAGAAACAGACAATGCCGTTATCAAAGGTAAGGCTTCTAGAGTAAAAAATGAACAACACGATATAGTAATAACAGAAATACATAACAAAAAATTCCATACAAATATCCCAAAACCTGGTCTCATAGTTTAAGAACAAGCTAGTACAACTGGAGGTAAAAAATATAAAAGAATATCCAAACAAGAACGAAACTCTGCCTCTGAATTCATGTAAAACATAGTCTACATAAGAATATATAGAAGTCAACTCCAGATCCATAGATCAACCGCCACCTAAAATTGGCTTAAAGTATCGCCCGAATAAACTATCTTAACTCAAACCTTCATCTGCAATAAAAGGCATAGTAAGGGTGGGTACAATGCACTTATACTTAATAGGTTTCTTAGTCTGCCTACGTAAATTAAAAAATAATGAATATAAACATAAACTATGGGCACAAATCCAACAATTAAAAATGTCCCAAATAGTAGGCTACACTATCTCACCTATAGTTATAACAAAAACTCATTTGACAAGTATAGGTAAAGGAAATAAGAAGGAACACATAGGTACATTAACTACAAGTATAGAAAAACAGAATAAATTGGCAGATATCAAGTCAAAGAAAGAAATACAATCACAATATAGGAACAATATATGTAGTGCAATGAAAAAGATAAGGGCGATGATGATGATGATGCATGATGTCATCACACAACCTCCATATAACCTACCAAGCCCTACTCTTAGGCAGGACCCAGGGGAGATTCGTCAACCCACACCTATAAAGCTTTGCTCCCAGGTACGGAAAATGGGTGCTTCGTCATCCCATATACAACTAATATCCAATACCAATATCCATATCTCTATTTTAACACACATCGGTAGAAGGTTTCAAAGATGTCACATTTTCTATCAAAAAAAGCAAGTATTTAATATTTCCATAGTGATACCAATGTTTCATGAATGAATATGATATAAGGATATAATGCTCAAACCAACCAACATGAGAATTTATAATATACCAACTATGTGAGAAAAAAATCAACTCAAATTAACCAAACATCAATATATCAATACCAGTGTATAACATCATATAAGACCCCATGCTATCACATATAGTAAACAATATGTCAAGACCACAAAATATTATCCACACATGTCCATAAACAAGAACATAAGTTACCTAACATATTCTCTATGATACAACTCTATACCTAAGCATGCTTTTACTTTATTATTAATTAACCAATCCAGTCTGAAGAAAGTTAAGTCATAACATATCTTGAATGTTGAAAACTAAAACAAAAAGTCTCCAATTGGCACTTTCCCATCATGAACGAAGTCGATATCAACAAAAACATACAAATATAGTATCTATACATAAAATAAAGCCAATGAATCCTATATTTTCCAATTCTAAATTGGTGTAAAATGGACCCCTTAAATGGTTTTTTAAAAAATGAAGGGTAAAATAAATTTTTTTGTCCAAAACATGTTTTCCACGATTAAAAGAACTTAGAGGAGATATTCAAAGATAAAATAAGTTTAAATTAGTGTTTAAAATTAAAGAATACTATTTTTAGGTGTTCCTTGATAAAATCCCTAAATTTCATCTTTAATACTTAGTTTAAAAAAGATTTTAATGATTAAATCAAGGAAAAGTAGTTAAAATAGGAATTTTGGAGCTTAACCAAGCTTAGAATGGAATAAAATGCTAAAAAAACTCAAATGCCAAGCTTCAAGTCCTAAAATAGGAAGAATTACAAGAAAAGAGGAATTAACTAACCAAAGTATCACTTACACAATCACTAGGCCACTTAAGAGACCAGGTGTCGCTTATGTGATACTTTTTTGATCGCGTAAGAGACCCTATTATAACTAAATAAATGGTTTTGTATGAAATATAGATGCCGTGTACCCTGTAGCATGCTCAGTTAGGTTACTTAAGAGACCAAAATATTGCTTAAGCAGGTGCACAACTGAGTTCTACACCAACTGGAGACTTAGAAAATTCTATGTTATTGCAGAATATTTGGGATTCATCCAAAATCTAGAAAAGGAAAATGGACTATGCTACCCTATCAAATTTGATGCTTAAAAGTCAATGTCCATATCAGAATTACAACACAAATACATTTTAACAAAGTTAACCCCTGAAAACCAATTTCACAAATTATCGAACCAAGGGTTGAAATGAGATTTGAAAGTTTTAAAATCACTTCAACTATGAGACTAACTTAAAATTGATATTCTAGATCTTATGGTTTAGACCGTTTTCCATTGGATGCATAAATCAACATATGCTGACTGAAGTAAACTATAAGGCTTTTCAAGCAACCAAAAACCACAAACTCGCTCTAATCTTATAAAATGCATTAGGAATAGTTCCAAACATCCTCACACACTAGAATTACCATATGGAAACCACTGGGAGGGATTAAATAGTAAAATTATAGAAAAAATAAATATTCATTCAAATTAGGTCATTATATCATCCACCACTAAGAATCTAGTTTGTCCTCGAACTAAGGGATATGGAAAAACCTAAATACACGAAGAGTAGTGGTGTAATGACCCTTCTAGTCATTTTTCATATTTCTCCTTAAATTTACCATAACGGCTTCTGCATAACATCCCTATGTTATTTACTACTTGCTAGTACTGACTGTTTGGCTACCAAGCAGTTTATTTATTTTTTAGAACCAATTCCATGTTTAGATGTCTTTGTTAGTCCCAAATGGCCACCGAGAAAAGACTTTTGTAAAAAAACCTCGTATGAGAATTTAGACTACGACAAAAGCTCCAAAATATAAATTTTAGGCTAGGTAGACTTTTTGTTTGGGTTCCAATGCACCCAAGCTCATTTTGACCTATTGGTCAGAAAGTTGAAAAATTTGTAGTTTAGGTGTGGGACTCATATTTGGTTTAAACGACCTCAGATGGAAAATCCAACTTTCCCATAACGTCTAAAATATTTAATTTAGTATGGTTACATAGTTCATTTTTGTAAATTGAATTCCGAATGAATCTCCTTGCATGGAGGGTCGATAAATACACCCCAATGTCGTGAATTTGGTTATTTTTACTTCATCCTTGAAAGCCAAGAACCCTAAATTGGTATAACTTAAAATTGTGATTTGTGGTTGACTTGGGATCTTGAAGAATATCTTTTATCAAGATTATCATCAAAATTAAGTTAAGATTTCATTACTTTTTAGATGAAATTATTTGTTCTTAACCAAAACCATAATATATTGTAAGTATTGACTTTAGCCCCATATTAGGTTTGTTGTCACCCATTTCTTTAGGTTTATGATTCCTTGTTCATGTATAAATGCTTGGTTGACCTCGAAAATGTCATTTCTATAAGTGGAACCCACATGGAATTTTTGTGTCATTTTTGAAGCCAAATCAAAATGGTGAAAATGTGTATTGTTATTCTTTGATCGATGAGTAGATTATGATTTTTATAGTATGATGGTCTTTTGATTATTATGAATTCCAGATGGACATTGATAAAGGATGTAAGGTTTTTTGGTTCTCCTTTGAGGTAGGTTTCTACCTACTCTTCTTTGAGGATGACGTATGTTATATATGGCATGTGAATGTGAATGTTAGGCTTGATTATGAGTAGAATAAGTTAGTCTTAATATTGATGATTTTGTATTAGATGATGGTGTTGGACTGTATGTTTATGCCCCTTTTAGAATACTATTGCCTTCTTCTTTATTGACTAGTTTATGGCATGGATATGATTTGATGTTATGTTTGGGATTTTTCTTTGGCATGGGAAGCATGTTTAGTATATTTGACCTTAGTTACTATAGACTAGTGACTTTAAAATCTTGATTTTGGTAGAATTGACTTAAATGCCCATGTGTCTAATCAAAGTTCCTATCTTTTATTTGGTTATGGCTTGCTTGATATCTTGAAGTTGAACTACCTTAGCCTAGTTTGGGGCATAGATTTCCTAAATATTAAAATTAAGGATTATAATTGGGTTCATCATGACTAAGCGATAAATCCCACTTTCAAACTTAATAATGGATTTATTTTTAGTAAGGACTATCTGTTTTAATGAACAATTTATATGTAAAAAAGGATAATAATGAACTTTTAAAGAATTTACCAATATATGTTTCACGCTATGATTTGACACTACTAAGTACTCTATCATTAAAGATTCCAACCCTTTCTACACTTCGTAATCAATTATTCTGGAAGATTACTCCAACCAAAGGATTTATGAATTTACACTCTTTTAGCCACAACTTTAATTCGTGCATATATTGTATATACGCTTATGGATAATGTGATATTAATGATGGGAATTGAATTATAGTAATATAATATACCTTTCTTTTCCTTTCATGATTATTTAAGTTAGCCCTCATTAGGATTATTCGTTTCTTTAGACCCATTAGGACTTGTTCTTTACTATATATCTCATGGGGCCTGCACTTTACTTTATCCCTCATGGTGTCGCTCTTATTGACTTTGACTTGGATATTATGATGTGATGATACCTAATAAGGCCAGAGGATATTATAATGATATGATGATAACTGGTAAGGCCAAAAGATTTTATGAATATATAATGATACCGGATAAGGCCGGATGCTGTTATGATATATAATGACACCCGAAAAGGTCAAAAGATATTGTGATGAAGATTTTAATAATTGATAAGGACAGAGGATGATTATATTGATGTGACAATATGTACATCTATCAATTTGAGTGTGGCTAGCCCTATGTATGGAAACTATATATATATATTCTCGGTAATGCCGAAGGTTGATTATGATGGAGATTGTAATGATGATGAGATTGTGATATTGATTTTTTACATTGTATTCATTCTTCCATGTGCACCACCTATCAACAGTATGCACCTATGTATATAAGCCGGTATGGGATGGTTATCTAAATATGGGTTATGACTATGCCTTGTTTAGTTTTACTCTAATTGCACCCTCTGAGATTGGGCAGTGGTCATAAACATATGATGGGGTAGGTATTTGGTTGTCTATAATAGTTGGTTAATCTGTTGTTATTTATATTACTATTATCATTGTTATTGATAGTTACAACAAATTGGTCATTGATTAGTATCGCGATTTGAGGTATGATTCTTGCCTTTTCTATTATGTGATTTCATTATTATGCATGATTAATTCATGATGAGACAAAAGAATTAGAAACCCTGAGTATTTTAGTACTAAATCCCGATATAGGGTTATAATGAGGCCTTAAAGTGAAGATACGATGGCCTAAGATACGCCTTGAGTTAACCTTATAACTATATACATATATATGTTTGTGTAGCTATATGTAGCAATGGTGTTATCATATATCCCTTCCTTCACATTTGAATATTATATATTCATTCCTTAGCCATGTTTATTGTTATATAATTTTCTTTTATCCTTTATTCGAAAAATTTCTAGGGATATACAGTATAGTGTTGAGATTTTTAAGTATGGCTTGAATAGGATAGTTCTTCCTTGACACTTCGTTGGTCATCTTGAATCAAAACAATGCCTCAATCATAAACTTTGTAAGTAGCTATCTGAAATTATAAATTTCATCCTTCTACTATAACATCTATGTAGAAGGGAAGAATCTACTCATAAACTATGTCTTAAACTTGTACCAAGTAGTGATAGATCCTCTGAGAAGTTCCCATAGCCATAGTGATGCTTTATTTTTCAAAGAAAATGAGAACAACCTCAATCTTAATACATCCTAATTAACCCTTGAAATATTATAATTTGTGCAAATCCCTAGAATATTTATTCAGTGCATGTTTTCTTCATCCTTACCTGTTCCCAAAAATACACACTTCAGATTCAATAATTGGATCATAGCACTAGTGATATCAAAATTTACATTAGGGGCAAAAGAAGGAGAAATAATGGCCCAGACTTAGTAGGCTCAACATAACCTAAATTTTCATCATTATTCGTATATTTTTCTAAGTGTTAATATGCAAGAATAAATGAAGCCCTGCCTCTCTGAACTCAACAATCAACAACTTGTCTCGGTCATACCATTTCTTCCTACTAAGCTACTACCGAATCTATAAAAAGTTTGGCTTCTTCTACTTCTCTATGTTGTTTCTCCAATAGTTCTTACGTATAAAAGTCTGTAATATTCTATGGGTCTATAGGAATATACAGCGGTGCCATATTTGGATCCACTGGTGGGTGATCTTGAACTCCTTCACCAACTTTCCTTTACATCCTTCTTGGTTTTTGAATGATTCTTCTTGGTTATGGATCAAGAAGTAGTAAGGGATTGCCTCTACTCTTAGTACTTGGCGTACACCAGTTTATGTTAAATAGATAATTGAAAATAAAAAGTTGCATACTTAAATTTAATTCACTTTTCATTTATCTTTCCCGGCAACGGCACCAAAATTTGATGTTGTTTAAAACTACACCATGATTAAAAGTATAATATTGTTGATTTAAAATATAATAACCCTATAAGGTTGGGGTCAACCCCTTAGGTAAAACATGAACAGTTGCTTGACTTGATGTTATCCATGAGCCGTACACGATAGTAAATGGGGGGATTTTGTTATCAATCATAAATAGTAACTAACTCTTGAGTGCTTTAGAGTTATAATCAATATCAGATGAACACTAGGCTTATGTTCCCTTAATGTTATGAACTTCATAAATTTCTCGTGTTCAACCCAACTATTCTGTTGTTCGGCATGCAAGTACTATAAATAAGTCTTATCTACTACCAGGTTAGCTCAACAGTAAATTTCACCCTTTACCTAGTAACGCTCAGTTTATTGCCTTATTTCCCTATGATACAACCTTAGATACACTTTTTGGGGTAGGATCAAGTGATAAGATGATATGAACAGACTAAAAGATAGAGGTAGAAAGATCAAATAACTGTTTTAATCTTCTTTTTCCAATTATAAACTCATTAGTTATCGAATCGATGTGAATAAAAGCTATCTTAAGCGTTTATTGCTATTATGAGATTAATTATAGCAATGTAGAATTATTATACATGAAAAACCGTATAAAAATTGAGTCTCACATAAAGAATACATAAAATTAATTGCACGAGAATAAGATGAATAAATTCCAAAGTCTCTAATTGAATAAACCCTAAAATCTTAAGAACAATTGTAAAAGTATTGTAATAATATGTAAGAGCATTTAAATGGGAGTTCAATATGCAAAAGAAGACTGTGTCATTTCAACCTAATAAAATATAGCCCCTAGGGTATTTATTGTATCTTAAAATAAAAGAAAATTCTATTAAAAATAGGGAAGATAAAGTTAAGTCGACAGTTGAAATGATATAGTCTTGACTCATATCGGTTCAATACAAGTCGTACCCTACCTTATCTTATTTGTTCCATTGTCTGATCTTCCCATGGCTTTAACTTTCTATTCAATAGTTGACATCTCTATATGAGTCATACCTAAGTGTATGACTCATTTCCTCAACTCACATCTACCTGGGACATCAGTCTTCCAAGGTTTGAACACTAGTTTGTATACGATATACCTATACGAGTCATACTCAAACTTTCGACTTGTATTTCTTTGACACTTTAAATCCTAGATGTACCTTACATTTTGGTATGCTTATGACTTCTATATATACTTCTATCTTATATTATGACTGGGATACTTGAGTCATATTTTTCTCATACTTGGATACTTTATTTTTCTTTTAATTCAGTTACTCATTCGATTTAGTACATGAGTCGTCTCAACTAGTTATAACTTATGAGATGAATTGTATACTTAACAGAGTTGATTTTTTTCAGGTCTTTTTCTTCTTTTTTATTCCAATACCGTTGTAGACCTATTTTACTTGAAATTCACACCAAAGTGCATAAGTTCATGGTTTTAAGCATCAAAAGTGTCATGTTTCCATGCCGCATTAGCAGGGTACATAAGTTAAATATGAGTAACAAACATGTGGTACTTAGTAGGAAGTTGTCGATTGAGCTCTAAATATAAATCCAATATATATAACATATAAACAAAATATAAATAGCACCCAATGTTCTACAACCACATAAATAACCAGTAAGATAATAAGGATAACTTATGCTATTCATGTCCAGGAGACTAACATAATAGCACTAAGGAAATGTCAAGAATGAACTATCCTGTTCCTGCCATACTTAGAAATCTCAACACTATATCGTATATCCCTAGAAATTATCTGAATAAAAGATGAAAGAAGATTATATAACAATATACATGGCTAAGGAATGAATCTATAATATTCACAAGTCAAGAAAGGGATATACGATTACACATAACTATATATAGCTAGATATACATATATTTAAGCATATATAAGCATATAGCTAGACATATATCTATATATACATATATATATATGTTCATATATATAGTTATAAAGTCAACTCAAGGCATATCTTAGGC
Organism: Capsicum annuum; assembly: GCF_002878395.1. Classification (NCBI taxonomy): domain Eukaryota; kingdom Viridiplantae; phylum Streptophyta; class Magnoliopsida; order Solanales; family Solanaceae; genus Capsicum; species Capsicum annuum. The sequence goes on along the minus strand of NC_061114.1, from coordinate 150,439,704 downwards.
CATCATATCTTCACTTTAACGCCTTATTATAACCCTATCGTGATTTAGTACAATCATACACAGGGTTTCTAATTCATTTGTCTCATCATGAATTAATCATGCATAATAATGAAATCATAAGATAGAAAAGATCAAAATCATACGTCAAATCCAGATACTATTAATGACCAATTTTTCATAACTAGACATAACAATAATCATATCAATGATAATAAAAATATCAATAATAGAACACTAATCGAATATTCTAGATAACCAAATACCTAACCTATCATATGCTTACAACCACCAACCAAGGCTCGGAGGGTGCAATAAGCATATAACAAAACAAGGTATAGTCATAACCCATATTTATACAACCATCTCATACCAGCTTATATACATAGATGCATACCGGTGATAGGCGGTGCACATGTAAGAAAGAATGCAATGTAAAAAATCAATATCAAAATCTCATCATCATAATGATCTCCATCATAATCAACCTTTAGCCTTACTAGGAATTTATATATATATAGTTGCCATACATAGGTCTAGCCATACTCGAACCGATAGATATATATATTGGCACATTAATAAAATCATCCACCATTCTTATTGGGTATTAATATAATTTTAACTATATCTTTTGGCTTTTTTGGGTGTCATTACTTCATCATAACATCCTCTGGCCTTTTTGGGTATCATTATATATTCATAAAATCCTTTGACCTTACCTATTACCATCACATGAACATAACATCCTTTGTTCTTATTGGGTATCATCACATCATAAAATCCAAGTTAATGTCAATAAGAGCGAGCCCCACAAGGGCTAAAGTAAAGTGCAAGTCCCATAAGGGCTATAATAAAGAGCAATCCCCATAGGGGCTAATGAAAAGAACAAGCCCTACGAGGGCTAAATTAAATAATGAAGAAGCAAAAAGCAAGGTAGATTATATTACCATAATTCATTAGCCATCATCAATATCACCTTATTTATAAAAATATATACAAAAGTTTCACGATCTCAAGTTGTTGCTAAAAGAGTGTAAGTTTATAAATATATTGCTCAGAGTGATCTTCCATACTAATTCATTGTGAAGTGTAGAAAGGGTTAAAATCTTTCATAACAAAAATAATTAGTAGTATCAAATCTTAGACTAAAACTTATCTCAACCAATTCTTTAAAAATTCATCGTTATCCTCTTTTACATATAAATTATTCATGCTAGTATTCACCCCATAACCATCTCTAAATATTGCATCCCCACGTGATGTAGGCTCCAGTGCTACTTTTAATTTTCCTGTGTAGATTTTGATAGATCAGCTCAGTTCATTAGTGTTTGGTAGTAAAGTGGAGAACTTTCATTCCTCCAAAAGATAAAGTCATTTCATCAGTTTCTTTCCGTAATTTAGAAGTGAAGCGTTCACATTAACATTGTCATTGTAAGAGTTAGGGGCATGTCAAAAAGTTTTGTTGGTAATTATTTGGTAGAGGATTTTTTTAGACTATTGTCGACTTGGGATGGCTTGATATGATTTGGTTTTGTTTGATTTGTCTTGGTTATAGACTATTATAATGTCTTTAAGATTTAATTTTCTTATCTTGTTATATATTTGTAATTTATTCAACATGGGATGTATCAGGGATACTTGTTTGGGTATTAGTGGTGGTTTCCAGTACTTGTTAGACTTGAGACATCCATCACAGCCTGACCCTTGTTTGAGTCATGACAAGATGGTATTTGAGCACTATGTTCATGGTCAGTTAGGTGTCACGAAAGTTGTGTTGAGTATACTCTCTTTAATGGTTTGTAGCGCCATACTTATAAGGGAGATTCTACAAGGTATTTGTAAATTTTTCCATTTTTTATTTTATTATTTTGGGTTGTAGTGTCTAAGGTCTTGGATTCCTTCAATTCCCACTTGCTTATTTTTTAGATCATGCCTCTCAGACAGTCTGAATCTCAAGGAAACTCTTCTGTCCCACTTGAGTAAAAAATGTTTTGGGATCGCCCTACTTATGGGGTTTAGACTTAGTCTATGGGTTTAATTTTTTATTTCGCTCTTGGAGTTCCACCGGTTCCCTCTTGACCTTATCGGGCTCCTCGAGCTAATGTGTTGAATGAGGAATTCTGTCATTCTAGTTAATTGTTATATCAATTGGTATCTTCTCAATATGATCATGCTTCTTTTGTTACTCTATCTTCTAAGGCATCAAAGGTTGCCCATTTTATAAGGCTAGGCCCTTCTGCATTCAACGATATTAAGGTTGAGGAGGATCCTCAAGGTTTTCTCGATGAGATGGAGAAGATCTTTTGAGTTATGGTTGCTTATAATATGTATTGTGTTGAATCTGTAGACTATTAGTTAAAGGATGTAGAATACCAATGGTGTGAGGAATGTAAATAGTCTAGGGGACATGATACCGAATTTGCACTGTGGGTTAATTTCTCTAGTGCTTTCCAAGACTACTTTATTCCTCTAGAGTTGAGATAGGCAAAATCAGAAGAGTTTGTTTATCTGAGGCAAGGCGGGATGATTATAAAGGATCATGCCTTCAAATTCTAACAGTTGTCCCAATATGTGATAAGCACAAATTACACCTCTCTTATGAGAGAGTAAACAGTAATTGTCCAATATATAACCCAAATAGGTTGGGGTCAAATCCCATAAGGAATATATTGTTTATCAATACTATTTGTAATTCAATTAACTAATAGCTAATAGCTTCCTGGGAATGGGGGTTTTTAGAGTCCAAAAGAAATGTCACTGTTCACTTTGTTTTAGTAACTTGCAGCCAAGATTTTAATGTTTCAAATTAGTGTTATGGTACAACTAGAGTTGTGTTAACATTGAGTATTGAAACTTGATGTACATTAGTTGTAACTTAAGATTCTCATGACAAGTAGAAACAACAGATTATCATTATCAATACTATACTAAATGTCTCTTGACCTATTTAGATATTAGATTACCTAATTTTCTCAAACATAGGAAATCCTTATACGTAACTTTATCTTATCTTGAGTTAATTAACCTTATTACAACATTAATCATTAGATGGAAATTTAATGCTTCCAAATACCCATTGATAATTCACTTCCTATTAAATTAATTTCTTGATTCAAGCAAACCAATCGTAAGGTTTAATATATTTTGTTCAACCAATAGATATTATGCAGAATAGAAAAATTATCAAGAAGTTCCTATTATCTTTGGAATCTTAATAAACTAAAGAATTCACAAGGACAATCTCATATATCCCACAATTCTAATTAAAACAATTAGCTCCACATGATGCAGAAAGAAACAATATATGTAAGATTTGCAATTAAAAAATAGTTAACTAAAAATGATGAAAAATATAATATTGTTCTTCATTCCCAATCACAAGAAAAATCCAAAACGAAAATAATAATCCCAAAAGCTTAATTCAAAAATTTAGAGTGAAAGTATGAAAAATGGCTGTATGGAACAAGTTCAAGATGCTTATGGAAACCTAGGATTTTCCTATAAAAAGTACAAATTTTTTTTTATTTGAAATTCAAATTCAAGATTTTCTGCCATACAGCTAATTACATGATCTAACGGTTTATCACATATTTGATGACCTATCAAACCAGGTCGTCAACTATTCTTCCCCTTTCTTGCTTTCTGCATACAGCTGACGACTAGTCCAGATGACCTATAGCATACATGACGGCCTATTTGAACAGGTCGTTAACTATCCTTCCTCTTTCTTGTTATCTTCTTACAGGTGACAACCAAGTCTAATAACCTATCTATTGTGGACGATCTATCCGACCATATCATCAACTATTCCTTCCTTTTCTTTAAATTTATCTATGGGTGATGGCCAAACATGAAGACTTATTAGATGGTTGATGACCTATTAGGCCGGTCATCAACTATGATATTCTGCTATGCTTTGATAAAAACTTGTTCTTCTTGATGTAATTATCAGAGGTTTTTATGCATCTTGAATTCCCTGCAATATCATATGAAATACAATAAAAATGAAAATATTTATTTAGAAACTTAAAATTATTTTGAGTTAAAAGCCCTAAATGTGTTGACACAAAGCTAGCACATCAACACCTTCAACTTCAAATACTTGCTTGTCCTTAAGAAACTAATATAACATTATAGACACAATCACAACACCAAGGTAACGAGTAGCATTTTCTTCTATTATTTCTTACTCAAAAGAAAGAAAGCGTGATATTTTCTTGCAAAGCAACATTAAGATTCCACATCATCTCCAAAGTTCAGACTCACAAAACATTACTTATACTTAGAGTAGTCAATCAAATATTTAGCAAGTTCCACAACTATTCACATGCCCTCATGTAGAAGAAACAGGTTCCCGACTCCACATGCCCTCTGAACGAAGGCTCAAATTGTGCACTTACAATACCAAAAGATTACCCTTACCATTCCTATTTGTTCATATAATAATCAAGCAAAGATCACTACAGGTCTTTCTATGCTTGAAATGAAGGATCAAGTACGGGAAAAGTTTATTTGGGCATGGTGACATAGCTTCTCTTTGAGAAATTTCACAACTTTATCTAGGACGACTTATTCCCTTACATTCTTCTCCAAAACACTTTCACATCCTTCTCAACAATTAAACTCAGGACTTTTTTATTTCTGCACCACTTTATATGTATGTATATATATATATATATATATATATGCACATACCAAGTTACACAACACTTAGAACATATTTTTCTCCACCAGCCTTTCTAATGCAACCACCATCAACTCAGGTGATTTGCCAAAGTTGATGTGTAATATGTCCAAAGAGAAACTTGGCTAAGACGGGTCTTACTTGAAAACTCAATAACAACTTATTAAGTTGTTGTAAAAGAAGGTATTGTAATGGCTCAAAAGGGATCAAAATTAATTATCATATGTACCTAAAAGTTGACTAATAAAAAATGTCTTATGATCACTTCTCAGTCGACTACTTAAGACCCTACAGAATGATTTATGCAATTTCTAGATGAATGTATACAATAAGAACATATTCAAGCAAAATCTCACTCTCTCATGGCATGGAATTGTGCGGACCTTACCAAATACTCAATAAAAACTCAATCCTAAGTAGGAAATATTGCATACCTTTAAACAATAGAAATAGTTTCCATGTTCCTAGAAATCAATCTCACAATCAAAAAGTTTTGGTGGGTATAATAGTCTTACAATCATTGACTCAAAATCAAAGATTATTTGATACTCATTTACTTATTACTATCCATGCATACACAATACGCAGACATAATCAAATAGACTTAAACATGTTGGTTCACTAAGTAGTACTCAAGGTTATAGAACAAAGACAATACACCTTGAGGTCGAAATTACCCCCACCCCCACAAGTAAAAACATGTATTATCCCCAATGAAAAAGATCAAAAAGTAACAACAAGATATAGAAGATACCTACACCACCTTAAATACATAAATCATGAACTACTGACTCAATTTCTACATCATCAGTAGGAGCAATCTCATTCGTAGCATCAGGTTGTGTTGACGCATTTACCACAATGGTTGGTGGAGTGAAAAACTTCCCAACACTCTTACTAACAAACAATGAAGGACAAATAGATGATGCTCCCATAGCTCTTGCTCTCAATGCTTCCTCAATTGGCTTAACCTCTACCATCGATTCCTGTAAAGGTTTTTTAGCTTCTTCTTATTTGTATATTTCTATGCTCTTCTCTTAGCTCTTGTTTCTTCATCACTATGACTTTTTTTCTTGCCTTTGCCTTTCAAGTCTAGCTTTTCTTTAATTTTTTCCATTGGTTTCCCAGTGATGTCAATCAATAAAGGTTTTTCCTTAGATTCTTCAGCTATAGGATCTAATGATATCACAATCTGGTGGCTCTACAGTGCCACAATATTAGCTTTATCCTTGTCCATGGCTGCCTTGAAAACTATAAGGTCAAGAAATGACATATTTCTTAACCTTTAATTCACTCTATTCTTTATGTCATCAATGCATCCATGCAGAGTTAAGAAAGGTGTAATGACTACCTAGATTCTCTTATCAACAACTACCATAAACTGATTAGGAAAATGCTTTAATTAATCTTCAAACCTCTTCCATTGCTTCACCATATTCCTAAAATTATATGGCATTAGCGCATACTCAGATATTAGTGCAATAACTACAGGATTGTCTTTACTTGTAGGAACTAAAGCATCTCCTATAAAAGAGTTTGCTTGTACAGACTCAGGAATTAACACCTGCACATTCTATGTGGAACCATTTATAGTAGCAGCTGTTTAAACTCCTTCAGAGATGATTATATCACCCGCTACCTCTGTTTCTTTACCTAAGACTAACATAGGCAGATTATTAGCTAACTTGATAGGATTATGAGTTTCAATAGTAATGGCCTCCTTATCTAAGCCTATAATTTCTGGCACATGAGTTGCTTCATGCAACCTTGTAATTAGACAAGGAAGTAGGTATACAATTCTGGGTCATGTTTCCCAAATCTTAATCTCATCAGCAATAATTTTCCTAAAGTTCAAGAGAATGTTGGATTTTAAGCTTGCTACTTGAACTGCTTTATCTTCACCTATGATGTTGTCTCCTACTATTGGCATCAATCTGGATCTCACCACTCCCTACCAAAACATTGCTTCTTGAGTCAAGGATGCTTTAAAAATTCTTCCACTTGGATTATGTAGCCACTCGGGCTCTCCATCATCTATAACTTGTGCTAACTAAAGGAAATAATTTGCTTTATCTTCCATTTTGTGGTATAACTCCTGTGAAGTGACTAGGGGAATGAAGCTTGGGCCATATAAAAATTAGATTATTATTCTATCTGATAGATTGACCATCACACTACTCACTGGTGTTTGTTTCATATTCGACATGTCTATAGTTTTTTCCCCCTTTTTGCATATGTTATCTAAGGTTGCTTGGTAGTTCACATGAAACCCACTCACCACTATTAGACAGAATGTATCACCTCCTTTTGTCATCCATACTAAGTCATATTCTTTGAATGCCCTCCCTATCTGTGGGTACCTGTTTAATCCAGAGGTGATAATCTTTATCTCTTCATATATAGGCCTCTTAGGAATCCTTTTTCTTATTGCTATCAACCTATCATGATAGATTATTTTTGGTCCAACAACCCTCCATCTCACACTACTCATATGCCTAGATTCATTAATTTTTTTAGATCCCCTTTTGTATAAGAGTTTTTCTCCGTTTGTTGCTTGGAAGAAGGTTTTTCTAATTAACGTTGTTCAAAATTGGGCTAATCTAAATAAGTATGTTTAGATAAAGGGGAGTCTTTTTCTTCAAAGTTGACTTCCTTAATAACCCTCTCTTCATGTTGAGGAAGAGGTTCAGCTATCCTGAGACTTTGCCTTGTACATCTCTGAAGTTATGGCTCTTCTTGCTCACTTTTAGACTCATTAAAGAGTCTTCAAATCATGTTCTCTTTTTTCTCTTTCTTGGTAGCTTTCATTGACATCCCATTAGGTGGCATGATTATTTCTACAACTAGTAAGAAGACGAGAGTAGTTCTCCTAGCCTTCTGGTTCATTGCATATACATCTAAGAACCTTAAAAATGAGAAACAAAAAATAAACATAAAATTTAGGAAACTTAAATAAGAGCCAATTGTCATAGATGTACTCAATTGAAAATTATATTCCCTGGCAGTGACACCAAAATTTGATACACCCAAATTACACCTCTCTTATGAGATAGTAAGTGATCATCGTTAAATATATAACCCAACTATGTTGGGGCCAAATCCCATAGTGAATATGGTGTTAATAAAGTCTATTTGTAATTCAATGGACTAATAACTAATAGCTTCATAGGAAAGGGTTTTTTTAGAATTTAAATAAATGTCACTGTTCACTTTGTTTTAGTAACTTGTAGCCATGATTTCTTTGTTTCAAATTAATGTTATGGAAGAACCAGAGTTGTGTTCAAAATGAGTATTGACACTTCATGCACATTAGTTGTACCTTAAGATTCTCATTACATGTAGGAATAATAGATTATCATTATTGATGCTCTATCTAAATCTATTGACCTATGGAGATATTAGATTACCTAATTTTCTAAAACATAGGAAATTGTTATACTTAACCTGATCTTATCTCGAGTTCATTAACCTCATTAAAAAATTAATCTTTATATGGAAATTTAATGCATCAAACTTTCGAATCTTAATAAACTAATGAATTCACAATGCCAAACTTATAGAAAAGAAAACTCTGGTTAAAAAATTCCTCATGACAAAGAAAGAAACAATATATGTTTGATTCATAATTCAGAAATAGTTAACTTACAAATGATGAAAAATATCATATTGTTCTTCCTTCACAATCACAAGAGAAATCCAAAGCAAAAATATTAATCCCAAAAACATAATTCAAAAATTCAGAGAGAAAGTATGAAAAATGGTTGTTTGGAACAAGTTCAAGATACTTATGGAAACCTAAGATTTTCCTATAAATAGTGCAGATCTTTTCTAATTTGAAATTCAAATTCAAAGTTTTCTGCCTTATAGCTGACAACATGATCTGATAGTTTATCACACAGTTGATGACCTATCTGGCTAGGTCGTCAACTATTCTTCCCCTTTCTTACATTTTATATATAGCTGATGACCAGGCCTGATGACTTATCACATAATTGACATCCTATCAGAACAGTTTTTCAACTATTCTTCCACTTTTCTATTATTTGCTTATAGATGTCGGCCAGGCCTGATGACCTACCACATAGTTGATGATCTATCAGACCAAGTCATCAACTATTTCTTCCTTTCCTTGAAATCTATCTATGGATGATAGCCAAGTCTAACGACTTATCAGATGGTTGACGACCTATTAAATAGGTCATCAACTATGATCTTCTGTTCTACTTTGATCAAAAGATGTTCCTCTTGACATAATTATCAGAGGTTTTCATGCATCTTTTCTTCCCTGCAATGTCATAAAAAATACAATCCAAAGCAATAATTGTTACTTAAGAACTTACAATTATTCCGAGTTAAAAGCCTTAATTATGAAGAAACAAATATAGCTCATCAATATGATCCTAAGTTAGTGTCTAGCATAAGGGATAGAATGAGTAAATTCACATCCGGGTTGTCCCATGATTTAATTGTAGATAGGAAGGTTGCCTTGTTGAACATGGAATAGACATCTCCATATTAGTTATGTATATGGAGAAGGTTAAGAAAGAGAAGACAAAACAGTGGAGAAATGGGAAAGATAGAATAACAAATTTACATTTTTTTATCAAGGTAGAGGTCGGCAACAATGTAGTAGAGATGGTGGAAAGTGGTCAAAGAATAAATGGGGGAGTTTTGGTTCCTACTCTATGGCTAGTGCTCCTTGTCCAAAGAGTTTGGGTGATTATGTTTCCTAGTAAGATAGTAGGTTTAGGGCATAGGTGCCTAATTTTAGGTTGGTGGGCCTTACTCAACTTCATCATAGCTATATTTTTTATTCTGAGGGTCACCGTGAGTTTTATAAAGAAGAAAGGAAAAAGTGTTTTAAATATGGTCTAACCGGTAATGTACTGAGGGATTGTACTTCTAAAGTTTCTTCAGGAGAAAATAAGATTCCTATTTCTGTGTTATCATACTTCTGCACCAAAGAGTGCTGCTTCTACTTATGGTACCGACATCGAACAAAGTTACTTGTATGTTCTGGCTACTCGTTAAGACTCTAAGGTATCTCTTGATGTTGATATCGTTATGTTATGATTCTTTTCTCTTTAGTGTATTTCTTAACCGATACACGGTATACTCTTTCTTATGTGACCCTATTTATAGTTGTGCATTTTTGTCAAGTCCAGATAGTATCCCCGATCTCTTATCTATTTTAACCTCAGTGGGTGACTCTGAGGTTGTTAGAAGATTCTATATGGGTTTTGTGGTATTTGTTGGTTGTAGAGACACTCGAGTAGATCTGATAGAGTTTGACATGGTTTATTTTGATGTCATATTGGGGATGGATTAGTTGTACTTGTACTATGCCTAGTTAGATTGTTAGATCTGTAAAGTTATGTTAATATTCCCTGATAAGATAGTCATTAAGTATGAAAGGTGTTCTATAGTGCCTAAGGGGAAGTTTATATCATATTTTAGAGCTCGAAAGTTTATTTCCAGGAGGTGTCGCTATTATTTGCTCGAGGTTAAAGATTCTAACTCAGAGGGTGTTTTATTGCAATCCATTCTCGTGGTTAGTGAATTTTTCAAAGTTTTTTCTAATGATATTCCCAGTATATATCCTAATTGGGAGATATTTTTTGTGAATGATCTTGTTTTGGACAACTGCATTATCATTAGCCCTCCTTATAAAATGGCTTTGACTGAGTTAAAGAAGCTTAAGGAGTAGTTTAAAGACCTTCTAGATAGTTTTATCGATCCTAGTGTGTCACCACATGGTGTGCTTATTCTGTTTGTGCATAAGAAGGATGGTTCCCTAAGGATTTGGATTGATTACCGCCAGTTGAATAACGTTATAGTGAAGAATAAGTTTCCTCCTCCTCGGATAACTAATTTGTTTGACTAGATTTAGGGTGCTAGATATTTCTTTAAGATTGATATTAGGTTTGGTTATCATCAACAGACGAATATCCCTAAGACTGCCTTCCAAACCCGATATCGTCGTTATGAGTTCTTAATCATGTCCTTTTGTTTGACTAATTCCCAAATGGAATTTATGGATTTGATGAGTAGGGTTTTTACTTAGTTTATGGAATTGTTCATTATTATGTTTATAGATGATATTCTCGTGTATGCCAAGAGTAAGGCAAATAATGCCGATTACCTCTATGTCATGTTAAAAACCTTAAAAGATCAACAATTATATGCTAAGTTTTAATAAGAAAATTTTAGTTAAAGGCTTTTACTTTTCTGGGTTATGTCATTTCGCATGAATGAATCATGGTGGATCCGTAGAAAGGTGCAGTATTTAAGAAGTGGCCTAGATCTATGACTCTGACTAATAGTTAGAGGTTCTTAGGTTTAGCCAGTTACTATAGGAGATTGGTGTGATTTTCTCAACTGTAGCTGCTACGTTAACTAAATTGACCTAGAAGAAGGTGAAGTTCTTATGGTGTAAGGCATGTGAAGGGAGATTATAGATATTGAAAGATATGTGACTTGAGCTCTAGTTTTGACTCTTCGAAAATATTTTATTGTCTATTGTGATGTGTCCCGTGTGGCACTTGGTTATGTGTTGAAGCAGCATGGCAAGGGGGTGGCCGATGTTAGAAGGAAATTAAAAGTACATGAGAAGAATTACACAACTCATTATTTGGAGTTGTTATGTCTGGTACTCACATAAAAGGTGTAATATCACCATTTGTATGGAGTCATTGTAGATATATTTTCTGATAATAATAGCCTGCACTATGTGATTATGCTAAAAAGTTGAATCTCTGGAAAATGAGGTGGGTTGTGTTGCTAAAGGACTATGACATGAGTCTCTATTACAACCTAGGTAATGCTAATGTAGTTTTTTATGCTCTTAGTAGGTTATCCATGGGAGTTTATCTAATGTGGATTGGCATAAGAATGAATCGATGAAGGATATTCACTATTTTGCTAAACTTTAGGTTATCTTTTAGAATCTGAGGATAGTGGTGTGTTTGTTCATCAGGTGGCTTAGTCATCTCTTGTTGCTGAGGTAAAAGAGAAGCAGTTACTAGATTATGTCTTGATGAAGATTAAGGAAGATGTTGGTCAGCAGAAGGTTGATTTTTTGCAATTTATGGCGATGGTATTCTGAGGTACCTAGAAAGACTAGATTTTCCTGACATAGATGAATTGCGAGAAAGGATCTTAGCTGAGTCTCATGGGTCGTATTATACTATTCATCCTAGTTTGATAAATATGTATGATAATTTTAAGGAGATTTATTGATGGAATAATATAAAGCAGATATGGCTACTTTTGTTGCTAAGTACATAGCGTGTCAATATGTGAAGGTCAAACACTTGAGGCTTGGTGGGTTGTCTTAGGAGAGTGAGCTGCCTATATGGAAATGGGAGATAATCAATATGGATTTTGTTATCCGCCTTCTTCAGTCTTAGAATCAGTTTGATTCAATTTGGATCATCGTAGATAAGATGACTAAGCCTACAAATGTTTTGCTAGTAAGGAATAATTATTCGGCTTAGGATTATGACAAGTTGTTTCTTGGAACGATTTTGAAGTTGCAAGGTGCTTCAATTTCTATCAATTTGAATTGTGGTACTCAGTTCTTATCTCATTATTGGGGATTGTTTGGGAAATAAGGTGAGCCTTAGTGGTGCATTTCATCCATAAACAGAAGGGCAATAAGAAAATATAGTTCAGGACTTTTAAGATAAGCTTTGGTATTATGTGATTGACTATGGTGGTAGTTGGGTTGAATATTTGCCTTTCACAGAGTTTGCATAGCGATAGTTATCACCCTAGCATTGGTATGGCTCCTTTAGAGATTTGTATGGCAGAAGGTGTTGTTCTCCTATTCATTTGTATAATGTTTGAGAAAATAAGTTGTTTGGTCCTGATATAGTCTATCAGGCCATAGAGAAAGTGAAGGTGATTCGGGTAGATTTAAGAGCACCTTAAGTCATCAAAAGTCTTTTACAGATGTAAGGTGCAAGGAGTTAGAGTTTAAGGTTTGTGATTGGGTGTTCATAAAGTTTTCTCCTATGAAGGGTGATGTCTTTTAGTAAGAATAGAAAGCTCAGTCCTCTTTATGTTGGTACATACATGATTTTTAAGTTGTTCGATAGCATTACGTATGATTTAGATTTTACTTCTAGTTTGAGGTTCATTTATTCGATCTTTCGTGTCTCGATGATTATAAGGTGTGTGGGTGATCCTTTGTCAGTTTTTTCTTTTGAGAGGATAGGTATTTTTGACTCCTTGTCTCATGAGGAAGTCCCAGGTAAAATCTTGGATCAGCAAATTCGTCAGTTGTGGACAAAGGATGTTTCTTTGGCAAAGTTTCATTGGAGAAACCACAAGGTTGAAGAAGCCACTCTGGCAGTCGAATAGTACATGAAGTCCAAGTATCCGTTGTTGTTCCCTTTCCTAAAAAATCATGTCTCATGTATGTGTTATTCTTTAAATCTTTATTTTTCTACTTTATTACAGAAAAACGGGTGATTTCCTTGGCATCTTTGTTTTCTAATATGGTTAAATATAAGAGTAGAGGTATGTGGAGTCCAATCATGCTTGTGTTTCCTTAATCCTCACTATGAGCCGTGAGGATATGTTATGAGTTGTAGGTTCAAATCGTAGGATGTCTAGTGTTCAGTTCATTTGGGTTCTATATTTCCCACCACTAAACCTTACGAGTCATAAGATCTCAGTACAAGTGGGTTGGTGGAGTCATAAGGTGGGAAGTGTATGGGGTCCTAGTCATTGTCTTGGTTAAGACTCATGTTCATGAGTCTTAATGTATGGGTACGAGTCAAGGGGTTGACTCATAATAAATGGCAGTTTTTTCCAGTTCGTAAGTTTACGGGCATTCTTGACATTTCACCTTGTGCCCAACTTAAAACCCACATCTTATAACTTCTCTAGGGAATCATTAGTTATTATAAAAACATAAAAAAACCTCTCAGAACAACCCCAAATCCTCAGGGTTAAGAACACTTAGGGTTTTTATCAAGCTAATCAATTAGGGCTTTCTAGGGTGATTTCTCTATGTTTATTGTGATAGTTTTGAAACATGGATTGGGTTTTTTTTTTAATGTTGAATTGAACAATGATCTCATGGTTTATATATGATTTTCATGTTTAAATGTGGTTTTGAACTTATGGGTGTATAAGGATGGTGAATGAACAAGGGGATTGTGATTTTCCCAAACTTGTGACTTTTGAAGTTGTTATGTCCCCAACCCCAAAACGTGAGTTTAGTTTTAGTTTTGAGAACTGTGGGAATTTTTGAAATTGAATTATTGCATTATATAATGAGGTATTTGAAATGAAATGGTATGATTTAATTAACAAAGGAAGTCGGCATTCACCAATTTATATTATTGAACAAAGGTAGTTTTTCTCCCCAAGTTAATGGAAATTGTTTTGGCATGATGTGTTACCTTACAAGTGTAATTGTTATGGCGATACAAACATTGTACGCCTTAATGTGCAATGTGGTTAAATAAATGGGAATGTGTGATACTTGTTTTAATTAGTCTTTAATATGGGTTCTATAGCTGAGTTGTGAAAGTTGAGGTTTGAGTAATCGATACTAGAAACCACATTTTCCGAGGTGGGGTTCAATGTGACAAGGGAGGTTCCAGTCGCCCTTATTATTATTTCATGATTAGGAAGGTTTGAGTCCCCCTTATATCATAATATGATTAGATGCTTCAGTCACTTTTGTATATGTTGGAGGGTTTGAGTCCCCCATGTGTGTATATATGAGATCAATCTCCTATTCCTATGGCTACATGCATTGGGGCCCAACAACAGGGTGAGACCAAGAGCCTATACAGCCCATGGATAGTATTATTGATGGTTGAATTAAGCTATCTAGGTTAAGGTTTTGAAAAGCATGTTAAGCCTTGTTCCATATCCCAACATATGATATATATTTATGTGTGTAATTGCATATGTTTATGTGGATTGATTTGACTTGGATTTGAATTGGTGGCATTACTTTATCTTTATCCTTGAGTACATGCTAGTGTCACCCTACTAATTATCTTCGGGTACTACATCCCCATGAGATATAGGCTCCGAAGAAACTTATACTTTTCCTGTGCAAAGTTAGTTGGACCAACTTGGTTCTTTTATCTTTGATGGTGAAGCGATGAGCCTCTATTCCCTTGAAATACTTAGTCATTTCATCATTTTTTCAATAATTTAGCAGTGAAGATTTCACATTACCATTATCATTGTGGCTGTCATTGTCAAAGCTGGAGGTATGTCCTTATGTTTTATTAGTACTCATTTTGTAGAGGCTTTGTTTGGACTACTATGGATTAGGATGGTTTGTTATGATTTGGTTCGTTTTGAATGGTTTTTGTTATAAAATATTATATTGTCTTTAGGATTGAATTTTCTTATCATGTTATATGTTTGAAATTCTTCCAACATAGGGTGTAGGGTTGTTGGTTGCGTGGGTATTTTTGGAGGTCTCCGGTTCTTGTTGGATTTTAGACACCCATGCGGCCAAGCCTTAGTTCGAGTCATGAATGTTCATTAATAAATGGAGGGGTACACTGACTTGCTTTGTTCATTAAATCATACCATTGTATTTCAAATAAATTTTTATATCATGCAACAGTTCAACACTAGTTCAATTTCACAAAGTCCCACAGTTCTTATAATTGAAACTGATATCACCTTATATGGTTGGGGACATAACCATTCAAAAGTCACAAGTTTGGGAAAATAACAATTCACTAGTTCATTCACCGTATCCATGCACCCACAAGTTCAAAACCATAAATAAATCATAAAAATCATAAATAAACCATGAGAAGTAATGTTAAATTCTTAAACATTCACAAACCTCCAACCTTTTTTTGAAAATCCATGTAAACATCTCATGAACAATACTTTGAAACACATTTCTTTTAAAAATTAACAATAAGGGAAGAGTAACATACCTGAAATACTAAAGTGTAGCGAGAGATATCACCGTTTAAAATCCGAATTGATCAACCTTTTGGAAACCTTAAATGTTCTTAACCTCGAGGAATTTAAGAGTGTTGATAAGTTACTTTGATGTGCTCATGATGGATAATGATACCCTCAAACGGTTATAACATATGGGTTTCAAGTTGGGTAGGAGGAGAAATGTCTATATTGCCCTTCACTTAACTGCTGATTAAAGTTCGCCTTTGAGTACGAGTCAACCGTCGACTCGTAACTACTCCTTATAAATCGTCACCAAGAGTCATAAACAAAGTATTACAACAAAAATATCCTATACTGTAAACCTTACGACTTAGCCTTAGGACTAGTAATGGGACACTACGACTCATAGGTCCTAATCGTAATCAACACAGAACCAATTTTATGTATACACTAGACAACCTACGATTTACAACATACGACTCGTAACATATCTTTATGACTTTTAATGAGCCGATTGTACTTAGATCATAATGAAGCCACAAACTTACTGGTTTGGTTACGACTCGTTAGGACACCCTACAACTTATAGGGTCTAGTCGTAACTTGGAAAGTAAGCTCAAATCTCAAGGAATTTTAAAGGGCAAAAATTTTGAGGTGTTTTACCTAGTGTTTCGATCATGAAAAATTGTTATCAGAGTAGCCAGTTTCATTGGTCTCAATAGTATAAGAATGGGGTGTCTAAAATAGTTTGGTGGATTGATATGTAGACATCTGTATCTATCTTCAAATGTCATTAAGGTTTCTTCAAGAAACTTTCCTTATTTCATTCTATATAGTTCTAGGTAATATTTAAATCTTTATTCACTGTTGGTAAGGACTAGATGTAGGGAGGCTAGAGATTTAAATACTTTATCTGAGGAGAGAGACTAGTCCAAAGGGCACATTGCGAGTCGTGGCAAGACTCAACATGGATGATGGGCACAAGGACTTGCACCAACAAGATATAGAACTAAGGAGATCTACCCTGAGTCTTGAGATGATCATGATAGAGATATGGGTCCTACATAGATTCCACTGATATCTTCAACCCATCTTGGAGGGGATACTGGTTAGCTTGTTCACCCAGTTGGCGGGTGTTCCTTTAAGTGAACCGGTGTTCCTCAAGCTCCAAGTATTGTACCTCTTTCTGTGCCAGAGTTTTCCTATTATGTTCTTCTAGTTCCGAGTATGGATCATTATAATGAATTGACATCTACATATGGTACTCTACAGACTCCGAGTATGGTTTTTCCTTAAGTACTTTAATCAAAGTATAGTTTTTTGATGTTTGCAGTTCAACCTTTATCTATGATGCCTCCCTAGATTTACTCTCAGAAAGCCATATTTACTATACCTCCTATTATTATGAGTGCAGATATGTCTTTTGAGGATCAGAAGAGGTTTGATAGGTTTACTCATTTGGGTTCTCCAAGGTTCAATTGTTTTATATATGAGGATACCAATCAGTTCTTGATGGATTATCATGAGAAGTTGCATAACCTTGGTTTTCTTGTGTTTTCTGGGGTTTCATATACAACTTATCAATTGAGAGATATAGCCAAAGATTGGTGAAGGTCACATATTGGTTTCTGACCTGTTGGTTTTCGAGAGATGACTTTAGATCAGTTTATAGAGGCCTTCTTGGACATGTTTAATCCTGTAAGTTTGAGGGATCAGATACGAGATGAGTTTGATCACTTAGTTCAGAGCTCCATGATTATTATGAGGAACAATTCCATTCTTTTCTATATATTCATATGGCAGTATAACCATTGAGTTGAACAAGATTCAAAAGTTCATAACGAGGCTGGATATTTCTCTTGAGCTTTCTACTACTTAGATGGTTGTGTATGCAGAATAATTTTGGTGTATTATGTATCATGCTAATTTGATTGACGTTATTCTTCGAGCATCTCAGGGTGGCACAAAGAAGGTGATTTATTTTGGTGAGTTTAGAGGTCACATTCCTTGAGGTAGAGATATTAATGGCTTTTTAGCTATCATGGCAAACCCATACTGGCAGCCTTGCAGAGTTAAGTAGTGGGTCTTCTAGTTCAGCAACTTCAGGTAGTCGATTTGGCCAAAACATACCTACTTCTATTGAGGTATAACCATACAACCTTACGGGTTTAACACCCTCATATAAGACACAAACATCAGTAATCCATACTAAGTTATTCCACTTATAATCAAGACTAACGTTCACATTCACATACCTGATATAAGACATATTATCTTCGAAGAAGAGTAGGTAGATGCCTACCTCAGAGCCGAACCACAAAACCTTATATCCTTCACTAATATCCATCTTAACTTCAAAATCCCAAAATTTCCATCACACTATAAAAATTGTAATCTACATATCAATATGAGAATAACGATATCCATACTGCACCATTGTGCTTTTAGTGAAGAAATGACACCAAAAGCACCAAGTGTGTCCCACTTATAAAAATCAGGTTTCCGAGGTAAACCTAATGCTCATACATGAACAAGGTATCATAACCCTCAAGAAATGGGTGAAAACAAAGATTCTTTGGGGCTAAAATCTAGTCCTAAGAAATATTGGAGTTTTAGGTTAAAATCTAAGAATTTCATCTAAAAGTGGTGAAATATTATCTTAAATTGAATGATAATCACAACATAAGATGTTAATTAATCTCCCAAGTAATCGAGAAAGCTTTGAAGTTGTTAAATTTGTGACGTTAGGGTCTATTTATTGACCCCCAGACAATGAGATAATGCGATCGCCATCACACGATATGTAACCTCCATGCTGTGATCGCCTTGGGACATGTTGCAATCTCCATGAGGTGATTATGATGATCCGTGTGCAATCACCAGCAACAGTACCAGGAATTACAAAATTTTCAAAAATTTGCAACGATGCCACTGGATTCATTCAAAATTTTATTTTCATTAATGAACAATGTAACTACATTGAATTGGATGTTACAGATGTAATGGCAAAGTTGAATTTTCTGTTTGAGGTCATTTTGACAAAATGTGTGTCCCACACCTAAATTACTGAGTATTCAACTTTCTGATCAATAGGTCAAAAGGCCAGTTATATTGGGACCAAACCAGAGGTTTACCTAGCCTAAAATCGATATTCTTGAGCTGCTACTGCAGTTAAAATTTGTATACGAGATCATTTTACTAATGTTTTTCTTAGTGGCCATATGGAACCAGCAAAGACTTCCAAACAGGTAATTGGTTCTAAAAACCAAACAAACTACATGATAACTGAATGGTTAGTCCCATTAATTCATAAATGACTTTGGGAAGATATGGAGAAGCTCTAACGACAAGGATAAGTAGAAATATAAAAAATAACCACATACACGACTAAAAAGACTTTTATCCCCGAAAGTCAATGGATAAAAAGAATCTCAAAAGCTATATAGGATGAGGCACTAGACCCACAAGCTCCATGTATGACTCCTTAGATAACCTCAATAAAATGAGAGCACCTTCCTAGGTATTTAGCCATAGGTATCCTTTTTTCAGCGATTATCTCTCACTTTACTTCAAATGGTCAAAACTCAAATTCAACTACCAACTAGCCTCTAACTTAACCAAAAAAGCAGATGTGCGCAAATCTAAATAAGAAAGAACTTATACTTTCTTGATACCCGGACTAATCAATAAAGGATCATCCAAACAAAACCATCCCAAGGCATGAGTCCTATAACCAACCTCAAATTGTAATTTATTCTTCCTTTACCATTCCATACCTTCTACCCTTTCCTAACTAGAAGGAAAATTACCTGAGTCTTGTCCGTACAATCTCTTCTCAGAGAACTTAAAGAACTAAAGTTGATCCGCTAAAACTCCAAATGACAAACATGAGAATTAGCTCATAAGGCATTATCTACGTATAGAAACAAATAAATTCAATGAATACAAACCATTTCCATGTTACAACTAGTCCAGTTAGCAATTAAAACTTGAACCCAGAAGATCAAGGCATAACTACTCATCACTGAACGATCCACTCTAGGATGTCCCATCAACTAAGGTTCATCTATACTGAATTTAGCTCAAATATATTACTGCTAGTGAGTATATCATCAAAGATTTCCAAAACAGACTGATGACTCTTGGTTAAAAAAGAATGAACAAATATTGTGTATGTGAGATAACAAATAAACTCATATTAAATTGTAAGACCTCACATAATGCTATGCTTAATTCAGTCTATTTATATTTGTTAAGGGGGTCCCATACTTAGAAAGTTCTAGCTAAGTTTCCACACCTAGTTTATTTTATCCTTTGAGAGTTTGCAGTCTCATTTTGTGATTTTAATGTCCTTCAATGGTCTGTATTCTTGCTAATGCATGACCAGGAAGGTCAATAGGTATTCCCAGACAAGTTTTGAATTTTTTGGAACTTGTTTAGACCACGTTTGGAAGCCCAAAATAGTAGACCAACACTATCTTGGTGTGTCGCATCCCCAATCACGTGGGTTGATATTGTTGTAGGTTGCAAGGGTCAAAGTACTGAGACTCGATGCAATGATGGCATGATGCATCGATGATGTCCTAGCTTTTTGTTATCACATAGAAGGCTTTTAACTACGAATAATTGGAGGTTCTTAAGTAACTATTGTTGTTTTTAATTATTTTCTCTTTGATATTTCAGTAAAGTCAAGATGCAAGAAAACCATTGACAATGAAGTCAATAGAGATAAAATTTGAGCAAACAGACATAAAAGTATAGTTGATGACTTATCTGATATGTCGTTAGCTCTATGATAAGTCATCAAAGTCAGCGTCAGCCTTAGGCAGTGTATGGGGGTCAGATTTTGAAAGTGGTAACATCTGTTAATAAGTCATCAACTTTGTTATAAGTTGTCAGGATTATCGTCAGCCTTAGGCAGTGTTCAGAACTTGAGTTAAAAAAGTGATGACATTCTATGATAAGTCATCAGATCTTTGATAAGCTATCAAACTCGTCATCATCTAAAGAGACCAATATATCAAATATAGAGAGGAGTTGACGACATTTCTGATAAGCTGTGAACACCTAATAAGTTGTCACATGTCATTGTCACTTGTGCGATAAATGGATGTGTGCTGTGATTTGCTTCTAAAATTATGCAAAGTGTTCAAGGCAAAGTAGAAGGTTTTCTAGGGAATCTTGAACTTCACCGCATAAATCCATTTTCTATCTAGTTCTTGGGGCTTAACATATTGAACTTATTCCAAAGACTACTTTACTTCTCTTTGGTCTATAAACTTAGATTTAAATTTTCAATTCTTTGATTTATTTGTGGGATATTCTTCTTGAATTGGGAAGAGAATCAATTTCGGACTACATCTTTTGTATTTTTAATCACTTTGAATTATGAATTCAGTTATTGTTATCGCTTTTTCTTTTATGTGGAACAAAAACCCCCAACTAGGGTTATGAGATCTATGATTATTCCTTCATAGACTTAATAGTTGGTTAAGGTTTGAGTGTTTGTGGAAACATCTTGATAAATCCTTTGTAATGATTGTTTTCTATTGGTAGCAAACAATAGATATAGCCTTATGTTTGTTTGATCAAACTGAGAAATAAACTAAAGGTATCGAATTATCATCGAGGATTTAGGAAGGTTAATTTTCCATCAAATGATTAATGTTGTAACAAGATTAATCAATTCAAGATAAAATCAGTGTAAATAGAAGGTTTTCCTAAGTTTGAGAGAATTTGGGAGCATAACATCTTCATAGGTTGAGAAACAATTAGATGGACTGTCGATACTGATAATTTTGTATTTCCCACAAGTCATGAGAATCCAGTACTACAACTATTATTCAATAAGGGGTTAGTCATCATAGTGATCATAACCCTAGTTTCTCTCGATAAGTGATTTAAATTATTGAAATTATAGCTTTGAGTTCTGAAGCAAGTCGAAACTTTTATCAACCATTGAAAACCCCCATTTTATCTTTTTGTATCATTTGTTTGAAGTTTACTTGTAGCTATAGTTTCAAATTAGCTTAATTGCCATACATATTATTCCTCGTGGATTCGACCCCAAATCCAAAGTTGGTTAATTGTATTGACGACAACCGCCTTGCACTAAATTGATGTGTAAGTTAAGCGTTATAAAAAATGGCACCATTGCCAGGGTACAATTTGGCATATTGAATTAGTTTGGAATTTTAGCCTACTTTCTTGAATTTTAACTTGTAAATATTTTATTTTAGTTTTCTTTTATTTCTTATGTTACGTAGATTTTTATTTTAGTTTACATATTACTATTGCATAGTGGAATAAACATGAGCTTGGTGGTTGGAAATTTTATCTTGATGATTGATGTGCATATTGATTGACCTCACTTTTGGCAAGATTGTAGATATGATCCCCGGAGAGAGATATGTGTACCATCTCCATCCTACCGGGAGTATGATTTTTCTTTATGTTGTGGTCAAGATGGATATTGGAGTGATTGCCCAAATGAACCTTCCCCTTATTGCGCTTACCTAAATTCTAGTTCTTCTTATGAGTTTGATAGGTCTTATGGTTAAGAAAAGAAAGAACGAAGCACCAAAAAAATGCCACTAAAGATATGTTTCAATCAATTTTAGATCTCCAAAAAGAAATGTATGATATCGTATGTGATATGAATCAAGACATGAAGCCAATCATTCATAAGGAGATGGATATAGAGGTCAATCATTTAAAGTATTCTTCTATATTATTTTTAGATGATATCTTATTTGTGAAATTTAAAATAATTGAAGAGTGAGAAGATAAGGAGCAAGAACCTTATTGATGTCTTAATGTTGAGAAACCCATAGTGATTTTCCAACCAACTGAACCAACCATGAGAGATGATGCCAAGATTTAGGACATAGTGCTAGAGGAAAAAGAAGAAACCAAAAAAATCTCGAATAAGGAATCTATCCCCATTCAAAGTGAAGATGTCAAGAATGTGAAAAAAAGTAAGTGTGTAGTAGATAGTGTAAAATTTGAAGTATTATTGATTGGGCCTCATTCAAAGAACTTTTCTACATTATGTTTAGATGATACCTTATCTGTGGAATTATTTAAAATAGTGGAAGAGTGTGAAGATGAGGAACAAGAAACCTATATTCTTGATTTTACATTAGACAAGAAACATAAAAAGACACCTCACTTTAAGGCCGAGTGGTTTACCCTGCTCAATCCATTACTCGACTTCTTAATTTCTATACCACCCCCTATGAGTGAGGCAAGAAAATGGACTCTAAGTTAGGGGTGAAATTCATATCCTTAAGGTGGAGGAAAAAACTGGGTTGGGTCATACTGCAACACTAAATTAGGTGCTTCTTAGGAGGCAACCCAAGGTATTTTATTATTTGTATTTATATATGTGATTGACATCAGATCTTCCCACCTATGGTGCCATAGGTATGTTTCTAACTCTCTTGTTTTGGTTTGATGCATTAGGGACATTACATGTTTTTAAGTTGAGGGTGGGGCTACTTGTGGGTATTGATGTCCTCCTTGGGTTTTTGTTGTCGTGCCTCTTTTTCTCGGAGTTTTGTTCCTAGTAGTACTGAAATTTTTTAGTGTATTGTGTTTGTTTTATGATGCGTTGTGGTTAACTGGCAAAAAAATAAGTATCTAGCATAATTGGCAGATTTTTATTGATTTTTCTTGGAATGATAAATAGCTCTCCAATTGTCTATCTAGTAACTGTATGATGTCCATCTATATATGACTACTGTGAAACTTTTTATGGCATTAGTACTAGGGACATAATAATAACTCCTAACAATTGAATGAACTGAATGGGTAGTAGCTTGTGATGTACCTTTGTGCCATGTGTATGTGAGATACTATCTAATTCCCATTGTATGGTAAATGCATAACTTGCCTGGTCGATCTTGTCTTGGTTGTAGGATAGAGATTAGGAAAGGAAGATAGACTATTATTGATATTAGTCCACTTTTATCCGATATGACCTTCCATGTGTGAATAATAACCCTTGATCCTAATTTTAAGCCTGAATGCCTATTTTTTTATTATACCTATCACCTTCCCATTTGTATCTCAATGAATCTGTCTTGGATCTGGTCCTCCTTGGAAATTGTGCACTTTGACTTAGGCAAATAGCATAAGTTGAGTGTGCCTATCATAGGGGTGCACGATGTAAAGTGAGTATGAAGAAGGGTAATAAAAAAATATGCAAGGCTAGGTGTGGTAGGAAAAGAATGAGGAAAAAAAGTTATGTAAAAGAGAAAAATGATTGAATAAAAACTGCACCCAACTTTAATGTGCTTTAATCAAGAAAGGGAGAAATAAGGTAAAGGTTGATAAGTGAGACCCCAAAAATAGTATAGTTCCAAGGAGGCTTAGTTAAATTAAATATCCTTGTGTATCATACCAGCCCCAAGCCTAAATTACAAACTGAATAAAAGTCCTATAGTGATCCTAGCTTAACTATCTAAAAGCTTTGATACTGAAAATAAGGGCAAGCTTATGGTATTTGGCATACATTGACTAAAACTTCTTTCTGAGAGTGATTATTTCTAGACCATTACTACATTGACATGCTTGAGTTCACATATGAGTGAGGAGGGACTTCTTTATTGTAAGGGAACATCGGTTGTATTGATAGTTGCCCACTTGTTTGGGAAGTGTAATTTGTATATAGCCATGGTTATTGTTGCTAATTTGATGCCATATCTTGATTCGCTTGTGTCGCTTTGTTGATCCTCGTTGATATATGCAGTTGGGTTTAGAGTGATTGAACATTGAGAGTGTAATGTGTTTGGAGCTAAAATTAATGATCAACTGTCATAGGTATCTTATGTTTCTCTTGGTTAAGCATCGTAGTATGGTGTAATGTAGTTTCTTGAGGACAAGAAATTGCTTTAAGTTGAGGGTGTTGATGTGCTACCTTTCTGTTACCACATTTAAGGCTCGTAACTCAGAATAATTGTAGGTTCTTAAGTAACTATTGTTGTTTTTTATTTTCTTCTCCTCGATGTTGCAGTAAAGTTAAGATGAAAGAAAACCAATGACAATGAAGTTAGTACAGATAAAATTAGAGCAAACAAACATCAAAGTATAGTTGACAACTTGTCTGATAAGTCATCTGCTCTGTGATAAGTTTTCAAAGTCATCGTCAGCCTTAGGCAGTGTATGCGAGTCAGATTTTAAAACTGACAACATCTGCTGATAGGTTGAGAAACACTTAAATGGACTGTCGATACTGATAATTTGGTGTTTCCAAAAAGTCATGAGAATCCGGTACTACAACTATTATTCAACAAGAGGTTAATAATCGTAGTAATCATAACCCTTGTTTCTCACTATCATTGATTTGAAATATTGAAATTTTATCTTTGAATTCTGAAGCAAGTCAAAACTTTTATCAACAATTAAAAACCACCCATTTTATCTTTACGTATCATTTGTTTGAAGTTAACTTGTAGCTATAGTTTCAAATTAGTTTAATCGCCACTCACATTGTTCCTCGTGGATTCGACCCCGACTACAAAGTTGGGTAATTATATTAATAACGATTACCTTGCACTCAATTGACCTGTAAGTGGAATGTATCAGTTGACTCTCTCATCGATGCCATCAATGTGCCTTGTCGATAATAGCATCGATGCCAAGTTTCAGTCATTAAATGTCAATATTTTTTAGAGGAAAAAGGGTCAATTTCAAGCCCCTATATAAGTCTAAAACATAGGATTTAGCCCTAATTCAACCAAAATATAGTGTCTCTATCGAGTTTCTCTTATGAACTAGGTAAGGTTTTCAATTAAGTATTCAAATTCAATTCTCAAATTCAAGAATCTCTCCGTCAATCTATGTATAATCAAGAATTAAGGTATGCATAATTTCATTCATGGATTCCTTACATCCATGAAGCCTAAGAATCACATTTTAAACTATGAATTCTAATATTCATGTTATGGATTTATTATGTTCATGTGGTTGTTGTTGTATGATTCCCAAGTTGGAATCATTATTTGTTTTATGAAACTATGTCTGCATGTGTGTCGAAAACTATGACTTAGTTGGTTATGGTGTGTTAATTTGATGATTATGCCTATGCCCTAAGTGGTGCATGTAAGGTGTTTGATAAAATACCTAAGAGAATAGAAATTATGCATTATAGCTTAATTGTGAACCAAACGATAAATACATGCTTTACCTTAATGTTCAAATGACTCCCATGCTATTGATGTTCATTGTAGATATTTGTTGGAATGCTTATGATGTTAGAGTATGAAATTATTACATGATTTCAGGTGTTAAAGAAGTGTCAAGTCTTGTCATTTTCATGCTATTGAGTCTTGGGGGTACTTATACCTATTAATTTAGCTATGTTCCTAGAGCTAGTGTTAGTTTTCACAATACTCTTAGTCAAGCCATGATAATTAGAAATTAGTCATTCTCATGACTCAGGAAAATTCAATGAATTCAGTATCAGGCTAGTCCTACTCAGTAACCTCAGTAATCTTAGTAACCTCAGTGATCTCACTAATATCAATAATCTCTGTAATTTTTGTAATCTCAGCAATCCCAGTCAGTTATAAGTTCTTAGTAGTATTCTGTCAGTCAATGAAATTTAGTGAACCCAGTTCAAATCAGATATACAATACAATCAGTAACAGTTCAATTCAGTTAAATCATTTCAGTGTCTTTTTAGTTCGGAGTAGGATTCAACATCGAATGAACCCAAGGATGAGGGCTTACCTATCACTCTGTAGAGGGTATGATCCTTAGAAGCAATCCTTGCATTCTAGAACTACGTAACCAGCATAGGACGATATGTACCCCTACAAGTCTAGGAAGTATACATCTCTTTTAAGTTTTCCTTATAGAAGAGATTGATGGAAAAGCTCTCTGTCAGAGAGGGTTTACTCATAGCTTGTCTTTACCCGTGGCACGGTACGGACACCCTTACAGTTCGGGTTACAGATTTGACCTCACCAGTTCAGATTCGAGGAGTGTCTGTTAGATGATTACCTTCAACATTTTTTGTTTTAGATTCGGTCTTTAGATTTGAATGCAGTCCATTTCTATAGAAATTAGGACTGTTAAACATAGTCACTCAGCTTAGTACAGAACTCAGCTAGTTTTATCAGAATTCAGGACTATCAAATACAGTCACCCACTTTAGTTATGAACTCGAATAGTTATATAGATTTTACAACTATCAAATATAGTCATCCAGCTCTGTATAGCACTTAGATCAATTATTTATAAGAAGAATTATCACAAATTGTCTTTCAAATCAGTTACTAGTAGACCCAGATATTAGTAAATCCATGTTATCAATAGACTCTGTAGTCAGAACTCAGTATTTAGTCCTAGCACGACCTCAATTATAGTTACGTATTCATACGTGTATTCTCACGTTCATGTTATACAGTTAGTTAGTATTGTTCATGTATATGAACCCTTTGCATTCAGCCTACCTCACTTGTGTACCAGTACATTCAACGTACTAACATATTTGTGCTATGTTCTTTTATACCGTAGGTTCAGAAGCATGACCCCCAGATCTTCCTAGCAGTTTAGATGTTCAGCAGGAAGAGTAGTAGTGAGTCCTCATCATTCGAGGATTACATGATTATTTTATTACCCTTTTTGCCTTTTCATTAGTTTGGAGTTAATTGATGACATGTCTCATAAAATCCACAGTTTTCAGAAAGTTTAAAGGCTTTCAGACTATAGAATGTTTAGACAAATTATTTTAGTTTTCCATATTTCTATACCTCGTCCAGATATTGTTTTATCAGTTGTGTTATAGTTTTGAACCTTATGTCCTTACAACTTATATTCAACATATTTTTAGTATGCTATTCAATACTCAGTTACATATATCAGTCATGTGTTGCTTCTTGTCCTTTGGAGTTATGAGAAACATGTAACATTTTTGGTACTAGATTTGAGGTTTACAAACTTGGTATCAAAGCCAAAGTTTCAACAGTGTCCTAGGACGTCTGAAAAGCCACATCAAGTAGAGTCTTATGCATAGGTGTGTTGAGCACCACACTTATGCGCAGAAGGCTATGCGATGTTTTATAACCAATTTCCCTTCTTTCAGTATTTATGTCATGTCAGAGAGCATAATCTCAAATTATTTTCTCAGTATAATCCACTTCTTCGTCTTGGTCACAGAATATGCCTTCCAAAGGGGATAGTGAAAGGAGATCGGTAATCAGTCAGCACCTTAGCCCATTCAGGAAGATCCCCTAGACGGTTATATTTCCCATGCAGAATTCATGACTATATTTACAACTCAAGCAAATTTAGTCATAACTTATAATGAATGGCCAGCTGCTGTTCTGACCAACCTAGTGGCTAATTCAGCTGCAACCACGATTTGGGATTTCATCTGAATAAATCCTCCCATATTCTCAAGTTCTAAGTCCGAAGAGGATCCACAGAAATTCCTTAACCAGGTTCAGAAACTCACAGACATTATGGGAATGACTTCCAGTGAGAGTGCAGAGTTAGCCACTTATCAACTACAAGATGTAGCCCATATGTGATTTAAATAGTAAAAGGTAGACAGGTGTACAGATGCAGAGCCCATAGAATGGGAAGAGTTTTCCATGGTCTTCTTAGATAAATTATTTCCCCTAGAGCAGAAAGAAGAGTTAGAGTTCATCAATCTCAAACAAGGTAGCATGAGCATAAAAGAATACTCCCTCAAGTTCACCCATTTATCTAGGTACGCTTTCCATGTAGTAACAGATAGTAGATCCAGAATAAGTATGATTGTGCCTGGGATATTAGGTAGAGTGGTTAACGAGTGCAAGACTGCGATGTTGATTAAGGAGATGGACATATCTAGTCTTATGGTCCATGCTAAACAGATCAAAGAGCAGGGACTTAAGAACAAGGAGAGGGAAAATAAGAGAACCAGAAATGGTAGTTATAACTTTTCTCATCCAGGATTGCAGACTGTTAATCGTCCTCAGCATAGCCAAAAGTATTTAGTTCCAACTCTTTTTTCAGCTAGTTATTCAGTTCCTAAGTTTAGAAATAGTAGAAAAGATAGGGCGTCAGGCTCAAAATCTCTGAATAGTGCAAGCATTATTTGCACTCATCCGCTTTGCGAAATATGTGGTAAGAATCATAAGGGTATATGTAGAGCCAACATTGATGTGTGTTTTGGATGTGGCAATTCAAGTCACAAGGTCCGATATTTTCCTAGGCCTGCCCAAGAAGCAAGTACGATCGTCCTTCAGCACAGTCCGGTCACCCGAATTAGAATGGTGCCAATTCCAGCACTATCAGTAGGTAATGCCTAAACAGACTCTTTGCACTTTATTCCTGATAGGATAAAGAAATTCATCCTGGTGCAGCCACTAGTATGTTGTAGATCCCTCATTTATATGTTCAGGGTTGTTTAGATTCGGGAGCTTCTTTTTTTTTTGTATCTCTTTTCATAGCAGTAAACTTTAAGGTCAGATTATATATTAACAGGACCTTCTCAGTCTAAACCATAGTGGGTAAAATGATCATAGCCTGACGGGTATATAAGAACTGTCCGATTATGATATCATTGAAAGATAAGCCTTCAGGTTTTAGTTATAATACCTGTATGTGTAGGAAATCAGTAAGGAAAGATGAATCCCGATGCATTCCTATCTTAATGCCAAGTTTTTTACTTTAACTATCATGATACTTACACATGCTTCACATCATAATTCCATTCTTCCAACTTATACTCACACTTTTCTATAAAATAATGTGTGTTTTAAGTTCATAGTATAAGGAGTTTCGACCTACTCAGTGTAAAGAATCATGTTCCATGAGAACAGAAACATAAGACTTAGGTCATGCAGCTCATGACTCATGTCCTGTCTTACAGTATTTTTAGCCCACATGACTCATGCTCCACTCTTAGTGATCATCCAAACTCAGATTATGCCACGTATACCCTCTATTTAGATCTCTCTATGAATCTGTAGTGCTAAAGTTTGATCCCGGAGGACTCAGTTGTAATGTCAGTCCAGTAATCAATATTAAGTAAAGGACTCATATAGTCCACAGAATCATGGCTTTCAGCTATCAGTTACTTAGCCATCAGTATTCAGTACTCCTATACCTGTCTAAACCACAAATATAGAAAACCAGCATTCATTCTCAGTTTATAGTCTTAGTTACAGTTACAATCTCAATTTCTATCTTATCAACAATCTCAGTCCCAGTCCTAGTCCAGTCAGATAATAAAATTAGTTCACTTTTAGGATTACCCGAGCATAGTATATGGCCATTAGTTATTCAGTCATTGGTATTTCAGTACCTCAGTTTACAAAATCTTTCTGAATCATGTTGGACGCTTGGACTTGCGTTCATAAGGTAATACAGTTTTTCACTTATTCATGCTCAGTTACCTCACATTACCTAGCCAGTCATTACCTTTATCTATAATACTCTATAGTCTAAGTCCAGCCGTTTAGGCTAAGAACAATTCAGCCTTATAGACCCAGTAGTCAGCTATCAGTTATTCAGTTAATCAGATAAGTTATTATATTTAAACATTTGTACTCAACACTTACGTGAACCTTTTCTATTGTCTCGGTTGTTGTGCTTAAGGCTTAGTCACATTATCTTAGATTATGTTTCATAGGCCTTGCCTTCTAATATAATAATCCTAGCCATATGGCAATCTCCTATTCTAATGTCCTGCTCAGATCATGCCAATATTTTTTATCTCCGTTCAGTCATTATAACTCTAAATAAAGAGTTTTATAGGAAAGCACCATTCGTGTAAAAGTTTCCAGTATGATTTAGTTAAGCAGCTAGTAAATTAGTTTAGCAGCTAGCCAGACAAGTTCAGATGGTTTGGTTTCCATCTTTCCATCTAGTCACACTTTCCAGAGTCTCATGAATGTGATCATTCTTAGATGGACTAACTAGGTAGTTGCGTGTTCATCCCAATTTATGTATCATGTCTTAGTTTCAGATCTCAGATATTTAGATAGAAGGTACCTCGTGCATCACCACAGTTTTCCTCATAGCTCGGCGAAGTCAGCCTAGTATTTTTCAAGAGACATAGTGCCCCAATGGGTAGATACACTATAATTCCCCGAACTGTCATGACATAAACATGCTGCTCTCTCTTTTTGTAACGAATCTAGTTTGGGTAAGGGGTACTCATGAGTTGACCCTCAAACTCCGATCTTAGTCGTAAGCCACATATTGGAGATACTTAGTTTAGATCATAATATAGAGCTCATGTATCACATTCCAAATTCAGTTACATTCATGTGTTTTTGCTTATGCATATCTAGTAATTAATTTCAGGCTCATTAGCAATTTCAATTTAAAGAAATAGTCTCCCTTGATCTTATCCAGTTTCATACTCATATTTCCATGATAAACTTGGTATCAATTACCATTGCATATTCAGTCATGGATTCATGTGTCAGATTAGTCATGTATTTATGCATCGAATGTGCATGTTTAGTATAATATATTCATCTTATCAGTCATGTCAGTGATGAAATCATGCATCAGATATGCATGCATAGATCAAATCTCAGTAAATCAGTGATGTCAGTCATGTACTCATGTTTCAGTTGTTCATGTTTATCATGTACTTCAGCTTATCATTTCCCCTATCTCATTCAGTCTCATTTGAGGAAGAATGTTCCTAAGAGGGGGATATTGTAAGAACCCACAAAATCGAAAGTTTAATTCCATCCATTTACGCTTGTTAAACGGTCCCATACTTAGAAGGTTCTAGCTATGTTTCCAGACTTAGTTTATTTTAGACTTTGAAAGTTTGCAGTCTTATTTTGTGACTTTATATTCTTTAATGGACTATATTCTTGCTAATTCATGACCAAGAAGGTCAATAGGTGTTCTCGGACAAGTTTTAAATTTTTTGGAACCCGTTTAAACCACGTTTGAAAACCTAAAATAGTGAACCAATGCGATCTTGGAGCGCCGCATGACCAATCGTATTGGTTTATATTGTTGCAGGTTGCTAGGGTCAAAGTACTGAAACTCGATGCAATGATGGTGTGACGTATCGAATATCGCATCAATGCCATCGACACGCCGCATCGGTAATAGCATCGATGCCTATTTTCATTCATTAAATGTTCGTATTTTTTAAAGCAAAAAGGGTCAATTTCCCACTGCTATATAAGTCTAAAACACAGGATTTAGCCCCAATTCAACCGAAGTATAGTGTTTCTATCATATTTCTCTGAAGAACAAGTTTTATTCATGGATTCCTTTCGTCCATGAAGCCGAAGAATTAAGTTTTAAACTATGAATTCTGATATTCACGTTATAGATTGAATATGTTCATGTGATAGTTATTTTACGATTCCCAAGTTACAATCTTTATTTGTTTTATGAAACTATGTTATCATCATTTCAAAAACTAAGAAGTTAGTTGGGTATTGTGTGTTAATTTGATTATTATAACTATGCCCTAAGTAGTGCATGTAAGGTGTTTGATAAAATGCCTAAGAGAATAGAAATTATGCATTATAGCTTAATTGTGACCCTAACGATAAATACATGTTTTACCCTTATGTTAAAATGAGTATGTGTATTGTAGATGCTTGTTGGAATGCTTATGATGTTAGAGTATGAAATTATGAAATGATTATATACATTCCTAGCAACGTAAAACATTATGATAACCATGTGCTTCATGAAATCCCCAACTTATTGAATGGTGAATTGTTGATATTCGTCATGTGTTCAAGAAGTGTCAAGTCTTGTTAGTTTCATTCTATTGAGTCCTGGGGTACTTGTACCCGACAATTTAGTTGTGTGCCTAGAACTAGTGTCAGTTTTCACGATACTCTTTGTTAAGTCATGATCATTGGAATTTAGTCTGTCTCATGACTTAGGAAAATTCATTGAATTCAGTATCAGTCGAGTCCAACTTAGTAACCTCAGTGATCTCAGTAAAATCAATAATCTCTAGAATCTTCTTAATCTCACCAATCCTAGTCAGTTGTCAAAATTTAGTAGTATTGTGTCAGTCAACGGAATTTAGTGAACCCAGTTCAAATCAGTTATACAATACAATCAGTAAAAGTTCAGTTTAGTTAAATTAGTTCAGTGTCTTTTCAGTTGGGATTAGGATTAACACTGAGTGAACCCAAGGATGAGGGCTCACCTGTTTCTCATTTGAGGGTGTGATCCTTAGAAGAAATCCTTGTGCTCCAGAACTACGTAGCCAGTGTAGGTTGAGATGTACCTCTACGAGTCTAGGGACGAACAAAACTCCCTTAAGTTTTTCCTAACAAAAGGGGTTGACGGAATAGCTCCTTATCAGAGAGGGTTTACTCACAACTTGTATTTACCCGTGGCATGGTAATGATACCTTACCAGCTGGAGTTATAGGTTGGACCCCACCAGTTCAGATTCTGGGCACTGGTTCAGTTACAGATTCATTCTTTATAATAGAAATCAATTTAGTTCTATAGAAATTAGGACTGTCAGACATAGTCACTCAGTTTTACACGAAACTCAGCTAGTTCCATCAGAATTCAGGACTGTTAGATACAATTACCAACTTTAGTAAAGAACTCGGATAGTTATATAGATTTCAGGACTGTCAGATACCGTCATCTAGCTCCATATAACACTTAGATCAGTTATTTATAATCAGGACTGTCAGAAACAATCTTTCAATTATCAGTGACTAGTAAACACGGGTATTAGTAAATCTATGTTGTCAGTAGACTCAAAAATCAGAACACAGTATTCAGTCCTACCACGACGTCAGTAACAGTTACATATTCATGCATGTATTCTCACGTTCATGTTATACCGTCAGTTAGTATTGTTCATGCATATGGACCCTTTGTATTCACACTACCTTACTTGCATACCAGTAAATTGAACTTACTGATGCATTTGCACTATGGTTTTTTATACCTTTGGTTCAGAAGCATGAGCTCTAGATCTTCCTAGCAGTTCAGACGTTCGGCAGGAAAACTAGCAGTGAGTCCTCATCATTTGAGGATTGGTTGATTATTTCATTACCTTATTTTTTTATTTTTCAGTAGTTCAAAGTTAGTTGGGGACATGTCCCATCAAC
Source organism: Capsicum annuum (assembly GCF_002878395.1). Classification (NCBI taxonomy): domain Eukaryota; kingdom Viridiplantae; phylum Streptophyta; class Magnoliopsida; order Solanales; family Solanaceae; genus Capsicum; species Capsicum annuum. Next base: position 150,406,048 of record NC_061114.1, on the reverse strand, counting down.
TCCATAGTATTTAGACAGTTTAGAGGCTTTCAGACTATAGTATGTTCAAACAGATTATTTTAGTTTTGGGTATTTCGATACCTCCTCCAGATATTCTTTTATCAGTTGTGTTACAGTTTTGAACCTTACGGACTTACAACTTATATTCTGTATATTTTTAGTATACTATTCAGTGCTCAATTACTGATATAAGTCATGGGATAGCTATTGGTCCTTCGGGGTTATGAGCGCCGTGTAGCATTTTGAGTATAAGATTCGGGGAGTTACATAACTATAATCTAACCAAAGTCGAGAAGACAAAATAGGTAGTCACGGAGTAAGCTCAACAAATCTATAATAGAAATACAAATCGAGACAAATCTAAAGAAAGGCTACCCATATGCTCTACTACTCTACGCCAAAATCTCCACACCAAGGTTGAATCACTTTATCTCAACTACCCAAATAAAACCTAAATATTGGTAGTAATACATACTCTAAATCTATTATAACTCCCAATCTCTATCTTAAGGCATCAAATCAAAATTTAAGCGAACAAACCCAATCCAAGGCTAAACACTTAGATCGACTATTCCGTCTAAATCAGACATATCTGTGCTAGATCATGTCAATTCAAAATATGAACATAGTTGAAGCACAAAATCATAATGAGGATAAATCACTAGCTAAAAACCTAGTAGCTCCATTTCATATCCACTAGAGGGAATGAAACATTAATGCATACTTACGAACTCCCCAAGGCTTCAAACCACACCAGAAATGGTGAAAATTCAAGAACCTCAAACAAAAGCAATATAGCTCAAACTAACCAATCTAACACTCCATGTCAACCAAGTATATCCCTAGTCTCATCTCATCAATAAGAAACACTCCACCAAGCCTAGCAACGCTCTTCGGTGCAGGAGCATGATGAAGCAGCAACAGAAATCTTACTATCCCCTGAAGCAATTTTATAAGTACAATCCCTCTACTTATTACCATTTTGACCATATTTAAAATAATTTTTTCTCTATGTTGATTAGACCCATGGTGCACCTACCTTTCGAATATACAATGAGGATATGCTGAAGTTGAGTGAGGCCTATCAGTCTAATGTTTAGCCCCCTGTGCCCTAAACCCACTATCACGCTAGGAAAAATAATCAGCCAATGTCTTCGAATAAAGAGCACCAGCCATAGAGTAGGAAATAGAACTCCCCAACTTTTTCTTAGACAACTTTTCACTATCTCTACCACGTTGTTGCCGACCTCTACCTTAATAAAAAATCCAAATTTGTTATTTTCTTTCCCCTTTCACCGCCTACTTTGTCTTTTCTTTCTCCATCTGCTCCATATACTCAACCAATCTAGAGATGTTTATATCCTTGTTCAATAAGGCAACCTTCCTATCTCTAATTAAATCATGGAACAGCACAGATGTGAATTTCCTCATTCTATCCCTTATGCTTGACACTATCAGGAGCATATCTAGGTACTAGATTTGTGTCATCACATTTTAGGCTTTTAACATAGAATAATTATAACTTCTTAGATAACTATTTTCATTTTTTATTGCATTTCATATGATATTGCAGGGATGTCAAGATACATGGAAGCCTATGATAACTACATCAAGAAGAACAAGATTTGATCAAAGTAGAGAAAAAGGTCTTAGTTGATGACCTATCTGATAGTTTGTCAACAATCTAATAAGTCTTCAGACTTAGCCATCACCGATAGAAAAATTTTAAAGAATGGAAGGAATAGTTGATGAAATGGTCTGATAGGCCGTCAACTATGTGATAGATTGTCAGGCTTAGTCGTCAGTAGTAAGCAGATAATAAAAAAGGGAAAGAATAGTTGATGGCCTATTTTGATAGTCCATCAACTATATGATAAACCATGAGGCCCTGTTGTCAGCTATAAGCAAAAAGCAAGAAAGTGAAAGAATAGTTGACAACCTAGTCTGATAGGTCATCAACTTTGTGATAAGCTGTTAGATCATGTAGTCAGTTGCAAGGAAGAAATTCTAGAATTTGAATTTCAAATAAGAAAAGATCTGGATTATCTATAAGAAAATCCTAGGCTTCTATAAGCATCTTGAACTTATTCCAAAAAATCATTTTCATACTTTCTCTCTGAATTTTTTAATTAAGCTTTTGGGATAATTATTTTGGTTTTGGAATTCTCTTGTTATTGGGAAGGAAGAACAATATTATATTTTTCATCGTTTGTAAGTTAACTATTTCTGAGTTATAAATCTTACATATATTGTTTCTTTCTATATCATGAGGAACTGATTCCTTTAATCCGAGTTATGGATCTATGAATTTGGCCTTGTGAATTCATTAGTTGATTAAGATTCAAAAGTTATTATGAACTTCTTGATAATTCTTCAATTGTGCATATTATATATTGGTTGTAAATAGTAGATTAAATCTTATGATTTTTTTGTTTAATTCAAGAATAGATTTAATAGGATGTGAATTATCAACGGGTATTAGGAAGCATCAAATTTCCATTAAATCATTAATGATGTAATAAGGTTAATTAACTTGAGATAAGAACATGTGAAGTATAAGGATTTCCTAAGTTTGAGAAAATTAGGTATTCTAATATCTAAATAGGTAGAGAGACATTCAGATAGACCAGCGATAATGATAATCTGTTATGAGAATCTAAAGTTACAACTATTGTACATCAATTGTCAATACTTGTAGTGAACAAAACTCTGGTTCTTCTATAATTTTAATTTGAAACATTGAAATCTTGGCTACAAATTACTAAAACAAAGTGAACAGTGATATTTATTTAAACTCTAAAATCCCTTATTCGCAGGAAGCTGTTATCTATTAGTTAATTAAATTACAAATAGGTTTTATTATCACCATATTTGCTATGGGATTTGACCCTAATATAGTTGGGTTATATATTTGATGACGACCGCTTACACTCTTATAATAGAGAAGTAATTTCGGCATATAAAATTTTGGCGTCATTCGCAGGGAATATGGTTTTCAATTAACTATATCTGTTATAATTGAATCTTAGTTAAGTTTCCTAAATTGTACGTTTATTTGTTATTTTTTATTTTTATAGGTTCTTAGTTGTATATGCCATGAACCAGAAGGCTAGGAGAACCACTCTGACCTTCTTACTAGTTGAGGAATTAATCATGCCAACTAAAGGAAAGTCAAAGAAAGCTACCAAGAAAGTGACCAAATAGAACTTGCCTCAAAGATTCTTTAATGACTCTAAAAATGAGCAAGAAGAGCTATCACTTCAGAGGAGTAAGAGGCAAGGTCTCATGATAGCTGAACCACATCCTCAGCTTGAAGAGAAGCTGATTGAGGAAGTCAACTTTGAAGAAAAAGGCTCTCCTTCATCTTAACATACTTCTTTGTAGCAGCCCAATTCTAAAAAACCTTAATCAGAAAAAAGTTCTTCCAAGCAACCAATGGAGGAAGACTCTCATATGAGAAGGGATGTAATGAAATGAAAGAATCCAGGCATATAAGAAAGTGTGAGATGATAGGTTGCCGGAGCAAAAAGACTCTATCATAATGGGTTGATATCAATAAAAAGAAGGAGTCTTAAGAGGCCTATATGTTAAGAGATGAAGATTATCACCTCTGGATTAAACAGGTACCTACAGATAGAGAGGGCATTTACAGATTATAACTTAATCTAGATAACAAAAGGAGGTGATAAATTCTGTCCAATAATGGTGAGGGAATTTCGTGTGAACTACTAAGAAACCTTGGAAAACATATTCAAAGAGGGAGAAAAACCTATAGATATACTGAATATGGACCAAACACCAGTGAGTGGTATGATGGTCAATCTATTTAATAGAACAATAATATGATTTCTCTATGGCCCAAGATTTATTTCCCTAGTCACTTCGCAGCAATTCTACCACAAGATGGCAAATAAGGAAAACCAACCCCATTAGTTAGCACAAGTTATAGTTGGCGGAGAGCCCAAGTGGCTACAAAATCCAAGTGAAAGAATTTTTAAAGCATTCTTAACTCAAGGAAAAAGGTTTTGGTGTAGAGTGGTGAGATCCGGATTGATGCCAATAGTAGGACAAAATATCACAGGTGAAGATACAACAGTTCTAGTAGCAAGCTTAGTATCCAACTTTCCCGTGAACTTTAGGGAAATTATTGTTGATGAGATTAAGATTTAGGAAACATGACCCTACACTGCATACCCATTTCCTTGTCTCATTACAAGGTTGTCTAAAGCATAACGAGTTCCAGAAATTATAAGCTTAGATAAGGAGGTCATTGCCAGGAAAAGTCAAACTCTATCAAGTTTGATGAGTATCAGCCCATGTTAGTTTTAGGCAAAAACAGGGGTAAAGGGTGATATGATTATGTTTGAAGCAATTCAAATAGCTATTACTACAACTGTATCCACACATAATTTACAGGTGTCAGTTCCTAAGTCTGTACGAGCAACATATTCTGTAAAGGCTTCTTCAGTTCCTACGAGTAAAAAAAGTCTCGCAGTTTCTGCACCAATGTCAGAGTATACACTGACGCCTCATAATTTTAGGAATATGGTAATGCAAGGGAAGAGGTTTGAATCTTAATTGAATCTTTTTGCTAATTATTTTGATTCAACTATTAATAAGAGAATCCTAACAGCCATAAAACCTTTCTTAATACTACACATATGTATTGATGACATGGAGCATAGATTGAGTGGAAGGTTAAGAGAGATATCAATTCCTAACCTTACAGTTTTCAAGGCAGCCTTAGATAAGGCTAAAGCTGATGTTGTGGAATTACAAAGCCACAAGATTGTGATATCTTCAGATCCTGTAGCTAAAGAATCTGAGAAAAAACCTCTATTGATTGAAATCACTAGGAAATATAAGGACAAAAACAAAGAAAAAGAAGACTAGAAAGACAAAGGCAAACGAAAAAAGCAATAGTAATGAAGAAAGAAGATCTAAGAGAAAGCACAGAAAAAAGCAGATAAGAAGAAGCTAAGAAAACTTTACAAAAATTAATGGTAGAGGGTGAGCCACATGAGGAAACATTGAGAGAAAGATTTGTGGGAGCTTCAGAAAAAAAAAGCCTTTATTGACTGTTGGGGAGTTTTTCACTCCACCAATCACTGTGCTAAATATGTCAACACATCCTGATGCTACAGATGAGATTGTTCCCGCTAATGATAGAGCAGCAGAGTTAGTAGTTCATGATTCATGCGCTTAACCATTACAGGTATCTTCTATCTCTTGTTGTTATTATTTGATCTTTTGTATTAGGGACAATGATTGTTTTTACTTATGGTGGTGGGGGTAATTGTAACCTTTAGGTATATTGTCTTTGTTCTATACCCTTGAGTACTACTTAGTGTACCGGTATGTTTAGTTTTGTTTGTTTTTGTCTGTGTATTGTGTATCCATCAATAGTAACAAGAAAATGAGTAGCAAATAATATTTATTTTGACTCAGTGATTGTAAAACTATTATACCCACCAAAACTTTTTATTGTGAGATTGATTGCTAGGAACATGGAAACTATTATTGGTCTTTGAAAGTATGCAACATTTCCTACTTGGGCTAGAACTTTTATTGAGTATTTGGAGAGGTCCGCACAATTCTACGCCATGAGAGAGTGATATTTTTCTTGAATATATTCTTATTGTGTGCAATCATCTAGAACATGCCTAAATAATTTTGTAGGGTCTCAAGTAGTCAACTGAGAAGTGATCACAGGACATTTTTTATTAGTCAACTTTTAGGTACATATGATAGCCAATTTTGATCCTTTTTTGAGCCAATACAGTACCTTCTTTGTTACACCAACTTAACAAGTTGTCATTGAGTTTTCAAGTAATAACCATCTTAGCCAAGTCTCTCTTTGGAGATATTACACATCAACTTTTGCAATTCTCCTAAGTTGAAGGTGGCTGCATTAGAAAGGATGATGGAGCAAAAGATGTTGTACGTATTGTGAAAGTTGGTGTTTATATATATATATATATATAAAGTGGTACAGAAATAAAAAGGTCCTGAGTTTAATTGCTGAGAAGGATGCAAAAGTGTTTTGGCAAAGATTGTAAGGGAATAAGTTGTCATAGCTAAAGTTGTGAAATTTCTCAAAGAGAAGCTAAGCACCAAGCCCAAATCAACCTTCGCACTTGAGTCTTCATTTAAAGCCTAGAATGACCTGCAGTGAACTTATCCTAATTATTAGATGAACCAATAGGAAAGTTAAGGTCAAGCTTATGGTATTGTAAGTGCACAATATGAACCTTCATTCAGAGAGTGAGCATTATATGTGTGGTTCATAAGGGGGACCCACTTGGTGCTTTTCTGTCAATTTTTTACTCGAAGTACAATGGTGAAATATGGGTATCGTTATCCTTGTATTGATGTGTAGATTACAATTTTTATAGTGTGATGGCCATTTTGGGATTGTGAAGTGATGATGGACGTTGCTAAAGGATGTAAGGTTTTGTGGTCCAGCTTTGAGGTAGGCGTCTTCCTACTCTTTTTTGAAGATAATATATGTTATATATGGCATATGAATGTGAATATTAGTCTTGATTATAAGTAGAATAACTTAGTCTTCATTATTGATGTTTGTGGCTTATATAAGGGTGTTAGACCTGTAAGGTGGAATTGTTATACCTCAATAAAGTAAGGATGACCAGGAAAAAATGACCACCTGAAACTGCTAAACTAGAAGACCCACCACCTGAACTCTTGAAGGTTTCCTATATGGGTTTACTATGATAGAAAAAAAACTATTAAAATCTCTACCTCGATGAATGTAACCTCTGAACTCACCAAAACAATTCACCTTCTTTGTGGAACTCTGTGATGCTTGAAGAATAGCCTCTATCATTTTAGCATTATACGTAGTACTCTAAAATAATTCTGCATACACTACCATCTGAGTAGAAGAAAGCTGAAGAGAAATATACAACCTTTTTATGAACTTTTTAATCTTCTCAAACTTAATGGTTATACTGGTATATGAATATCTAGAAAAGAAATGGAATTTTGCCTCATACTCTGTAACAGTCATGGAGCTCTGAACTAAGTGGCCAAACACATCTCGTATCTGATCCCTCAAACTTGAAGGCATAAATATGTCAAAGAAGGCCTCTATAAACTTCTCCAAAGTCATCTCTGGAAAACCAAGAGGTAAGAAACCAATAAGTGACCTCCACCAATATTTGTCTGTATCACTCAATTGATAATTTGTGTAAGAAAACCCATGCAACTCGAACAAAGCAAGGTTATGCATCTTCTAACAATTATCCATCAATAATTCATTGGTATACTCTCCTATAAAATAATTGAACCTAGGAGGACCCAAACGATTAAACCTCTTAAACATTTTCTAATCCTCAGAAAATATATCTACACTCACCGCAATAGGAGGTATAGTAAATCTTGTTTGTTGAGAGTGTATCTAGGGAGTAATCATACAAAAAGGTTGAGCTCTAGACATCAAAACACTATACTATTATATGAGAACTTAAGGAATAACCATACTCTGAGTCTGTGGAGTACCATATGTAGGTATTAATACAATATAAGGATCCATATTCGGAACAAGAGGAAATAAACGGGCAAACTCTGGCATAGAAAGAGGTACAATACTTTGAGCTTGATGAACACCAGGTGCACTTAATAGAGCACCCTACAACTGGGTCAATAAGTGAACTAGTAAACCTTCCAAGACTAGGGTAGAAGAACTCAGTGGAATCTAAGTAGGACCCATATCTCCATAATGATCATCTCAAGCCTCAGGGTAGATCCCCTTAGTGCTATCTCTAAATGGTGTAGGTCCTTGTTCACATCATCTATGTCGACTCTTACCATGACTCATAATGTGCCCTCCGGATTGGCTCTCTCCTCAGGTAAAGTATTTGAATCTCTAGCCTCCATAGATCTAGTACTCGCTATTTTTGCATAAAGATTAAAATATTACTTAGAACTATATTGAATGAAATAAGAAAGTTTTCTAAAGAAACCTTAAATCCTTTTGAAGATAGATACGGATGTCTACGTACCAATCCAGCAGAATCTATAAGGTACCCTATTCTTATACTATTAAGATTAATGAACCTGGATACTCTGATAATAATTTGTCATGATCCAAAACCTAGGTAAAACACCTCGGATTTTTTGCACTTTAAAATTCCTTGATCTTTCCTAACAAGTTGTAACCAAAAGAGTAAGTTTGCGGTTTCATTATGATATAAGTATGAGTAACTCATTAAAACCTGTAAAGATATGTTATGAGTCTTGGGGTGTAAATCGTAGGGTGTCCAGTGTATACCAAAAATTGGTTCTGTCTTGATTACGATTGGGACCTATGAATCATAGGGTCCCATTATTAGTCCTAAGGATAGTTCGTAAGGTTTGCAGCATAGGGTATTTTGGTAGTATGGCATTGTTTGTAACTCATCCTTTTGAGTCATATAGAGTAGTTACGAGTTGATGGCTGACTCATAGTCAAAGATGACCTTTTATCACCTGTTAAGTTAAGGGCATTCTCGACATTTTCCCTTTTACCCAACTTGAAACCTATTTCTTATAACCTTTTTAGGGAATAATCATAAACAAATCAAAGTATCTTCTCTACACTCTTAAATTTCTCATGGTTAAGAATACTTACAACTTTTAGGAGGTTGATCAATTAGGGCTTTCAACGGTGCTATCCCTACCTACATTTAGTATTTCGGGCATGTTACTCTTCCATTATTGTTAATTTTGAAAAGGAATGTTTTTCAAAGTGTTGTTCATTAGATGTTTACATGGGATTTCAAAAAAAGATTGGGGGTTTGTGAATGTTTATGAATTGAGCAATGCTTCTCATGGTTTATATAGGATTTTCATGATTTATTTATGGTTTTGAACTTATGTGTGCATGAGTATGGTGAATGAACTAGGGAATTGTAATTTTCCCAAACTTTTCACTTTTGAAATGGTTATGTCCCTAACCCCATAATGTGATATTGGTTTCAATTATGAGAATTGTGGGAATTTGCAAAATTGAACTAGTGTTGCACTATTGCATGATATAAAGGGGTATTTGAAATATAATGGTATGATTTAATGATTAAAACGAGTTGGTGTGCCCCACCATGTATTAATGAACATTCATGACCCGATCCAGGGCCTGGCCATGATGGGTGTCTCAAGTCTAACAAGAACCAAAGACCACCCCAAATACATAAGAAACCAACAACCACACACCCCATGTCGGATGAATTCCGAACATATAACCAGATAATAAAATTCATTCCTAAGGACATTATAATGTTATATAACAAAAACAAATCAAAACAAACCAAATCATAACAAGCCATCCCAATAAAACATTAGGACATGCTCCCTAACTTTGACAATGACAATCACAATGATAATGTTAATGTGAACTCTTCACTGCTAAATTATGGAAAAATTGATGAAATGACTATGCCTTCAAGGGGAATGGAGGCTTACCACTTCACCATCAAAGATAAACTTACCAAGCTGGTCCCACTAACTTTCCATAGGAAAAGTAAAAGAGTAAAACTAGCTTCGGAGCCTATATCTCATGGGGATGCAGCACCACGAGATGTTTAGTGGGGTGAACACTAGCATGTACCCAAGGATAAAGATAAAGTAATTCTATCGATTCAAATCCAAGTAAAACAAATACACATAAACATATGCAATTACACATATATATAGATCAAATGTCGAGCTATGGAACAAGGGTTAACATGCTTTTAAAAACCTTAACCTAGATAGTGTAACTCAACCATCAATAATACTATCCATGGGCTATAGAACTAGATTTCTCCCAATGGTCGGGCCACAGTGCATGTAACCATATGATAGGATATTAATCTCATATATATGCACATGGGGACTTGAAACATACAACATATATAAAAGTGACTTAAGTACCCAATGATACAATGATATAAGGGGGACTCGAACGTCACTAATCATGAAATAACAATACGGGGGACTCGAACCTCCCTTGTCACATTGAACCCTGCATCGGCAAATGAGGTTTCTCGTATTATTCACTCGGACCTTAACTTTCATGACTTAGCTACGGAATCTTTTTCAAAGACCAATTAAAATGAGTATCACACATTCCCACTCATTTAACCAGATTGCACATTAACGTATACAATATTCGTATCGTCGTACCAAATATACTTGCAAGGTAACACATCATGCGAAACCAATTTCCATTAACTTGGCAAGAAAAACTCCCTTTGTTCATTAATACACATTGGGGAAAACCGACTCCCTTTGTTAATTAAATCATACCATTACAGTTCAAATACCTCATTTTATAATGCAATAATTCAGTTTCAAAAGTTCCCACAGTTCTCATAACTAAAACCAATTTCACATTTTGGGGTTAGGGACATAACAACTTCAAAAGTCACAAGTTTGGCAAAATCTCAATCCCCTAGTTCATTCACCATCCTTAGTTTGGCAAAATCTCAATCCCCTAGTTCATTCACCATCCTTATGCACCTATAAGTTCAGAACTACATTTAAAACATGAAAATCATATACAAACCATTAGATTATTGTTCAATTCAACATTTACAAAAAAACCAATCCATGTTTCAAAACCAACAAAATAATTCATGAACAATACTTTAAATCACATGATTTTAAATAATTAAAAATGGGGGAAGAGTAACATGCCTTAATCACCAAGAAGTATAGAGAGAAATCACCCTAGAAAGCCCTAATTGATTAACTTGATGAAAACCCTAAGTCTTCTTAACCTTAAGGATTTTGAGGTGCTCTAAGAGGTTATTTGATATGTTCATGATAACTAATGACTCCCTAATATAAAGAATGACCATCAACTTATGAGCTGGAAATAGCTAACTTTCTTTATGAGTCAACCCTTTGACTCGTACCCACGCATTACAACTCATGACCAAGAGTCGTAACTAAGATAGTGACTAGGACCCCCATACACTGCCACCATATCACTCCACCAACCCCCTTGTAATGAGATCTTATGACTCGTAAGGTCTAGTAGTGAGAAACATAGTATCCAAAAAAATTTAACAATTGACATCCTACAATTTGAACCTACGACTCAGAATATATCCTCATGGGTCATAGTGAGTCACTTGTACTCAATGCAATGAGTTTCCACTATGTTTCTTATTTAGTTACGACCAGGGTCCAATAATCTATAACAATATCTCAGGAATCGTCACCACGAGTCATTAGCAAGGTAGTAACCATAAAAGATCAATAATTTTCAAGGGTAAAAAATGTGGGGCATTACATTTTCCACAACTTGTATAATACATCCTTAAAAGATGGGTCAAGGAAACAAAAATGCAATTGGACTTAATATACCTCTGCTCTTACCTTTAACCAAGTTAGAAAACAAAGATGCCAAGGAAATCACCCTTTTTTCTTTAACAAAGTAAAAAATAAATATGTAAGGATTAACATATACATTAGGCATGATTTTTTAGGATAGGGAACAACAATAGATACTTAGACTTTATGTACTGTTCGACTTCAAAGGTGGCTTCTTCAACCTTGTGGTTTCTCTGTAGAAACTTTACCAATGACACATCCTTTGTTTGCAAACAACAAACTTGCTGATCCCAGATTTTAACTGGGACTTTCTCATAGACAAGGAGTCAAAAATACCTATCCCTTCAAAAAAGACAACTTATGAAGGAACACCTACACACCTCATAAACATCTAGACATGAAAGACCGAAAGAATAGAGCTCAAACTAAAATGAAACTCCATATCATACGCAATCCTATTGACCCTTTTCAAAAATATGTACAAACCAACATATAGAGGACTGAGCTTTATATTCTCACTATACCAAATAGCCATTCATGGGAGACAACTTTAAGAACACCCAATAAGAAATCTTACTCTAACTCCTTTTACCTCACATGTGTAAAGGACTTTTGGCAACTTTGGGCGGTCTTAAGACTATCCGAATCACCTTCACTTTTTCCATGGCCTGGTAAACTATGTAAGGACCAAAGAACTCATTTTCACCGACATAATACCAACAAATGAGAGAACAACACCTCCTACCATACAAATCTCTAAAGGATCCATACAATGCTAGAGTGATAACTATCATTACACAAACTCTATGAGAGAAAAATGTTCAACCCAACTATTACCATAGTCAATCACTCAAGATCGAAGCATAACTTACAACAATTGAACCATTCTTTCTTCTTGCCCATCTTTCTATGGGTGAAATATAGCACTAAGGGTCACCTTAGTTCCCAAACATCTCTAAAACAATCACCAATAATGAGTTGAGAACTGAGTACCACAATTCACACTGATAGAAATCAAAACACCATGCAACTTTAAAATCGCTCTAAGAAATAAGTTGGCATAATCCACAGTCGAAAAATTAAGATTCCTTACTGGGAATAAGTGAGCGGACCTAGTTATCATATCTACGATGATCCAAATTAAGTTAAATTGATTCCTAGACAGAGGAAGGCTAGCAATGAAATCCATATAGATTATTTCCCATTTCCATATAAGAAACTCAATCTCCTAAGACAACCCACTAAGCCTCAAGTGTTTGACCTTCACCTGCTGACACACTATGCACTTAACCACAAAATTAGCCATATCTCGCATTATATTATTCCATCAATAAATCTCCTTAAGATCATGATACATCTTTATCAAACTAGGATAAATAGTATAACGTGACCCATGAGCCTTAGCCAAGATCTTTTATCAGAATTCTTCAACACTGGGAACACCTAATCTTTCTAGGTACCAAAAATAACATCGCTACCATTGTAAAAACATCAACTTTCTGCTGACCCACACCTTTCTTAATCTTTATCAAGATAGGATCCAGTAACTACACCCCTTTTGTCTTAGCAACAAAGATGACTGCGCCACTTGAGGAACAAATACACCACCTTTCTTAGAGTCTAAAAGACAACCCTAAGTTTAGCTAAACAGTGAATATCCTTCATCAATTTTGGCTCTTGCCCATCCACATTAGCTAGACTATTATGCATAACCTGCTAAGAGCATCAACAACTATATTAGCTATACTTGGGTGATAATAGAGACTCATGTCAAAGTCCATTAGCAACGCAAGCCACCTAATTTTCCTAAAAATTAACTTTTCAGCGGGCTCACCTATTTCAAGCTCTTATGATAAAAAAAGATATCTACAATGATTCTGTACAAATGGTGATACTAGATCTTTAATACGAGCACCACACATAACAACTTCAAATCTTGAGTTGGGTAATTTTTCTCATGAACATTCAATTGCCTAAAAACATAGGTTACCATCTTGCCATGTTGCATCAACGCATAACCAAGTCCCATATGGGAGGCATCACAATAGACAACAAAACCTTTAGGAACAGTTGAGACTGGAGATGAAGTTAACTTATCTTTCAACATCTCAAATCTCCCATCACAAGCTTTACACCATAAGACTTTCACCTTTTTTGGGCCAGTTTAGTAAGCGAGGTAGCTATAGTAGAGAAACTCTCTACAACTCTCCTATAGTAACTGGCTAAAACTAAGAACCTCTAACTATTAGTCATAGTCGTGGGTCTAGGTCACTTCTTAAACACTACAACTTTTGGTGGATCCACCATGATTTATTCATGTGAAATAACATGACCTAGAAAAGTAACAGCCTTCAACAATAATTTACTCTTCTCAAATTTAGCATATAAATGTCGATCTTTTAAGGTTTGTAACATGATATAGAGGTAGCCGAAATTATCTGCCTCACTTTTGGCATACACTAGAATATCATCTATAAACACAATAATGAACAATTTTATAAATTGAGGTAAAACCTCACTCATCAAGTCTGTGAATTTCATTAGGGTATTAGTCAAATAAAAGGACATAATTAAGAACTCGTAATAACCATATCAGGTTCAGAAGGCAGTATTAGGATTATCCACCTCGCTAATCTTTAGCTGATGATAATGTAATACCCTGAATTTTCTTTAAGTCAAATCTAGTCTCTAAAAAAGTTAGTGATGACTTCCTAAATGATTAATATTTAAATCAGATAGAAGTTTCCCAACGGTATCATGTCGTACAATTTTTATCCAAATTTGGTATCAGAGTAAAAAGTTATGGACATTTTATTAAGAGCTTTTGGAATCGTGTAGGAGTGACAGACAGGTTGACAAACCATCGAGCTTGTGAAAAATCATCGCCTAGATAATTACAGCTAAGGCAGTAAGTAAATCTTTTATCTTAGGTGCGACAGACAGGTTGACAGACCATCGCCCAAGTCGTCGTTACTAAGGTAGTGAGCCACTATTCTGGACCAGGTGAGATGGTCAGAATAATGGACCATGGAGCCAGCGATGAACCATCACCGAGCCATCATAGATCTCTTCTAGTAATTTTTAAGCCTCTTTTAAAAGGGAATTTGGGTCTTTTTCCACCCGTTTTAACACCTAATTACATCAGACCATATGTCATAATTTCATTATTCATTAAAAATATCCAATTAGTTTTTCTCTAAAATATCAATCCTCAAGAGAAAGAAACCTTAGTTGTCTAATTCCAACTCAAGAATTCAAGATTTCCTTCACTAATCTTTAAGAAATCATCCATCTAGGTATGTCATGTGTTGATTTATGGGTGCCTTTCACCCACAAAGCATAAGAATATCTTTTCAAAATATAGGATTTATGTATTTATGAAAGTTCATGGTTTAAATTGAATTGAAGTTCATGTCCATGTTGTTTTGGGGTTTTGATTCATGTTTTAAATTATATATTCCAATGATTGACCCTAGGATATGGTGATTTGCATAAGAATCATGATAAACTCTTAAATTTACATATTGATTGATGTATCCATAATTATTAGATGTGTTGATGATTGTATTACCAAAGCATGCTCCCTATGTGTTTGATTAATTACCTATGTGAAGGAAAAGTGCCATACTAGTATGATAATATGAAATCCCCATTCTTGTACGAGTTTATGTATTTTAAGTGTTTGTTGGAATGCCTTAGTTAATGAATTATGGATATATGTGTAGCCATTATGGAGCTTTAGATCTTGTACCTCATGAAATCTCCTACTTATTATATTATGTATTATGATATTGGTCATGTATTCAAGAAAGTCATGCTTTGTCAGGTTCCTTATATCGAGTCTTGGGGGTACTTGTACCCAAAAAATTTAGTTGTGTACCTAAAATAAGTGTCATGTTTTCAAAATACTCTCATTCAATCCATGATCCATAGAATTTAGTCAGTCTCATGACTTATGAAAATATAGTAAACTCAGTGAACTCAGTAATTTAGTAATCTCAATAGTATTCTATCAGTCAGCAGAACTTAGTTAACTTAATCTAGTTAGTTTAGTTAATAATGTTCAATGTCAATTTTGGTAGGAGTCGAAATTAACATTGAGTAAACCCGAGGATTAGAACCCAATAGTTATATGAGGGTGTGATTCTTAGAAGCAATCATTTCATTCCAGAACTATGTAGCCAACTTAGGTTGAGACATCATAGCCTGTTATATAAGGGTAGATGAGATAGCTTAACTAGTTATGAGAGGAATCCTACCATTCTCACAAGAGTTACCTGTTATATGAGGGTTACTCATAGATTGTCCTTACCAATGGTGCGGTATTGACACCCTTCCAATTGGAGTTACAGATTAGGCCCCAACTCAACTCTATTGCGTTATTTAGGGCATAACAGTCAGATAACTACATCCCACAATTTCAGTTATAGATTAGGACTGTTAGATATAGTTATTCTGTCTTAGTTATATAACTCAGATAGTTCTACAGAAATCAAGACTGTTAGATAGGGTTAACTCAGAATAGTATGGAACTCAATTAGTTCCATCACAAACTAGACTGTCAAATACAATTGCTTAATATTAGTTATTTAAGTTATATAGTTATCAGTATCTCACGTTATCAGTACTCAAATTCAGTAATCATGTTATCACAAACTTATTTATCATTATTATGTATTCATGCATGTATTCTCAGATTCATGTTATTTAGTCAGTTAGTATAGTTCATGTATGTTAACCTTATGCATTCAGCCTACCTCACATTCATACCAGTATATTCAAACGTACTGACGTATTCATGCTATGGTGTTTTATACCATAGGTCCAGAAGCACGAGCTCCAAAGCATTAGTAACATTCCAGTCTCAGCAGTCAGAGTTAGCACTGAGTCCTCATACTTCAAGGACATGACCATTACTTTATAATATCATTAATTAATTTATTTGAATAGTTGGAGTTAGTTTGGGACATATCCCATCAACTCCTTATTTAGATAGTTCAGTCAGTTAGAGGCTTTTTAGACAAACATGTTCAAACACTTATTTCAATTGTTTTGGGTAATTCATACCCCACCTAAATATTATATTTAATCAGATATTATGTCTTTGTTTTGAACCTTATAGACTTACATCCTTTATTTATGCATTATATAGTATATTATGCAGTATTCAGCAATAGATATCAGTCATGACTTAGCTTATGGTCCTTTTGGGTCATGAGCACTGTGTAGCATTCCGTGTACTAGATTCGGGGCATTATAATCATGGTATCAGAGCGTAAGGTTCAATAGAGTCCTAGGAAGTCAAAAAGCCACATCTAGTAGAGTCTTGTGCATGGGTGTATTATGCGCCATATTTGTCTACAGGAGGCTATAAGATGTTTTAGGAATAGTTTCTCTTCTTTCAGTATTTTTGTCGTGTCAGTGAGCATTAGCTCAAATATAACTCTCAGTCAAATCTATTTCTCCCTTTTATTTATAGACCATGCCTCCCAAAAGGGTTAATTAAAGGAGAACTGGGAATCATTCAGCACCATAGCCTGTCCAAGCAGATTCCCTAGACGAGTATGTAATTTATAGTGAATTCAAAACTAACTCCCTTACTTAATCTTACTCAATAGTAGCTCAGAGCAATCAGCAGGTTGTTGTCCTACCTAAGCATATAATTCATGCTCGGTAGATTGAGATGGGGAAATATATGGAGAAAGAAAGAAGTAGAGAAAATAAGAGATCAAGAAAAAGTAACTTCAATTTCAATCAGCCTAAGTCAAAGGGTGGGAATCGTGCTCAATTCTGCCAAAAGTCGTCGGTTCCAACTCTTCCCCCTATTGGTATCCTAGCACCTAAGTTTAGTAATAGTAATAATGATAGAGCACCAGGCTCTAATTCTTAGGGTAATGTAATATTTGACCGCACGTATCCTCTTTGCTAGACTTGTGGAAAGCACCATAAGGGTATTTGCAGAACTGGCAGTGGTATTTGCTTTGGATGTGGCAAATCAGGCCATAGAGTCAGAGACTATCCTAAGCCAGGTCCTAAGGGCCAGCACAACCATTGCTCAGCTCAGTTTGGTTGCCTAAACCAGTAGGGTGCCACTTTTAGTGCTACTAGTGGGCAACATTCAAATTGACTTTATGCTCTCCAGTCCTGGCAAGATCAGGAAAATTCTCCTAATGTGATTACTGGTATGTTACAGATCCTTCATGTGAATGTTTACGCTTTGCTAGATTGAGGATCTTCCTTATCTTTTGTTACTTCATATATAGTAGTAGCTTTCAGAGTTAGTCCTAAAATTCTAGATGAGCCCTTTTCAATATCTACCCCAGTAGGTAAAACCATCATAGCCCGACGGGTATACTGGAACTATCCAGTTATGATATTTCAGAATGTCACCTCAGCATACTTGTTAAATTAGAGATGACTAATTTTAATGTCATTCTCGACAAAAATTGGTTTTATTCCTGCTATGCCATAATTGACTACAATAATAGAAGAGTCCAGTTTTAGTTTTCAAATAAACCTATTGATGTGTGAGAAAATGCTAAAACATTTGAGGCTAAGAATAATTGCAAAGTCTTAAGCAACTTTTGTTGTTTTTGATTGTTTTTTATTTGATATTGTAGTAATAGTCAAAATGCAAGAGAACAAATAATAATGGAAGTAAACGAGTTGATTTTTGAGCAAGTAGAGAGGGAAGTATAGCTGACGACTTGTCTAATAAGTCGACAACCTTGTGATAAGCTATCAAAGTTGCCGTTAGCCTTAGACAGTGAATGGACTTCTGCTGGAATTCATGAAAACATCTGTGATAGGCCATCAGAAGTGTCATAAGACATCAGGCTCATTGTTTGGATTAAACTAAGAATAAGTTTCAGCTGGAATACGCAACAAAATTAATGATAGGCCATCAGAGTTGTGATAAGCTATCTACCTCATTGTAAGGCTTGGGTAGTACTTAAGAAATTGAATTGAAGATATGACAACATCCATGATAAGTTGTCAAAGGTTTGATAAGCCATGGCGCCTCATCATCAACCTAAGGCAGAGATTGTCAAAAGTGAAGAGGAGCTGATGACATTCCTAATAAGTTGTCAGACTCCTAATAAGTCGTAGCCCACGATGTTATCTGTCTGAGAAAAATCTTTGATCTTTGATTTTGTTTCCATAATTAGGCTGAAGTATTTAAGGATAAGTTCTAGGGTTTTCATTCATTATCTTGACCATCTTGAAATTGCTGGAACTTATTCCCAAGGATTTTACCTCTTTTTGGGGGCTCTTAACTTAGAATTCAATTTTCAAATATTTAATTTTATTATGGGAATTTTCTCTTAAACTTAGAAGAGAATCAACTTCAGACTTCATCTTTTGTATGTTTAATTACTTTGAATGATGATTATAATTGTTGCTATCCTTTTCTTTCTTATGCAGAACTAAAATCCAGAACTAGATTTGTGGGATCTATGATTATTCCCCCATGGATTTAATAGTTCGTTAGGGTTTGAGTGATTGTGGGGATATCTTGATAATTCTTTTGTGATGATTGTTATTTATTGGTGCAAACAATAAGTCCTGTCGTATGTTGATTTTCTCAAATTGAGAAATAAACTAAAAGTAGCAAATTATCAATAAGGATTCAGGAAGGTCAAGCTCCCATCTAATGATTAATGCTATAACAAGATTAGTTAACTTGAGATAAAATCAGTATGAAAAGAATGCTTCCTAAGTTTGATAGAATTGGGGAGTTTAATATCTAAGCGTGTTAAGAAACACTTAGATGGACTATTGAAACTGATAATTTGGTATTTCCCACAAGTCATGAGAACCAAATACTATATTTATTATTTAATGGGGATTAATAATCATTGTGATCACAACCCTAGTTACTCTCTATCACTAATTTGAACTATTGAAATTTTAGTTTTGAGCTCTGAAGCAAGTAGAAACTTTGATTATTGTTTGATTGATAAAACCCTCTACTTTATCTGTTCATAACATTTGCTTAAATTCTACTTGTAGATATAGTTTCAAATTAGTTTAATCGCCACTCACATTGTTCCTTATAGATTCGACCCCGACGCCAAATTTGGGTAAATATATTGATGACAACCGTCTTGCACTAAATTGATGTGTAAGTTGAGCGTTATCAAAAAGGGTGTCATTACCGGGGAACAATTTGGTGTATTCAGTTGGTTTGGAAATTTAGTCTACTTGCTTGAATTCAAACTTGTAAATATTTGTTTTTAGTTTTCTTTTATTTCTTGTGTTAGGTAGATTTTTATTTTAGTTAACTTATTACTATGGCATCGTGGAATGAATATGAGCTTGGTGGTTGAAAATCTTATCTTAATGATCCATGTCCATATTATGATGGACCTCACTTTTGGCAAGACTATAGATATGCTTCTCACAGAGAGATGTGTGCACCATCTTTATCCTAGCGGGAGTATGATTATTCTTTATGTGGTGGTAAAGATGGACATTGGAGTGATTACCAAAATGCCCCTTCCCTCTATTGTTATAACCCAAATTCTAGTTTTTTTATGAGTTTGATAGGTTTTATGGTCAAGAAAATGAAGAACTAAGCACCTGTAAAAGTGGTAATGAAGTTATGTTTCAATGAATGTTGGATCTCTAGAAAGAAACGTATGATATCATTTATGATATGAATCAAGATATGAAACCAATCATTTATAAGGAGATCGATATAGAGGTCAATAATTCAAAGCATTCTTCTATATTATGTTTAGATGATATCTTGCCTGTGGAATCATTTAAAATAATGGAAGAGTGTGAAGATGAGGAGCAAGAACCCTATATTAATGTTGAGCTTTATGATGATCAACCCTCGGTAATTTCGCAACCAACCAAAACAACCATGAGAGATGATACCAAGTTGAGGAAATGATGCTAGAGGAAAAATAAGAAACCAAGCCAATCTCTTATAAAGACTCTAGCCCAATTTAGGGTGAAGAGGTCAAGAAGGATGCAACTTTGAATTAAGTAAAAGACTTCACTCGAATCACTTTTCAACATTATTCTTAGTGGATGTGATGAAAGTCGAATCACCCAAGCAAATAATAAATTTTGGAAATAAGGAGGAAAATTCTTACATTTTTGAGTTTGTCATCCCGAAAAGGTATAATACAACCCAAATCTTGAAGGCTAAGAAGCTTAAATATCGATGTCTATTTAGTGGATTTTTATGATTCTCACTATAGACAAATGATCCCAAATGAAAGTTCGATGTAAAATTAGCAAGAATTTTAAGTGTTCGAAGTGGCATTATAGAACTTCCCTTATTATCCCATCACATTTGCCCAATGCACCTAAAAGATGTAAAGATTGAAAGATGGGTCGACGATTCAAATCATCTAAGTGGAGGGATAAAGGATAAACCATTTTTAAGGTATCTTGATGAATTCTGAGTCGTCAAGATAACCTAGTAGTGCCGCAACACTAAATTAGACGCTGCTTGGTAGGAAACCAAAGGTATTTTGTTGTTTGTATTTGTTTTATTTGATTGACATCAGATTTTCAAACCTATGGTGTCGCACGTATGTTTCTAACTCTCTTGTTTTGGTTTAATGCATTGGGGACATTGTATGATTTTAAGTTGGGGGTGGGGCTACTTGTGGGTGTTGATGTCCTCTTGGGGTTTTTGTTCTCATGCCTTTTTTCCACTGGAGTCTTATTCCTAGTATAGCTGGCATGTATAGGCGTATTATGATTTTTTATCAAATGTTGTAGTTGACTAGGAGAAATACAGGTACCTTGGGCAGTTAACAAGTTTTTGTTGATTTTTGAACATCTCTCTAGAGGTCTGTTTTATAACTGTGTGATATGCATTATGTGTGGCCACTGTGCATTTTGTTATGGCATTAGTACTAGTGACATGATAACCATTACTTAACAATTGCATGAATCAAATGGGTAGCAGCTTGTGATGTACCTTTGTGCCATGTGTGTGAGATACTACCTCATTCCCGTTGGATGTAAAATGCAGAACTTGACCGGTTGGTCTTGCCTTCGTTATAGGATAGCGGTTAGGAGAGGATCATAGGTCGTTGTTGATATTAGTCCACTTTTAGCCTAAATGACCTTTCATGTGTGAATAATATCCCTTGATCCTAATTTTGAGCCTGAAAGCCTATTCTTTTTATTATACCTATCACCTTCCCATTTGTATCATAGTGAACCTTTTTTGACCCTGGTCCTCCTTGGACATTGTGTGCTTTTAGTTAGGCAAATAGCCTAAGTTGAGGGTGGCTATCATAGGGGAGCATGATGTAAAGTGAGTATGAAAAATTGTAATAAAAAATATGCAAGGCTAAGTATGGTAGAAAAAGAATGAAAAAGGAAAAGTTGTAAAAAAAAGAAAATGAATGAATAAAAACTTCACCTATCTTTAATGTGCTTTAATCAAGAAAGGGAAAAATAAGGTAAAGGTTAATAAGTAAGACCCCAAAAATAGTGTAGTGCCAAGGAGGCTTAGTTACTTTAAATATCCTTGTGTATCATACCATCCCTAAGCCTACATTACAAGGTGAAGAATAGTCCTATAGTGATCCTAACTTAACTTTCTAAAAGCTTAGGTAATGCAAATAAGGGCAAGCTTATGGTCTTTGTCATACATTGACTAACTTTTTTCTGAGAGTGAGTGTCTCTGACCATCCCTGCATTGAAATTCTTGAGTTCACATATAAGTGAGGAGGGACCTCTTCGTTGTGAGGGTACATTGGTTACATTTTCTGCTACTAACTTATTTGGATAGTGTAATCTTGGTACATGCATTGTTGTTGTTGCTGAATTGATGCCATATCTTGATTATGTTGTGTCGCATTGTTGTTCTTCAGTAATATGCACAGTTGTTGTTTTTAAATTAAATGACCTTGGAGGTGGTGAAGATGTTTTGAGATAATATGGATGGTTGACTGTCGAATGTACTTTGTATCCTCGTGGTCGTGTTTTAGTTATTTTAGGACAAGCAATTGTTTTAAGTTGAGGGTGTTAATGTGTGAGTAGATGCTAACACATTTGAGGCTTTTAACTATAATAATTGCAAAGTCTTAAGAAAATTTTGTCGTTTTTGATTGTTTGTTGTTTGATATTGCAGTGAAAGTCAAGATGCAAGAGAACCAGCAATAATGAAAGTAAAAGAGTTGATTTCTGAGCAAGTAGAGAGGGAAGTATAGCTGACGACTTGTCTTATAAGTCGTCAGCCTTGTGAAAATGAATCAGAGTTGACGTCACCCATAGATAGAGAATGGGCTTCAGATGGAATTTGTGAAGACATTTATGATAGGTTATCAGAAGTATGATAAGCCATCAGGATCGTCATTAGGCTTAGATAGAGAATGACCTTTAGCTGGAATACGTGATGACATCTGTACAAGCTGTCAGAGTTGTGATAAGTCATCAGGCTCGTTGTCAGGCTTAGGCAGTGCTTGAGAAATTGAAGTGAAGATGTGATGACATCCGTGATAAGTCGTCAAAGGTCAGATAAGCCTTCACGCCTCATCGTCACCCTTAGGCAGAGATTGTGAAAAGTAAAGAGGAGTTGATGAAATTCTTGATAAGTCATCAGACTACTGATAAGACATCACCCACGACGTCATCTGTCCGAGAAAAAAGCTGTAATCTGTGATTTTATTTTCATAATTTGGCTGAAGTATTTAAGGACATGTTCTAAGGTTTTCATTCATTATCTTGACCATCTTTAAACGGCTGGAACTTGTTCCAAAGGAGTTCACCTCTCTTTGGGGGCTCTTAACTTAGAATTCAATTTTTAACTCTTTGATTTGGTTATGGGAATTTTCTCTTGAACTTAGAAGAGAATGAACTTCAAACTTATCTTTTGTAAGGTTAATTACTTTGAATGATGATTATTATTGTTGCTATCTCTTTCTTTCTTATGTGGAACTAAAACCCATAATTTAGGTTGTGGGATCTATGATTATTCATCCATGGATTTAATAGTTGGTTAGGGTTTAAGTGATTGTGGGGACATCTTGATAATTCCTTTGTCATGATTGTTATTTATTGGTGGCAAATAATAAATCCTGCCTTATGTTGATTTGCTCAAACTGAGAAATAAACTAATGGTAGAGAATTATCAACAAGGATTTGGGAAGGTTAAGCTCTCATGTAGTGATTAATTCTATAACAAGATTGATCAACTTAAGATAAAATCAGTATGAATAGAATGATTTCCTAAGTTCAGGTGAATTAGAGAGTTCAACATCTAGGCATGTTGAGAAACACTTAGATGGACTATCGAAACTGATGGTTTTGTGTTTCCCACAAGTCAAGAGAACCCAACACTACAGTTATTATTTAATAGGCATTAATAATCATAGTGATCACAACCCTAGTTCCTCTCTATTACTGATTTGAACCATTGAAATTTTAGCTTTGAGCTCTGAAATAGGTCAAAACTTTAATTATTATTTGATTGATAAAACTCCCAATTTTATCTGTTCGCAACATTTGTTTAAATTCAACTTGTTGCTATTGTTTCCAATTAGTTTAATCGCCATTCACATTGTTCTTCGTGGATTCAACCTTGACTCTAAAGTTGGGTAAATATACTGCCGATGACCTCCTTGTACTTAGTTGACATGTAAGTTGAGCAGTATCACCTTTCCTAGAGTGGAGGGGTAGCACTTCAGCTCTCAGGGGTCTATTTGTTTCCTACCTTCGGTCATGGAAAATAATATCTAAGGGATGTTTTTATCACCTTATTTGAGTTAAGGACTCTAGTTCCAAAACTCCCAATCTTGAATTAGTCCCAGTCATGAATGAATATTTAGATGTGTTTCCCGAAGATCTTTCAGGAATTTCTCCCGAAAGGGAAATAGACTTCGGTATTGATCTTCTTCCATATACTAAGCCTATATCTATTTTGACATACATAATGTCACCACTAGATCTCGGAGAATTGGAAGATCAGTTGAAGTATCTCTTAGATATGGGATTCATCAGACCCAGTGTGTCCCTATAAGGCACACCAGTCTTATTCGTGAGCATGAAAGACAGTTCTCTCAGAATATGCATTGATTACTGCCATCTTAATAAAGTCAGAGTAAAAAAAGTATCCACTTCCTAGAATCAATGATTTGTTTGACCAAATTTAGGGAGCCAGTTATTTCTCTAAGATTAATCTTAGATCAGGCTATCATAAACTCAGAGTCAGAGAATGTGACATTTCAAAAACAGCCTTTCGTACTCGGTATGGTCACTTCAAAATTCTAGTCATGTCCTTTTGTCTTACCAATTCCCCAGTCGCTTTCATGGACTTGATAAATTGTGTGTTCAATTAGAACTTGTACATGTTTGTCATAGTCTTCATGGATGATATCCTTGTCTATTCCGGCAGTAAGCGTGATCATACAAACCATCTTAGAATAGTATTGTAAACTCTCAGAGATCATCAGTTGTTCGCCAAATTCAGCAAGTGAGAATTTTGGCATAGGTCAGTAGCATTCTTTAGTCATATTATTTTTGGAGACGACATTAGAGTTGATCCTCAAAATACCAAAGCAGTAAAAAATTGGCTTAGACGTGTCTCTCCATCAGATATCAGGAGTTTCTTGGGTTTGGCTGGCTATTACAAATGGTTTGTTGAGGGATTTTCTTCTATTGTATCCCCTATGTCCAGATTAACTCAGAAAAAGTTTCAGTTTCAGTGGTCAGATCCATACAAGAAGAGTTTTCAGGAGTTAAAGTCTCGATTCACCTCAACACCAGTTTTGACTCTTCCAGATGGTCGAGATGGGTTCGTAGTGTGTTGTGATGCATCCAAAGTATGTTTCAATTATGTGCTTGTACAGCATGGTAAGTTCATAGACTACGCCTCCAGATAGCTTAAGGAGAAGCTAAGTCACCAAGCCCAAATCAACCTTCCCCGCACTTGAGCCTTCATTTCAAGTCTAAAATGACCTGTAGTGAGCTTAGCCTGATTATGATATGAACCAATCGTAATGGTAAGGGCAATCTTATGGTATTGTAATTGCATAATTTTATTCATTATTTAGAGATTGAGCGTTGTAGTGTGTGGTTCCTATAAGTATAAAGAAATGTGTGGAGTCAGGAACCTATTTCTTCAATGTGAAGGCATATGAATAGTTGCAGAACTTGTTAAATATTTTATTGACTACTCTAAGTTTAAGTACTATTTTATGTGTTTGAACTTTAGAGATGATATGGAATATAAATGTTGCTTTGCATGAAAAGATCATGCTTTCTTTCTTATGGCTACAAAATAACGGAAGCAAATCCTACTTGTTACCTTGTTGTTGTGATTGTGTGCATAATGTTGTATTAGTAGCTTAAGGACAAACAAGTATCTTAAGTTAAGGGTGTTGATATGCTAGGTCTATGTAAGCACATTTGGGGATTTTAACTCAGAATAATTGTATGTTCCAAAGTAACCATTGTCATTTTTCTTGTATTTTATGTGATATTGTAGGGAAGTCAAGATGAATGAAAATTTCCGATAATTACATCTAGAAGAACAAGTTTTGATCAAAGTAGAGTAGAAGATCATAGTTGACGACCTGTCGAATAGGTCATCAACCATCTAATAAGTCGTCAAACTTGGCCAGTTAGGACTTAAAGTGTAAAAGGAATACGAGTTGATATTCTGAGTACGACTCATATAGGTATGTCGTATGCAAACCAGTGTTTAAACCTGGGAAAGACTAAAGTCCCAGGTAGATATGAGTTGAGGTCATAAGTCGTACACTCAGGTACGACTCGTAAAGCAATGTCGTATGCCGAACAAAAATTTTAAGCCGTGGGAAGATCATACACTGGAACAAATATGATAAGGTAGGGTACGACTTGTATCAGGTCGATACAAGTGAAGACTTTGTCGTACCGAATGTCGACCTAACTTTATCTTTCCTATTATAATATGATTTTCTTTTATTTTGAGATACAATAAATACCCTAGGGTATATCTTTTATTAGGTTACGCTCTTGAATTCCCCTTTACATCCTATTACAATACTTTTACAATTGTTCTTGAGATATTACGGTTTATTCAATTGAAGACTTTGGAATTTTTTCATCTTATTCTCCTGCAATTGATTTTATGTATTCTTCATGTGAGACTCAATTGTTCTAGGTTTTTTACATGTATATTAGTTCTTCATTGTTGTAATTAATCTCATAACAGCTACAGACACTTGAAATAGCCTATATTCACATCAATTTGATAACCAAGGAGTTTGTAATTGGAAAAAGAAGATTTAACAATTGTTTGATATTTCTACCTCCATATTTTAGCCCCTACATCTCATCTTATCACTTAATCCTACCCCCAAAAGTTTAACTAAGGTAATATCATAGGGTAACAAGGCAACACCCAGAATCTTATTAGATAAATGGTGAAATTTGTCTTTGAGCTAACCTGTTGTAGATAAGACATATTGATAGTAATTTCATGATCCAACAACAGAATGACACTAGTGATATCAAACTTTACATTAGGTTAATTTACACTGGGCAACAAAGCAAGTACTATTCTATTGTTTGATCCTGCAACAACAATTGGAACATAGCACTAGTGATATAAAACTTAACACTAAGATAATCTAATGTAATCTAAAGTTTGATATCATTAGTGCTATGATCCAATTGTTGAATTTAAAGGGTTATTTTCAGGGGCAGGTAAAGATGAAGCAAACATGCACCGTATAAATTTTCTCGGGATTCGTACAAATATAATATTTTAGGGGTTAAGTAGGATGTATTAAAATTGAGGTTGTTTATTTTTTCCTTGATAGCTGAAGCATCATTGTGGCTAGGGGAACTTCTTAGAGGATCTATCACTACTTGACACTAGTTTATGACATAGTTTCTGAGTAGATTCTACTCTTATACTTTGATGCTACAGTTGAAAGAGGAAATTTACAATTTCAGATAGCTACATACAAATTCTACAATCAAGGCATTGTTTTGTAACGCCCCGATTTGCTGAACCAGAATGCTACATGGTGCTTACGAACCTGAGGGACCACAAGCTAATCCATGAATGATATCTATACCTATACACTGCATAATATACTTTTAGAATGCAGAAAACATGAATAATAGGCCATAAGGTTCAACTGAATCGAATATATGATAAATAATAACATCCATATAGGGTAACAAATACCCAAAACAACTGAAAGCTGAATCTAAAATCTAAACAAAATCTGAAAGACTCTAAATACTATTTGAATTAGGAGTTGAAGGAACATGTCACCAACTAACTCCGTCTAGCAAAACTGAACTGAAATAATGAATGAAATAAAATAATATCGTCCTTAAGTGGATGTGACTCACAGCAACTCTGTGACTGGAATGCTACTGCTGATCTAGAACTCGTGTCTCTGAACCTATGGTTTAACATAAAACAAAGAACCATAGTACAAATGTGTCATTACGACTGGGAGTATTGAGTATACGAGTGAGATAGGCTAAATGCAAAAGGGTTTACATGCATGAACAATTTTAACTGACTGACTAATGTGAACATATGAGTGCAAGCATGCATACATAGTAACTAAGATCGTGAATGCATAATATCTGGATCTGTATACTAATACATGGTTTACTGTTATCTAACATGATTGATACTTGAATTCAGATAGCATGGATGACTGCGTCTGATAGTCCTGAAGCTGATGGAACTACCTGAGTTCCATAATGTAACTGAATTGGCTGTAACTAACAGTCCTGGTATATTGAAATCTAAAGAAATATCTGAGTTCTTTTACTGGGAATGGGACTAAAAATATGGGAGGTAGTTGCTTAACCGACATTCCCTAATAACGTATATAGCTAGGTTGGGGTCCAATCTCTGCCCTGACTGGTAGGGTGTCAATACCGTGCCACTAGTAATGACAGGTTAAGCCACCTTCTCCACCCTAATCTGGCAAGTTCAGATATGTCAACCTATGCTGGCTACATAATTTTGGAACACAAGGATGACTACTAAGAATGACACACTAAACTGGCAGGTGAGTTCCCATCCTTGGGTTCACTCGGTGCTAACTCTACTCCCATCTGAAGAGACAGAACATGATTTAACTAGTTGTACATGGACATAGTAACTGACTTCTATTGACTGATGGAATAGTACTACTGTCTGAGAATTTATTGAGATCATAAGATTTCTGAGATTTCCTGAGTCACATGACTGACTGAGTTCTATATATCATGGCATTACGGAGATTGTCGTGATAACATGACATGGCTCTAGGCACATAGCTATATTTTCTAGGTACTAGTACCCCCAGTACTTAATGAAAGGAAACTAACACACATAACTGACTTGATCATAAAGTGGAGTCCACAATTTACCATATCATAACTAGGGGATTTTATACTAAGCGTAGTTCTCAACATCTTACGTATGAAAGGGAAATTCATACAAAATGTGTATACTTGCGTAGCTTACACATCATGCTCAATCCATATCATATCAACGACGCATATCAATCACATGGAATTCATGTGAAATCATAAAGCATTGAGTATAGACTTATCATTTAAGCACTATTAAATCACGGGACATGAATTCTATCATCCTAGGCCTTTTATCAAACACTTTGCATGCATTCTTTTAGCTTAGGAATTTTCTTGAATCTCACCATATTAAACCACATAAATATCATGGATTTCAACTAACAAACATATATACTTCATGAAAACACCTTTAGATATCATTTTGAAACTTAAACAATAATCATCATCATGTACGTGGTCATATCACATCAAGACAATAATAATATAATATTTAAAACATGGTTCTTGAGCTCTGTGAACAAAATGGATCCATAGATGCACACTACACATACCTTAGATGGAAGATTCTTGATGATGATTGATGGAGAAATTTTCTTGAACTTGAATCCCCAATTAAAAACCCTAATGTGTTCTTGAGAAGATTTTGAGAGAAAGAGTGTTTTGGTGAAATAAGTGCTTAATTCCGTGTTTATGGAATTTATACATGGGTGGAAAGATGACCCAAATACCCCTCTAGATACGTCATTTAACTTTTGTAAAAATTACCCGATTTGGGCCCCCGGCATAATGTGGAGATATGGCGTTGCCCCCCATTTGTGACGTAGAAACTCACCGCGATGCGGTGGAATTGCAGAGAGACACTAGAAATTGACAAACATCATTTTGGCTTATGATGCAATGCGTCACTGACTGAAATGACGTTGCTAAAACTTTAAATCGCTAGAACTTCTTCACCGGGTGTCCATTTCAGGCAAATTTGGTATAGACGGAAAGCTTATTCAATTTTATACAATTTGGAGGCTATAAATTTGTAAAAATACCTCCTATAAACCAAGTTATGATCATTCAAAGATGACCTATGTGACATCACACATGAAAACTTGGTGGACTCAAAAGTTCTTTGCTTCGCTTACTCTAAGTGACTCTTAAAAATATGCTTAACACATCATAAGTTCTATTATCACTAGGATACTCATCTGAATTCATGTACTCCAAAATGAATCTCAGGATAGGAGGTTTCACATATAGGAACAATGATTCATTTTCTAGATTAGAAATATATAGTGTATTACAATATCTCCCACTTGGAAATATTCGTTCTCGAATGAGACTGACTAAAACGGGGTTAGATGATAAACTAGAGTATGTACAAGACAGACACTACTAGAATAAGATCTCATAACAGACATGACTGATAAGCTAAACATATCATGCTTGATATGCATATTTGATGTATGAGTAATTGATTCATGAATACATAACTGAGATTTCTAATAACTGAGTTCTCCCAATGAGAATACATATTTGATGTATGATTATACACTAGACTGAGACATACTGCAGGATTAAATATGCAATGGTACTTGATACCAGATTTGTGATGAAACATGAGCATAAACTGAATACCAAGTTTTATAGAATACTGAATGGGAAACTGAATAAGCTTAAAGAGAACTATTACCTTGATCTTGATCTGGATTGGCGGAGAATAGGTGCGGATACTTGGTATGCATGTATGCTTCTGCTTCCCAAGTAGCTTCCTCAATGGAATGATTTCGCCAAAGAACTTTGACTAGAGGGACTTCTTTGTTCCTTAGTCTACAAGTCTGATAGTCTAGAATTTCGATTGGAATTTCCTTATAAAAGAGTCTGTTTTGACTTTCAGTGCTCTGAATAGGGACTATGAATGATGGATAACCTATACACTTCTTGAGAAAAGATACATGAAAGACTAGATGAACTGCGGCTAGATCTAAAGGCAATTCAAGATCATAAGCTACCTTGCCTAAGCGATTGAGAATCTTGAAGGGACTGACATATCAGGGACTGATCTTTCCCTTCCTGCCGAACCGCTTCACTCCCTTCATGGGGAGATTTTAGATAGACATAGTCATCTACATCAAACTTGAGATCCTTTCTACAAATGCCAACATATGACTTCTGTCAGCTCTGAGTAGCCCAAAGTCTTTCTCTGATCAACTGGACTTTCTCTAAGGTGTAGAATACTAAGTTAGGCCCTATGACTAAGGCCTCACTAACTTCGAACCACCCGATTGGATATCTGCACATCCTACCATAGAGAGCTTTGAATGGAGCCATTTTAATACTGGAATGATAGCTATTGTTGTATGCAAACTCAATCAAAGGAATGTGGTCATCCCAACTTCCCTTAAAATCAATTGCTCACGCCCTTAGCATATCTTCAATACTCTGAATGGTTCTTTTGGATTTACCATCTGTCTAAGGATAAAAAGTTGTACTGACATGAACTTGGGTACTAAGACCCTTTTGGAATACTTTCCAAAAGTGAGAGGTGAATTGGGTACCTCTGTTTGAGATGATAGATAATGGAATACCGTGTAATCTGACCAACTCCCTGATATAGAGTTTGACGTAATCCTCGGCTGAATAAGAGTATAGACTTGAAGGAAATGGGCTGATTTGGTCATTCTATCAATAATGACCCAAACTAAATCATGGTGATGATGAGTTCTAGGAAAACCCATCACGAAGTCTATGTTCACTTCTTCCCACTTCTAATAAGAATGGCAAACTGCCGCATGTAACCACTAGGTTTTTAATGCTCTATATTAACCTGCTGACATACAGGGCACTTAGCTACCAAATCTACAATATCTCTCTTTATCCCACTCCTCCAATAGATCTCGCATAGGTAGCGGTACATCTTAGTGGCCCCTGGAGGAATAGAGTATTGCGCACCATGCACTTCTTCAAGAATTTGCTACTTTAAATTATCTACACCTGGAACATAGAGACGACCCTGACAACGACTGACACTATCTCTCCCTTGGGAGAAAACCTCTACTTTCTGATACTGAACTGGCTCTTTTAGTTTGATAAGGCTAAGTTCCCTGTGTTGCTTTTCTTTTACCTCAGAAACTAGAGATGACTCTAAACTATCCTGAACACATACACCACTCTCTAAAGAATCGACTAAGCAAACAACTAGTCTGGAAAGCTGATGGATTTCCTAAGCTATTTTCTTCTTGCTATCCTCAATGTGAGAAACACTACCCATGGAGAGTCTACTAAGAGAATCGGCCACAACATTGGCCTTGCCCAGATGATAAAGGACACTCGTGTAATAATCTTTCAAGAGCTCTAACCATTTTCTCTGACGAAGATTAAGATCTTTGAAAGAAAAGATATATTGGAGACTCTTATGATCTTTGAAGACATCTACAAGAACTCGGTATAGATAATACCTCCTAATCTTCAAGGAAAATACTACGGCTGCTAACTCAACATCATGAGTAGGATAATTCTCCTCATGGGGCTTTAACTGCATGGAGGCGTAGGTTATGACCTTACTATACTGCATGAGGACATAACTTAAATCAACTCTGGATGCATCACAGTATACGATGAATCCACCTAAACCATCTGGAAGAGCTAAGACTGGAGCTGAGGTGAGTCGAGTCTTCAATTCCTGAAAACTCTTCTCGCAAAGATCTGACCACTAAAACTTGACCTTCTTCTGAGTCAATATAAACATGGGGGATGTAATAGAAAAAAATCCCTCAACAAACTGCAAATAGCAGCAGCTAAACCTAAGAAACTCCTTATATATAATAGAGAGATAGGGCTAGGCCAATTTTTTACCGCTTTGGTCATTTAAGGATCTACTCTAATGCCATCACCGACAATAATATTGCCATGTAATTCTATTGACCTTAGCCAAAACTCGCACTTAATGTATTTGGCAAATAGCTGGTGATATCTGAGAGTCTGAAGAACAATTCTGAGATAGTCTGAATAATCACGCTCTATGCGGGAATAGACCAGGATATCATCTATGAAGACTATACTGAACATGTCTATGTACTGCTTAAACTCATTGTTCATCAAGTCCATGAAAGCGATTGGGGCATTGGTAAGACCAAAGGACATAACTAGAAATTCAAATTGTCCATACCGAGTATGGAAAGCTATCTTTGGGATGTCAAATTCTCTAACTCTGAGCTGATGATAGCCTAATCTGAGGTCTATCTTGGAGAAATAACTAGCACCCTAAAGTTGGTCAAACAATTCATCTATTCCGGGAAGAGGATACTTGTTCTTGATCGTAACATTGTTGAGCTGACGGTAATCAATACACATCCTGAGAGAACTGTCTTCATTGCGCATGAATAAGACTGGTGCGCCCCATGGGGAAATATTGGGTCTAATGAATCCCTTATCTAAGAGATCCTTCAACTGATCCTTCGGTTCATTGAGATCTGTTGGTGCCATTTTATAGGGAGAAATAGAAATAGGCTGAGTATCTGGGATAAGGTCAATGCCAAAGTCTATTTCCCTTCTGAGAAGAATACCTGGAAGATTTTTGAGAA
Organism: Capsicum annuum; assembly: GCF_002878395.1. Classification (NCBI taxonomy): domain Eukaryota; kingdom Viridiplantae; phylum Streptophyta; class Magnoliopsida; order Solanales; family Solanaceae; genus Capsicum; species Capsicum annuum. The sequence goes on along the minus strand of NC_061114.1, from coordinate 150,372,863 downwards.
AGACATCTGAATATTCGTTAACCACTGGAATTGATTAAAAATTAGGAGATTCGGAACTAGAGTCTTTAACATGAATGAGATGATGAACACATCCCTAAGAAATTATTTTTCTTTCTCGAAGGTAGGAAATAAGCTGACCCCTGAAAGATGAAATACTACCTTTCTACTCTAGAACGGGCTTATTTGGGAGATGAAATTGAACTATCCTATTTCTGCAGTTGACTGTGGCATAGAAGGAATAAAGCCAATCCATGCCAAGAATGACATCAAAATTAGTTATCTCTAACTTGACTAAATCTGCTAATGTAGATTTCTAAACTATCATAACCAGGTAGTTCCTATATACCCACAAAGATATGATGATTTTACCCACTAGGTAGAAACTGAAAAGGGCTCTACTAATATTTTGGGACTGATTCCAAAATCGCCTGCTATATAAAGAGTAGCAAAAGACAAGGATGCACCTAGATTTAGAAAAGCGTAAATATAAACATGGAAAATCTGTAACATAGCAGTAACAACATCAACAAAATTTTCCTGATCCTGTCGAATCTGAAGAGCATAGAGTCTTTTTGGGCGTTGCTCACTAGCAACACTCAAAGTGGCACCTTGCTAATTTGGGTGCTCGGACTGGGCTATGGAATGATTCTACTGACCCTGTATACCTGACTGCCAACACTCTCTAATCCTATGGCCTAGCTTTCCACAACTGAAACAAACATCTCTACCAGCTCAATAGGTACCCTTGTGATTTTTACCACAAGTTTAATTTAGGGGATTAGTTCAGGCACTACTGACACAACCCTGAGACTTAGAGCCTGGTGCTCGATCTCTATTGCTATCTCTGAATTTTAGCACTAGGGAACTGCAGAGGAAAGTGCTGGAACTGCTAGCTTAGGATGGAACTGTGAACGGTTTCCTCCTTCTGATTTGGGTTGAGAAAAATTTAAACTACCTAATCTTGCTCTCTTATTCTACCTCTCCCTAGTCGTAATCTTCTGCTCTTCTATTTGCTGAGCACGGGTCATGAGCTTGGCAAAAGTCATATCACTGTTCAGCTCGTAGACCTACACTCATTTACCACACTATCATTCACTCCTGACACAAACCTGCTCATCTTAGCCCTGTTGTCTGCAACCACATGAGGGGCATATCTGGCTAGCTAAGTAAATCTGAAAGAATAATCTTTCACAGTCATATTTCCCTGCCTAAGGTTGATAAACTCCAGAAATTTTGCATCCCTCAGCTCTTGGGGAAAGAATCTGCCTAAGAAAGTCGTGACAAATTCCTCCCACTCTATAGGACCTGCACCATCTACCCTCTCAAACTTCCACTGTTTGTACCAAGTGTGAGCAAATCCTATAACTACTATGCGGCTAACTCAGCACTCTGACAAGAAGTAACTCCCATGATGTCTATGACCTTATGGACTTGGTCAATAAATGCCTGAGGGTCTTTATCAGACTTCGACCCAAAGAAAGATGGAGGGTTCATTAAAGTCGTGAATCCTACCTGCGGCTGAGTTGGCCATTAGATTGGCCAGAATAAATAGTGGCCGTTTATTTTGGGTAACCATAGACTGAGCAAGTGTGGTGAATGCGGCCCTAATTTCTGCATGAGAAACATGTTTTCCCAAAGGATCTTCGGACTGAGGAGTGGGGTGGTTTCTTTTCTTTGGAATCATATTCTGAAATAAGAGAAAAACGGATTAGAATAAGAGTTTAACTTGAGATTATGCTCACTAGCACGACATGAATATCGAAAGAGGGGAAACTATTCCTAAAACATCTCACAGACTTTTGCACATAAATGTGGCGCGTAACACACCCATGCATAAGACTCTACTAAATATGGCTTTTAGACTTCCTAGGATTCTATTGAACCTTAGGCTTTGATACAAAATTTGTAACACCCTAATTTGCTAAACCAGAATGTTACACGGTGATTATGACCTCGAGGGACCACAAGCTAACCCATGACTGATATCTGTACCTATACACTGCATAATATACTTGTAGAATGCAGAAAACAAGAATAATAAGCCATAAGGTTCAACTCAATAGTATATCTTATAAATAATAACATTTATATAGGGTAACAAATACCCAAAACAATTGAAAGTTGAATCTAAAATCTGAACAAAATCTGAAAGTGTCTAAATACTGTCTGAAATTAGTAGTTGAAGAAACATGTCCCTAACTCCGTCAAGCAAAACTAAACTAAAATAATGAATGAAATAAAATAATATCTTTCTCGAATAGATGAGGACTCACTGCAACTATGGGACTGGAATGCTACTGCTGATCTGGAACTCGTGTCTCTGAACCTATGGTGTAACATGAAAGAAAGCACCAGAGCGCAAATACGATACTACGACTAGGGGTACTGAGTATACGAGTAAGGTAGGCTAAATACAAAAGGGTTTACGTGCATGAACAATGTTAAATGACTGACTAATATGAACGTGAGAGTTCAGGCATGCATACATAGTAACTAAGATCGTGAATATATGATATCTAGATCTGTATGCTAATACATGTTTTACTATTATCTGATATGACTGATACTGGAATTCTTCTAGCATGGATGACTGTGTCTAATAGTGCTGAATCTGATGGAACTATCTTAGTTCCATACTGTAACTGAATTAACTGTAACTGATAATCTTGGTACACTGAAATCTAAAGAACTATCTGAGTTCTTTTACTGAGACTGGGACTAAAATTTTGGGAGGTATTTTCTTAACCGATATGCCCCAATAACATATATAGCTAGTTTGGGGTCCAATATCTGCCCTAACTTGAAAGGTGTCAATACCGTACCACTGGTAAGGATAGCTGTAAGTGACCCTTAGCTAGGAGGTACTCAAATGAGAATGGTGGGAACCTTATACTGACAGGTTAAGCCACCTCATCCACCCTAATCTAGCATGTTAAGATGTCTCAACCTGCACTGTCTATGTAGTTCTAGAATACAAGGATGACTACTAAGAATTACACCCTAAACTGGCAGGTGAGTTCCCATCCATGGGTTCACTCGATGCTAACTACTACTCCCATCTGAAGAGGCTGAACATAATTTAACTGGCTATACATGGACTGACTAACTGACTTTTGTTGACTAATGGAATAGTACTACTATTTGAGAATTTATTAAGATCATGAGATTTATGAGATTTCCTGAGTCACATAACTGACTGAGTTCAACAGAGCATGGCTTGACTGAGATTATCGGGATAACGTTACATGGATCTAGGAACACAGCTATATTTTTTGGGTACTATTACCCTCAGGACTCGATGGAAGGAAACTGACACATATGACTAACTTGATCATAAATTGGAGTCCACAATTTACCATATCATAGGTAGGGGATTTCACACTAAGAATAGTTCTCAACATCTTACGTATGGAAGGAAAATTCATACAACATGTGTATACTTGCATAACTTCACTATCATGCTCAATCCATACCATAAAACCAACGCATATCAATTACGTGGAATTCATATGAAATCATAAAGCATAGAGTATGGACTTGTCATTTATGCAGTATTAAATCATGGGACATGAATTCTATCATCTAAGGCCTTTTATCAAACACTTTTCATGCATTCTTTTAGCTTAGATGTGTTCTTGAATCTCACCATATTAAACCACATAAATATTATGGGTTTTAACTAACAAACACATATACTTAATGAAAAAACCTTTAGATATCATCTTAAAATTTAAACAATGATCATCATCATGTACATGGTCATAACACATCTAGACAATCACAATATAATATTTAAAACATGGTTCTTAAGCTCTATGAATGAAATGGATCTAGATATGGACACTACGCATACCTTAGACGGAAGATTCTTGATGATTGATAGAGAAATTTGCTTGAACTTGAATCCTAAATTGAAAACCCTAATGTGTTCTTGAGAGGATTTTGAGAGAAAGAGTATGTTCTGGTGAAATAAGGGCTTAATTCCATGTTTATGAAATATATATAGGGGTGGAAAGATGCCCCAAACACCCCTCTAGATGCGTCAATTAATTTCTATAAAAATTTCCCAATTTGGGCCTCTGGCGCGACGTAGAGATATCATGTTACCCCCTATTTGTGATCTGGAAAATGATCGCGATGTGGTGAAATCACGGAGAGACACTAGAAATTGACAAACTTCATTTTGGTTTATGGTGCGATGCGTTACTTACTAAAATGATGTTGCTGAAAATTTAAATCGCCATAACTTCTTCACCGGATGTCTATTTTAGGGAAATTTGGTATCGACAGAAAGCTTAATCAATTCTATAAAATTTGAATGGTATAAATCTACCAAAATACCACCTATAAACCAAGTTATTCTTACTTAAAGATGACCTCTGTGAAATCACACACAAAAACTTGTTGGATTCAAAAGTTCTTAGCTTGGCTTACTCTAAGTGACTCTTATGAACATGCTTAACACATCATAAGCTCTATTATCACTAGGATACTCATCCTAATTCATGTACTCCAATATGAATCACAGGATAGGAGGTTTCATATGTAGGAAAAATGGTTTATTTTCTAGCTTAGAAATGTACGAGGTATTACATGTTTTGATTCAAGAAAAATCTTAGCATGGTACCAAATCATAGAATCAAATGATCTAACTTGTCTAAGATCTTCTATCAATAAATGAAAGATAGTTCCAGAGCCATGATAGATACTATATCAGGAGTATCATTTATACATCATCACAGGAAAACTTCATAGGAAATGCTAGATGATATCGCGTTTACCAACAGAGGATGACATACTCCAATTTGGAATGTTATAGTTGTACATAGGCTATTTGAGAAACAAATACTTATGAAGTAGAAAATTACATAGTATAACATGAGGTTGAATAGCTTCATACAAATATAGGGTTGTTTAGGAAATAATTTGCATCGATGAGTGCTGAAAAAGTAAATAAAGTTGTGGCATAGGGTCCTACTTCCAAACCATTCGAGATCGAATCTAAAGAAGAGAAAAAGTATCTTAATCATGAATTGGCATATTTCTAAGCCCATGTGTAAGGGAATCAAGGTTGAAACTATTATAATGATAGATAATAAGATAGGAACAGACACAGAGATTATGATTGGAGGTGTAAATATGACTATAAGGAGAAGAGTGAAAAATATATTCCACCAAGTAAATGAGATACCGAGTCCAATATAGAGGAACTTTTGGACAAACTTTTTAAAGGGTAAGAAATTCAAGTGAACTGAATGAAGGATATCAAAACTAATCTGTTAGGATTGAACCAGAAAGTTGAGTCACATGCTACAATAATCAAGTAGTTGGAGCAACAGTTTTGTTAGATATCAGCCACATGAATTAGAGAAAACTTTGCACTTTACCAAGTAATATAGTAGTAAATCCCAAAAATAATAGTCAATGCCATACCATTACCACTCGCATTGGTAAGATTACTAGAGATTCACCTATTCCCATTATTGATGAATAGAAAAATGATGAAAAAATTTATTTTACGAGTAGCAGCAAGTAGAATGGAGGACAAAACAAGGTTACATAGCCTATGCTGAATATCATTCCAAGACCCCTTCCTCCCTATTCGCAAATATTGATAAAGAAATAAGAAGAATATCAAGAATTTTTGTTTATGTTAAAGAGTTAACTGTCAACATGCCGCTTGTAGAGGCATTGAAGTAGATGCCAAGATACACAAAATTTATAAAGGATTTGATCACCAAGAAAATGTCAGTCGGTTATGAGCTACTCCATAATATTCATCATTGAAGTGCTATAGTCACTAGATCTTTAGTAGAGAAGAAAGAGGACCCTGGTGTTTCCACAATACCTTGCACTATTTTTTTTTTTAACTTCACTCAAGCATTATATGACTTGGCAGCTAGAATCAACCTCATATCCATTACCATATACTAAAAGTTGGTGTTAGGAGCTCATAAACCAGCTAGCATGGGACTAGTACTAGTGGACAAGAAAATGAAGAAGCTTGTTGGTATCCTCTATGATGTTTTGATAAAAGTGTCTTTTTTTATATTTCCTATTGATTTTGATATATTAGCTTGTAAAAGGGTCTTTTAGCTACATGTAGGATTCTGATTGATCTGGTGAAAGGACATTTAATATTACGACTCAATGAGGAATAACTGGCATTCAATGTATGAAAATCTATGAAGTAGCCCGATGAATTGATAGTGGTATTATGACTAATGTAAATAGTGAGGAGATATATCCATTCCATGATGTTGATGTAATTACTCAGTGAGTTGATGAGACTAATATGGTTGTTCCTATTGAAGAGAGGCTAGGTGTCAAAATTCTTATAGTAGTGATCATGAATTTTGACTCTGAAGTTATAAAGGAGTATGAGGAGTTAATGGGTGAATTATATAGGAATGGTTACTATTATGCACCAAAGAGACTCGATCTAGATTTAAAGAATCAAACTACTCCAACTGCTCACCCATCCATGAAGGAACCATCGGTATTAGTGTTAAAGGGCCCCCACCCATCTCACTTGTGATATTCATTTTTGAATGCCAACAATACTTTGCCAGTTATTGTTGCAGGTAATCTAAACTAGTCAGAGGTAGAAGCATTATTGTTAGTTCTTGCAGAAATTCAAGAGGGCCATTGGATGGTCCATTGTAGATATTGTGGGTATTGCACTTGGTTTGTTTACTCAAAAAATAAAACTTGAGCCATATTGTGTTCAGTATATTGATTATCATCTTCAATTCAATCCTCCTATCTAGGAGGTGGTGAAGAATGAAATAATTAAGTGGTTGGATGCTAGTGTTATGTATCCCATTGGTGAAAGCAAGTGGGTCAGTCCTGTACAGTGCTTTCCAAAGAAAGGTGGAATTACTGTTGTGCCTAACGAAAGTAATGATCTAGTTCCTATAAGGCCAATCACTAGATGGAGAGTTTTCATGGATTATAAAAAATTGAATACCTAGACTTAAAAGGACCATTTTCCTATGCCATTGATGGACCAGATGTTAGACAAATTAGCTTACAGAGAATGGTATTGTTTATATTTAGATAACTATCACACCAGAGGACCAAGGGAAGAATACCTTTACATATTTCTTTGGGTCCTTTGAATTCAAGCGAATTCCATTTTAGCTATGCAACCCTCCAATATATTTTAGAGATGTATGATATCTATTTTCTCTGATATGGCTAAAGACACTATTGAAGTTTATATGGATGATTTTTAATTTGTTGGTGACTCTTTTGGTGATTGTTTTATTCACTTTGAAAGGGCTCTACAAAAGTGCAAAAAGGGCAACATGGTGCTTAATTGGGAAAAGTGTCATTTCATGTTAAAATAAAGTATTGTTCTTGGGGAAAAAATTTTGAAGAAAGGAATAGAGGTTGATCGAGCAAAGATTGAGGAGATTTAAATATTACCTTATCCAAATTCTGTAAAAGGAATTTGAAATTTTCTAGCATGCAGGTTTTAATAGGTGATTTATCAAGAACTTCACGACGATTGCTAGTCCACTTCGTAAAATTCTTTAAAGGGAGGAAAAATATAATTTTTATGATACATGTAAGAAGTATTTTGAAAGTCTAAAAGAGAATTTAGTGTCTGCTCAGATCATTGCGTCCCCTGATTGATTGCAATTATATGTGATTTTAATGGATTGTCCTTAGGGTTGTACTAGCTCAACGAAAAGAAAAGATTCTTTATCTTATCTACTATGTTGGTAATCAACTAAATCTTGCTCAAAAGAACTATACAAATATGGAGCAGGATTTATTGGCAATGGTTTTTGCCTTTAAAAAGTTTAGATCTTATTTTAATAGGAAAAAGGTGATATTACACATAGATAATGCAGCCCTGTGGTACTTAATGTCTAAAAAATGCAATCCAAGACTTATTCGGTGGGTGCTGTTGTTGCAAGAATTTTCTTTTGAAATAAAGGACAGAAAAGTCATAAAAAATCAAGTTTCAGATCACTTGTCTAGACTAGAGAAGGAAGCTTTGCAAAAGGTTACTAAGGGATTAAAGATTGATGACAATTTTACAGATGAACATATATTGGAAACATCCAAATATTTAATTGCATGGTTTGTATTTTATAAAAATTACTTAGCAAGAGATCTAGTCCTAGAAGATTTTTTATGTCAACAAATTAAGAAATTCATACACGATGGGTTTGTGATCAAGGGTGGTTGAAAGATGAAGATATATAGAGAGAAAGGGAAGAGTGGACAAAGAGAGGGGAATGGTGTAGCTCACCTATAGTTTCACCAACTACGATGGTTGAATTATAGTTGTGTTGGAACATAGAAGGAGGATAGATAGAAGAGAGGGTAGAGGATGGTGGGGCCTTATACTGGTGGTAGGTGACATGAGCATGTTAATGGGTTTTTGTCATATCGTTACTGGTGGTGCGGTGGTGGAGATAGAGAAGAGAGAGTTGAGCGGCCATAGGGATGACTAAAAGAGGAAAAATGTCACCTTTTTTATTTTTTTAATTCTTGAATTAAATTTCACATTTTTTTATTATTTAATTTCTTATGTGGCATTTTAAAAATGATGTGGAATTTAATGTAGCATTTAAAATAACATGGAAGTTGACGTGGAAGCAATTATGTTATACACACCAAAATAGTGTTTAAAATGTTTAATTTTTTTAAGTTGAGAGGTTCAAATTAGGTAGAGATGTTCACATAACAAACCATCATAAGTACAAGGGTCCACCAAGCTATTTTACCTTTTTGAGAAAGAACATTTCTCAATTTTTTATTCCACGTGGTGTTATTAGTGATGGAGGGTCACATTTTTGCAATTATCTATTTAAGAGTTTGCTTGAAAAATATGGAGTGAACCACAAGGTAGCAACACCCTATCATCCATAGACTAGTGGAAAAGTTAACGTGCCTAATAGAGAAATATAGTCCATATTGGCAAAGACTATGAATGCTAACAGGACTTAGTGGGAAGGAAAGTTAGATGATGTATTATGGGCTTACCGCACAGCTTAAAAAACACCCATAGGTGCTTCACATTCTCAATTGGTGTATGGTAAAGCTTGCGATTAACCGATTGAGCTTGAGCAGAAGACACTATAAGCATTAAAGATTATCAATTTAGAGTGGAAAGATGTAGAAAAATCAAGGTTGAATAACATCAATAAGTTTGATGAATTCATGCTCTAGCCATATAAAAGTTCAACACTTTACATGGAGAAGATGAAGTTGCATCATGACCGATAGATCAAGAAAAGGTTATTTAAAAAGGGTGAGCAGGTGTTACTTTATAATTCCAAGCTATATTAATTTTCAGGTAATCTAAGGTCGAGGTGGTATGGTCCATTCACAGTAACAAGAGTTTTTCCCTATGGAGCTTTATAACTACAGAGGAATGGTGATCGCCCATTCATGGAAAACGGTCAAAGAGCAAAGAATGTTATGGGAAATATAAAAGAGGTGAAAGAAGTAGTTGACATTGACCTTGATGAAGTTTGAGTAATCAAGGAAACTAAGTCACTTTGCAATGTTTAATCAAGCGCTGCTTGGGAGGCAACCCATTTTTTTGCTCTTATTTAAGTTATACGGTAATGTGTAGGACTAAGGAATGCAGGAAAAAGTATAGATAAGGTAAAAACGTACACATATGAACTCTTTATGAATTTGCCTATACGGTACGACTCCTGAGCAAAAGTTATATTACCCATAAAGAAAAATCAGAAAGAGACAAAATTTTCTAGAATGGATACTATTTTTAGAACGAGTTGTACTCTCAAGGTACGATTCTTTAACTTATGCAGTACCCACTCAAGAAACCAAGGTAATTTCCAAGCCTATACAAGTTAATGAAATAACCCATAAGCTTGGGCAAGAGTCATATCCACAACTTGTACCCAAGTTTACTAGGTCAATTCTCAGGATAACCCCGTCCAAAATGTAATTTAAAACAAAAGAATAGGGCACATTCGGGAACCCAATTATAAAAACTCATACACGATGCATTTTCACCCAATTTTAAAATTTTAATCCATGAAATCAAACTATTTTCAACTCAATCTAACTACTAACAACCTTAAATCTTTTATTTTGTTTGATTTAAACTAAAATTTAGGGTTCAAAATAATATGAAATCAAGAACTCATTTCTTCACTCATCAAATAAGTTCCCAAACACATTTTCTTTACTTTGCAAGTTGAAAGGAAGTAGACCTGATATTAATAACATGGATTATGTAGGACTGATATGATGATTGATTTGTTGGTACCCTAATATAGGCATTTTCATTTAACATGCCAATTTAGGGAAGAACTATGGTTAGGAAATGAATTTTGAATGTTTATGTGTGTTAAATTGTTGGGTATAGCTAAAAATTAGTCATGGGAATTTAGAAAATTGCGTAAAGTCAAACTTTGGAGTTGGACTTCTATGTTACCGTTTATACAAGACTTCTTAAGACACGTAACCACCTTTATGAGATTCATAATGGGACTTATACCCAATGTCAACATAAATGTTTAACAAATTAAAAGTTCTAGAATTGATACAACTTAACCATACGAGTCGCATCCAAACCCTAGGACTCGTACACACTAGTCGTACCCACCTTGAAAGAATTAAAATATAATAAATATTTTAGACATGCATACAACTATTGGTCACGAGTCATAATAGATCGGTAAAACTAGTAAGAAGGATTCATAAGTGGTCCAGTGAACAATGTTGACGCACTTACTAAATCAGTACCGGTGGTTATGACCAGTACCCATTATCGTATTCAAATTAGACAAGACACATTGAAATTTAGTTTTAAATTTAACTTTTATTTTCCTTTCTTAGTTACTAATAATAGTGTATTTGCAGTAATCATTACTCCAAAGAATGTGTCCTCGTCCAAAGTAGTAACAAAAAAGGGAATAAACAAATAGCAATTGAAAGTGAGGAAAATAGTGTTTTCGAGTATGAATCTCTTTCTGAGAGTAGCATAGAAAAATATGATAGATCCTTATCAAAGAATGTTTCTAAAACTAGGGAAGAAACTGCTATAGCTAAGGTAAAGAAAGTGGTTCATGAAGAGTCAGATTCACCACATCTAAAAGGGTTGAGGAGTAAGAATTCTACTATTTATCCTCCTCATTCACCATTGCTGATTGTTGATAAAGAGGAATGTAGCTCAGCCAAGGCTATATCTGAAGAGGCCCAATGACCTGAGGTTGATTCTACGCTAATAGGCAGACAGGACCCCCTACTCATATTGACCAACACTCTGATGCCAATATTTTAATGATAGGGGTATGCCAACATAAAGAGAAGTTTAATACGAGGTTGTTCCTTTTACCTAAAGGTAAGATAAAGATGGTATCAGGAAATAAAAATGACTATTATTAGGATTACTGAATTACCCAAGTTTGAAGAACGCTTTAGGAATTACAAATTTGGGTAGATGATTAGAGTGCCCTAAAGATATAGCGAGATTCTAGTTTATTTGTTCTACGCAGCCTATAAGGGTGAGTTACAGAGGCAATACTCATAAGGCCAACTGTGAAAGGGTGGTGAGCCTATCACTTCCTTCAAAATTTGAGGTGTGCCAGTGAATATCTCTCCTCACACTATAAGAAGATTTTTTTATGGGCCACAATATCAATCTCTTGCTAACACAGATGAGATGGATTAAAGAATGGTTGAGATAAGAATGATCACGAAATAGACACTGGGCTTAGAAGAAAAAATAGTTATTTTTAGATAGATTCTGAAGTGGATAGCCTTGAATGGTATGCATACTACTAGGGTTGAAAAAGGTATCAGAGATTCACAGCAGATAAAGAAGCGTACCCTTAACTTTGAGGGTATGTTTATTGATACTAGCTCGGTACAGGGTATGTGTGAGATTGGACATGATATGTTGATCCTGGTTCTGACATCTATGATAACTAGTTTTGCAGTTGGTTATGCATTTGATATCATTGAGTTTTGGGCCTGAGAAATGAGATATAGGCAGTTAGGAGAGAAGGAGTTACTGGGCTACCCCTTCTTAATCACTTAGATTTAGCTTAGTATAGGAGTGTCGGAACTTTTTTGGATTAACGAGATGATTAATGCTCAGAGGAAGTTTAACATCAATTTGATTTGAGACACGGCTAAACCCTTAGCACGACCAGTGAAAAGGGTAGTATATATTATGGGTGGCTATTCCCGCAAGATGATCAGAAGGTTGCTCCTACTTCATCTTAGGTTATCGAGAAAGGTGCATAGATGGAGCTGTTGGAGCTGGTGGATCGAGAGCTCCAATTGTTTTTATTGAGTGGGATGATGTTGCACCCCATCTTCTAATTCAACCAAGTTGTTTGGATAGTAGCTAATAAGAGTAGGACCCGACCTAAGGGCTCACGTTCTGATATTTATGAGCCGGCGCCTTAAGTACTTAGGTATGACCCTTATCCTTACTTAATTTTTTTATAGCCCTAGGGACAGTTCATTGAACTTTTTTGGGGGGTAGGGGTTATTTCAAAAAATTTAGGAAATAGCTGATAGATATAGCTAAAGCTAAAAGTCTATTATGGCTTATACATTTGATTTAGACAGCTTCGATAGGGAGTAGATCAGCCTACCAATGGCATGTATGATTTTTCATTTGGTTATGATTTTGATGATTTCAAAAAAATTTCATGCGTATTGAAAGGATTTGGTTTTGATTATTTTCAATGATTGTGAAACACTGCTGATCTGAAATTCTACTATTATGAATAATTGTATTGTTTAAATCAAAAAAGAGTTGAGCCCCTAAAAAATTTTAGCCTGATTTATATAGTTGTATGAGAATGTTATGAATATATTAATGGCATTAGGATTAGGGATAGGACGGTTAGGGACCAAATAGGTGCATAGTTTGATAACAAGTACATAGTAATATAGCCCAATGCAAGTGCTTGTAAGGCTTACAAAGTTCTTGGTTGTGTTGGAATCTAGAACTTTCCCTGTTGGGTTTACCTAGGTCTAGGATAGTTAGGTACGATATGATCATAGGACCTTGTTGTATAGTCTACTAAGTCCAAAATTCCCTAATCAAATGAATAATTCCCTTTGATCCAAATATTTGAGAGATTATAGAAAAGTTTTTCTTGTTACACCTATCACCTTCCCATTTAACTTACAATGAACATGTTTGGGCTCCGGTACTCTTATGGACACTGTGTACCTTAACTCAGACAAATCACCTAAGTTGTGGGTTACAAGTATAGGGGTGCGTGAGAGGAGAATAAATATAAAGATAATGGCTAGAAGAAAGATAGTAGAAACATAGACAGGCGTGATGAAACAAAATAAAATGAAGTGCAATGTATTGAAAAAAAAATAACAAAATTAAGTGCTAAAAATCCATACCTAACCCAATTAGAATTAGAATGTTCTTAAGAGAAAAAGGAAGAGATAAGGGTGGAAACAAATAAAAAGAGAAAAATACATGGACCCCAAGAAAGGCATAGTGTCCAGGAGGCTTAGTTGCTAAATATATCTTAGAAGATATCATACACGCCCTAAATCTACGTTATGAGATAAATAAAGTTCTATAGTAATCCTTCTATGACTATCTGACAACTTAGGAATAGAGCATAAGGTCAAGCCTATGGTATTTTATTAATATTAGTGATACTTCTTTGCAAGTGAGAGAGTCATTCATCATATCCCTTAATAGATTAGTTTATTTATATGAAGAGTGAATGAGACTTCCATAGCTGAGAGTGAACACGAGTTATGCTTCTAGGTTGCTAGATTATTTGATGAATGTAAACTATATCTATGCCAAAGTGTCTATGGCTAAAATAATGCCATCATCGGATTCACTTATGTTTCCAAGTGTGCTAAATTGTCATGCGCAACTGAGTTTTGAAAAAGTAGAGTTAAGAGGGGAACCACAACATTGAAATTTAATTCAAAATCACTACTATAGATTTCTTGAGATCTTTCTATTTAAGCATCGGTGCTATGCTAGCGAATGGTAATTTGGTTTTTTTTACTTGAGGACTTGAAAAGGCTATGTTAAGGGTGTTGATGTGGTGTGTAAAAACGATTCTTTTTGATGCTTAAAACAATGAATTTATGCATAAACTTGGCGTGTTTTGTTAGATATGATACACTTTTGTGTTAATTGCAGGTAAAATAGGTCTACAATAGTAATGAAACAAAAAGAGAAGAAAAGAGTTGAAAAAGACAAACTTTGATTAGTTTATAAGTCAGATCATGAGTTGCAATTAGTCGATACAACTTATATGCTAAAACATCTAAGTACAAAAACAAAATCCAAATGAAGAAGCAAAGTATGAGGAAGATATGACTCAAGTATCCCAGTTGTAAAAAAGAATATGAGCCATATACGAATGTCATAAGCATAACAAAACCTAATCTATCATCGAGGAGTTAAAGTGTCAAAGGAATATGAGTCAAAAGTTTGAGTATGACTCATATAGGTATGTCGTATACAAACCAGTTTTTAAAGTTGGGAAAGACTAAAGTCCTAGGTAGAAACGAGTTGAGGACATAAGTTGTAAACTCAGATATGACTCATATAGATATGTCATATGCTGAACAGAAAGATGAAGCTATGGGAAAATCAAACAATGTAATGGATGCAATAAAGCAGGGTACGACTTGTATTGAGCCAATATAAGTAAAGACCAGGTCATACTAGCTCTGACATAACCTTACCTTTCCCATATTTAATAGGATTTTTGTGTTATTCTAAGATACTATAAATACCCTAGGGTTTATCTTTTCTTAGGTTACACTCTTGAAAATCCCTTTACATGCTTTTGCATATTATTACAATACTTGTACAAATGTTCTTTATATTTTATGGTTAATTCAAATAAAAGACTTTGAAATTTATTCATCATAATCTCGTGCAATTGATTTTATGTATTCTTCTTTGATAATCATGGTTCCTTGCACAAACATAAGCGGCTAACCTCTTTAGCTAGGGTTGTGGGAACCCTGGAAGATTAGCTACATAGAGGAAGTGTGAGACTCAATTATTATAGCATTTTTTCATGTATCATAATTCTTCTTCATAATAATTAACCTCATGGAAGTTGTAGATGGTTGAGGTAGCTTGTATTCACATCCATTCTATAGTCACGGAGTTTGCGAATGAGAAATGAAGATCAAGATAGTGATTTGGAATTTTTACCTCCATCTTTTAGTCCCTGCAAGACATCTTATCACTGATCCTACCCTGAAAAGTGTAACTGATGCCATAGTATGGAGAATAAGGCAATACCATGAGACTTATCTAGTAAAGGTTAGAATTTATCTTCAAGCTTACTCGGCAGTTGCAATAAATTATATTTTAGGCCTTGCATTCCTAACAACAAAATAGTTGGGTTGATCACGACAAATTTATAACGTTAAGAAGTCAGGGGAACATAAGCCTAGTGTTCGTCTTATATTGATTATAATTAAAAAGCATTCAAGACTAGGTTACTAGTTGTGATTTTTATCAAAATCCCCCATTTACTTTCCAGTATGGTTGTGGATTATATCAAGGAAAGAAACTATTCATGTTTTCCCTGTGTGATCAAGTGCAACCTAGTTGGTTTAATATATTTGCAATCGACTCTATTATCCTTCTAATTGAGGTACAGGTTTGAGAGACATCACCTATAGATCATAGTATAGGTTATTGTCGATGTGTCCGTCATATGGTGTATCCATGGGAGATAAGTTATATTAGTGTAATTCATTTGTACTTTATTTTGTACTCTTTTTATATTTGTAGTTCTTGTATCGATACAACCAGGTTTTGTGATTTCATTAGGTATTTGATTCTCTTATTCAATCTATTATGCATTATTTTCTCTATATAATTGAGTAGGCTGTTACTAGCCATTTAGAACTAAGTGGATTGACTTGCCTACTGGTGTATTATGTAGGCTCCATCATAATATGAGAAATTGGGTCATGAAAAATTGATATTAGAGATAGGTTTCACTTTGTATTAGTAGAAGAGCAAAATGTTTAATTGAGTCTTGCAAATTTATGTAGAGATGTTTGTAACCTACCTTTGGGAGGTTGCAGGGGCATTCTTAGGAAATTCACTTCTTGATTCCTTATAGTGTGTTCGCAATGCTATGAACCTCGAACATATTTATTGACTCTATTCTTTCCTCAAAGTAAAATGTGATACTATCGACAGAAATCTATGAGCCTTCAACATGCATGTCTAGAGTTTGTGCGCACTATTGAACTAGAGAGTTAGAGATGTATATCGAAGATCTTCAGTATCTACTAAAAGGATTTACGGCCATTTTAGGCTCCAGTAGAGCTCAATCCTACATAATCCCTTTAATGTTCATCATTTGGGATTTAAGTCATCTTGCAGATCTTTCTTAGACAAGGATGGAAATCAACTAATTGAATAGCTCTCAGACCAGAGTTGGGTCTATAGGTGTTCATCTGGGTTTTTTTCTAATTTTTTGGAACAAAAATGGGTATCTTGAGTTTTCTAGACTTATTCCTATGCTATATCCTTCCGAGAAGTTAATTGGTGCATGGATGTGTAGAGAACTAGCATTGTCACTTTGTTTAGCATCAGAGGACTTGATAGAAATAGGGTATATTTCTCTAGATTATAGATTCTATGAGCGTAATAGAAAGAATGTATATTGAGACTTAAGAAGGTGGTGGTGAGTTTCTATCCCATCAGGATAATGCTATTGGTATTTCATTCAAGAGTTTGTTTTATTTGTTAGGAGATGAGACATGGTTTTAGAGAGATCCCTTGATATGAGTAGTTGATCAGACAAAGTTATCATATAATCCCCACCATCCTAGAGTTTTTGAGATATGCTATGATTGCTTGAAGGATAGATATACTGCTACAGTTTGCTCTCAGTGTTAGTTGGCTAGCAATTTATTTTTAGTTTCTCCCCTCTTGATGTTGGTACTTCAGGAGTTTTCTATGACTATAGAATGATCAATAATTAGTCTGGAGAGTGTCCCCAATATAAGATTACTAGTCTCTCAGCTAATTCATATCAACATTGAGATATTGTGGTATCTTTAGTCAGAGAAAGTGTGCTTGGCACCTCAGTTGATGATTTGGATGGTCGGTTTAAGTTTGGACCCATTCAGATTTGCTTCTCCAATACCCGTTGAGTAACTAATTGTGTATTTCACCATGTTAGGTGTTCTTTTATTTTCCATATTTATCTTTTATTATGTGTATTAGGGTTTCATACCCATTGGTGATTTTATGCCTTGATGAGTTCATATAATCCCCACCAGCCTAGAGTTTCTGAGATAAGTCATAATTATAGAAGGATAGATATGTTGCTAGAGTTTGCTCTCAGCGTTAGTTGGCTAGCCATTAATTCTTAGTTTCTTCTCTCTCGATGCTCCCCAATGTGAGATTGCTAGTCTCTTAGATAATTCAGATAAACATTGTAATGTTGTGGTATCTTCAGATAGAGAAAGTGCGCTTTGCGCCTTAGTTGATTATTTGGTTGGTCGATTTGAGTTTTGACCCATTCAGATTTACTCCACCAATGCCCGTTGAGTAACTAATTGTGTATTTCACCATGTTAGGTGTTATTTTATTTCCCACATTTATCTTTTATTATGTGTATTAGGGTTTCATACCCATTGGTGATTTCATGCCTTGATGAGTTAATATTGATTATATCATGCCTTGGTATTGAATTCATGATTATGTGACTACTCTATGGTTTATTTCTTTTACTAGTGGATGGAGTATATCTATATTGTTATGTTTTTGCATTACGAGTGTTGTATTTGGGTTTGAGACCCATTGATCTTGGCATATTGACTTTATTGTGGCTTTCTAGTGGTACATAATATTGATGTTTATTTTCATATCACCTCTTCATCAATAAGAATTTTTAGTGGCTTTCTTGGGATATTGGCCTTATTGTGGCTTTTTATTGCTTTTGCTAGAACTTCTTGAGTTTATTAAAATTATTTGATATTAATACTTGATATAATTGATCCTCACTAGGTAGCTGTATAGACTAGTGCTATCTAGTTAGAATTTTATTTTCTTGAAATTTTTATTTGGTGGCTTAGGCAGATATAGCCTAATTTGATTTCTCTCCCTGCATAGTGAGGTTGATTATTTTCCTTCTTGGTTAGCTGTGTAAGATTGAATTTTAAATGTAATATGATATCAAAGGTAGGTTGACGTTTCTTAGTTTTCTATGGTTCTAGAGTTGACAGTTTAGTTGTATTGCCAGTTCTCAAGTTTGTGACCCTTAGTATTGCCTTCTATATTGTGAAGGTTTTGGCTTTGTCTATCCCTTTTTATATAGCAAATTTTTAAGACTGACCAGTTATGGATCTGTTCTTTATTGTGGTTATTTTATTGCTTGATAGTAGTTTAATATTGATATTGAGATGTCTTAGATTCGTCACTTAGATTTGTTGGGTTCATTTCCTTGTGATGGTTTTCCCTTTTTATTAGTTTAGAGATTAGATGCTCTTTCCTTTATTTGATATGGTTTTGTCTTAAGTAAAGTTGGAAAATTAGAGGCAGGTGGCCTTTCCTATGATTGCTTCTTGAGATAGGAAATTGTAATTTCTTTATATTTATTTATTGATTTTTTAGTGGTGGTTTTGACTTTGACCTTGGTTTTGAGATTAGTTTATTTGAGTTATGATTGTCCAGTTTGGATGGATTTAAGAATTCCCAATTTTAGAGTTGTTCATCCTGATGAGGCTTGTTGGAGTATTTATCATCGATGATATAAGCCTAGGGATATTTTTGGTTGAGATGGAGTGTTGGATTGGTTAGTTCTAACTTGAGTGCATTTTTCTGAGTTGGTCTAGTTTTTGCCAATTCTAGTATGGTTTAAAGCATTGGGGGGTTCGTAAGTATTCTTTGATAGTTTATGCCGTCTAGCAAATATTAAGTTGAGCTCCTAGTTTTTTAACTAGTGATTTATCCTGTATTGAGACTTTGTTCTTGAACTATGTTCATATTTTAGCTCGATATGATCTGGCACAAATATGTTTGATTTAGATAGAATGGTTGATATGAGTGTTTGAACTTGGATTGGGTTTATTTGATTAAATTTGGATTTGATGCCTTGATATGGAGAGTTGGAGTTATTGTATATTTGGAGTATGTATGTCTACCCATCTTAAGGATTGGTTTGGGAGTTGAGACAAAGTAATTAAACCTTGGGGTGGAGATTTTTGAGCAGTGTTGTAGAGCTTGCAGGAAACCTTCCGTTAAATTTGCCTTTATTTGTATTTTAGTTATTGGCTAGTTGAGCTTACTCTGTGACTACCTATTTGATCTTCTCACCTTTGGTAAGATTATAATTGATATGATTTTATATGTTATCTCATACACTCAATATTGGTTATTTCAATTTTGACCACGAGTCATCAGTCTTCTTTGGAATTTTTTGTTTATATACTCATGAGAAGTAATATATTTGAGCTAGATTAACTATGGCTTCACCTTAGTTGATGGGACATCCTAGAGTGGATCGTTCAGTGATGAGTAGCTATGCCTTGATCTTTTGGATTCTAGTTTTGATTGCCACTGAACTAGTTGTAACATTGTTTTGTATTGTATTCCTTGATTTTCTTCGTTTGTGTGCCCAGACAATGCCTTATAAGCTTATTCTCGTGTTTGTCGTTTGGACTTTTAGAGGATTACCTTTAGTTTCTTGAGTTCTCTGAGATAATATTGCATGGATAGAACTCAGGTGATTTTCCTCCTTATTTTAAGAGTGTAAAAGGTATGGAATGGTAAGGGAAGTATAAGTTTTGATTTGGAGTCAGTTGTAGGACCAAAGCCTTGGGTTGGTTTTGTTTTGATGAGCCTCTGCTAATTTGGGTAGGTATCGATAGAGTATCAGTGTGTGGTGGTTAAGATTTGTATGCATTAGCTTTTTTGGTTTAGTTGGACTCTAGTTGGAGGTTGAATTTAAGTTTTGACTGTTTGACGTGAAGTGAGAGATGCTTGTTGAAAAAGGGATACCTATGGCAAAATCCCTTGGAACTTGCTCTCCCTTTGTTAAGGTTATTTAGGGAGTCATGCATGGAGAATGCAGGTCAAGTTTCTCATCCCTTTGAGCTTTTGAGATTGTTTTAATCCATTGACTTTTGGGGATGAATGTCTTTCTAGAAGTGGATATTGTAATGACTCTTTGGGACATTTTTTATATTTCTTCTTATCTTCGTCGTTAAAGCTTCTCCATACCCGCCCCAAGTCATTTATCACTTGCTGGGACTGAACATTAAGTTATTAGGAAAATTTTTTGGTTTTCAGAACCAATTCCCTAATTTGGAAGTCTTTATTTGTTCCAAATGGCCATTGGGAAAAACATCAAGTAAAACTATCTGGTATACAAAAGTTGAATGCACCAGAATCTCCTGAATATCGATTTTAGGCTACTCAAACCTTTGGTTTGGGTCCCAATACACCTAAGATTATTTTGGCCTATTAATCTAAAAGTTTGAATAATTCATAATTTGGGTGTGGGACACACATTTCGTCAAAACAGCCTCGCATGAAAAATTCAACTTCACCATCGGTTCTGTTATAACAAATTTAGTGTAGTTACAATGTTCATTTATGAAAATCAAATTTAGAATTAATATTGTGGTATCGTTGAAAGCTTAGTAACATTTCCAAATTGCTGGTACTGATACTGGCAATTCCATAAGGATCACTATGATCATGCCATGGAGACCACAACAAGTTCAAAGGTGATCACAGTATGGCGATCATAGTCTATGTGATGGCGATGGAGTCATCTCCTTGCCTAGGGGGTCTATAAATAGATCCCAATGGCAAAAAGTTGGTAATTTTCACTCAATCCTTGAGAGAAAACAAGCCTAAATCGATAAGATAACTCCAAATTTATCTTTGTGGGTGACTTGGGAGATTTATTAACATCTTGTATCATGATTATCATCTAAATTAAGATAAGATTTCATTACTTTTTAGATTAAATTCTTTGTTTTTAACCAAAAACCCCAATATTGGTTAGGGCTAGATTTTAGTCCCAAATAAGATTTATTTTTACCCTTTTCTTTAGGGTTATGATATCTTGTTCATTTATGAACATTAGGTTGACCTCGGAAATATGATTTCTATAAATAGGGCCTACTTGTTTTTTTTCTATTTGGAGATGAAGAACAATGTTGCAATATGGGTATCATTATTCGAGTATTGATGTGTAGATTATAATTTTGGTAGTGTAATGTCAATTGGGGGATTGTGAAGTGATGATGGACATTGGTATAGGATGTAATATTTTGTGGTTCGGCTTTGAGGTAGGCGTCATCCTACTCTTTACCAAAGGTAGATGCTCCACCTAACTACCACCATAATTAGTGTATGAATTTCTTAATAGTTCTTTCTACCTGCACAACTAGTCTTGAACTATTGCATGATAAAAGAGTTATTTGAAATACAATGGTATGATTTAATGAACCATAGGAGTCGTGTCCCCTACTGTGTATTAATGAACTTTCACGACCCGAACTAGGGCCTGGCCATGATGGGTATCTCAAGTCAAACAAGAATCAGAGACTACCCAAAATACCTATGCAGCCAACAACCATACACCCTATGTAGGATGTATTCAGAATATATAAGAAGATAAAAAAATTCAATCTAAAGACATTACACTACTCTATAACCAAAACCAATAAAATCAAACGAAAGAATGACAAACCATCCCATTCAACCATAGTCAAAACAAATCCTCTACCAAATGAGTACTAGTAAAACGTCAAGACATGCCCCCGACTTTGATAATGTCAAGCACAATGATAATGTTAATGTGAACTCTTTACTGCTAAATTAAGGTAAAAAACTAATGAAATAACTAAGTCTTCCAGGGGAATGAAAGCTCACCACTTAACCAACAAAGACCAAGAACCTAGATGGTCCAACTAATTTTCCACAGGAAAAGTAGAAGTTGCTCTGGAGCCTACATCTCATGCGGATATAGCATCCGGAGATGATTAGTGAGGTGAACACTAGCATGAATGTAGGGATAAAGATAAAGTAATGGCATCAATTCAAATCTAAGTAAAACCAATGAGCATAAACATATGCAATTACATATATGCATATATATATATATATATATATCATATGTCAGGATAGAGAACAAGGTTTAACATGCTTTTAAAAACATCAACCTGGATTGTGTAACTCAACCGTCAATAATAGTAACCACGGGCTATATGGGCCGTATCTGTCACCTTGTGGTCAGGCCCCAGTGCATGTAGCCACATAATCGGAAAATAATCTCATATATATGCACATGGGGCACTAAAAACCTCAAACATATAGAAAGGTGACATAAGCACTAGATCACATAATGATTTACGATGGACTCAAAACTCCCTAATCTTGAAATAATAATAAAGGAGACTCAAACCTCCCTGGTCACTTTGACCCCCCCCCCCCCCCCCCCGCATCGGTCAATTTGGTTTCTATTATAGGTCACTCCGACCTTAACTTTCATGACTGCTACAAAACCATTATTGAAGGACAATTAAAACAAGTGTCACACATTCCCATTCATATAACCACATTGCACATTAAGGCATACAATGTTTGTATCAGGATACCAGCTACACTTGCAAGGTAACACATCATGCCAAAACAATTTCCATTTAATTGGGGAGAAAAATTCAATTTGTTCATTAATACACATTGGGGAACACCGGCTACCTTTCTTCATTTAAATATAACATTATATTTCAAATACCTTTTATATAATGCAATAATTCAATTTCACAAATTCCCACAGTTCTCAAAACTAAAACTAATTTCCCATTTTGGGGTTGGGGACATAACAACTTTAAAAGTCACAAGTTCGAGAAAATTATAATTCCCTAGTTCATTCACCAACCCTATGCACCTATAAGTTCAAAACCACATTTAAAACATGAAAATCATATATAAACCATGAGAACATTGTTCAATTCAACATTTAAAAAACCCCAACCCATGTTTCAAAACCATCACAATAATTTAAGAACAATTCGTTAAATCACATGCTTTAACAAAATTAACAATGATGGAATAGTAGCATGCCTTTATAACTAATAAGTAGAGAGATAAATCACCCTAGGAAACCCTAACTGATTTGCTGGATGAAAACGTTAAGTATTCTTAACTTTGAGGATTTAGGGATGCTCTGATAGGTTATTTCATATGTTTATGATAGCTAATAATTCCCTAAAGAAGTTAAAATATGTGGTTTTTAAGTTAGGCAGGAGGGGAAATAAACAGAATGCCTTCAACTTACAATCAGGAAAATACCACCTTTGGTTATGAGTCAACCCTTTGACTCGTACCCGCACATTATAACTCCTGACCACGAGTCATAACCAAGTCAGTCACTAGGACACCGATACATTCCCACCTTATGATTCCACCAACCTACTTGTAATGAGATCTTATGACTTGTAAGGTCTAGTGGTGAGCAACATAAAACCCAAATGAATTTAGTACTGGACGTCCTACGATTTGAACCTACAACACATAACATATCTTCACGGCTTATAGTGAGCCACTTGTACTCAGAGTAGAATTTTCCCGCTAAGTTTCTGATTTGGTTACAACCAGGGTCTAATAATCCATAACAAAATTTGATGAATCGTCACCAAGGAAGTGACCCCAAAGCTCAAGAATTTTCAAGAGCGAAAAATCTAGGGCGTTATAATGTCACTCACTAGGATAATTCATCCTTGAATGATGGGTCAAGGCAACACAAGCATGATTGGACTCCATATACCTTTACTCGCACTTTCAACCGAGTTAGGAAATAAAGATGTCGAGGAAATGACCCCTTTCCTTTAACAAATTAAAAATAAACCAAGATGTAAAATTAACACATACAGTAGGCATGATTTAACAACAACGTATACTTGGACTTCCTGTCTTGCTCAACTTCCCTGATGGCCTCTTCAAGCTAGTGGTTTCTCCAAAGAACCTTTACCAAAGACACATTCTTCGTACATAACCTACAAACTCGCTGATCTAAGATTTCAATAGGGACTTCCTTATAAGACAAGGAGTCAAAAATACTTAGACCCTCCAAAGGGACAACTGACAAAGGATCACCCATACACCATGTAAACATCGAGACACGAAATACTGAATGAATTGACCTCAACATAGAAGCAAACTCCAACTCATGCGTAATGCTACCGACCCTCTTCAAAACATAGTATAAACTAACATAACAAGGATTGATATTTCCCTCCCTACTAAACCGCATCACCCATTCATGGGAAACACCTTTAAGTACACTCAATCATAAACCTAAAAGACTAACTCCCTATGCCTAACATCTACATAGGACTTTTGGTGACTTTGGTTGGTATTAATCATATCCAAATAACCTTTACTTTCTCCATGGCCTGGTAAACTACGTCAGGACAAAATAACTTATTTTCACCAACTTCATACCACCCAATAGGAGAATGACATCTCCTACCATATAATGCCTCAAAAGGAGCCATACTAATTCTAGTATGATAACTATTATTTTGCAAACTCTATCAGAGGAAAACGATCAACCCAACTACCACCATACTCAACCATGCAAGCCCAAAGCATATCTTATAAGAACTGAACCATCTTTTTTGATTGACCATCTATCTATTGTTGAAATGTAGAACCAAGGATCACCATAGCTCCCAAATATCTATGAAATAATTGCCAACTATAAGATGAGAACTGATAGAAATTGGAGCAATATGAAAATTCATAATCTCTCAAACAAAAAATTGCCATAACCTTTAGCCGCATAATTAGTCCTTACTGACATAAAAATGAGTAGACATAGTCATCCTATCCATGATTATCCAAATCGAATCAAACTGATTCCAAGATAGAAGAAGGCAAGTAAAGAAATCCATATTGATTTTCTCCCATTTCGATATATGCAACTCAATCTCCTAAGGCAACTCACCAAGACTAAAGTGTTCGACCTTCATTATTGACACATTATGCACTTTACCACAAAATATTCCATATCCCACTTCATATTATTCCCCCAATAAATCTCATTAAAATAATGATACAGCTTTGTCAAACCAGGATAAATAGTATAATGCCACCCATGAGCCTTAGCCAAAATCCATTCTCACAATTCATCTACATTGGGAACAACTAGTGTACCTTCGTACCTAAAGATACCACGGCTACCAGTTATAAGAACATCAACTTTCTGCTGACCAATATCTTCCTTAATCTTCATCAAGACAGGATCCAGTACCTGTTTCTTCTTTATCTTAGCAATAAGTGATGATTGTGCCACCTGATACAAAACACACACTACAATTCTTAGAGTCCAAAAGACAACCCTAAGGTTAGCCAAATAGTGAAAATCTATCTATAGTTCTCGCTTTTACCCATCCATATTAGCTAGACTCCTATGGATAACAAGCTAAGAGCATCAACAACTACAACAGCTTTACTTGGGTGGTAATGGAGACTTATGTCATAGTCCTTCAGCAAGACAAGCCACCTTATTTGCCTAAGATTTAACTTTTCATCTTGAACAGATATTGCAGGATCTTATGATCTGAAAAGATATCTACATGGACTCTATACAAATGTAATGCCAGATCTTCAATGGTTAAACCACACCTAATAACTTATAATCATAAGTGTGGTAATTCTTCTCATGAACTTTCAACTGCTTAGAAACATAGGCCACCACCTTGCCATATTGCATCAACACATAACCAACTCCCATACAAGACATATCACAATAGGCAAAAAAATCTTTAGGAAGAGTTAAAATTAGATTTGAAGTTAACTTATCTTTCAACTTCTCAAATCTCCTTTCATAAGACTCACATCATAAGAACATTACCTTTTTCTGGGTCAATTTATTACGAGGGGCAGCTATAGCCAAGAAACTCTCAACAAATCTCCTATAGTAACTAGCTAAATAAAGAACTTTTAAATACCAGTTGGAGTTGTGGACCTAAGCCACTTCTTAACCACTGGAACTTTCTACGAATCCACCATTACCCTTAATGAGAAATGACATGGCCAAGAAAAGTAACAGCCTTCAATCAGAATTCATATTTCAAAAACTTAGCATACAAATGTTGATCTTTTAAGGTTTACAAAATAATATGGAGGTGATCAGCATAATCCGCCTCACTCTGAAATACACCAGAATATCATCTATAAACACAATAATGAACAAATACATAAACTATGGGAAAACCCTATTCATCAAGTTTATGAATGCCATCGGGGCATTAGTCCAACAAAAATACATGATTAAGTACTTGTAATGACCATACCGGGTTCAAAAGATAGTTTTAAGGATATCCATCTCCCTAATATTTAGCTGATGATAAAAAAACCTAAGATTAATCTTACAGAAATATCTAGCCCCCTAAAGCAGGTCAAACAAATAATCAATCTAAGGAAGGGGATACTTATTATTCAATGTAACGTTATTCACCTTACGGTAATCAATAAACATCATTAGGGGACAATTCTTCTTATACATTAATAAAATAAGCACACCCTGCGAATACACACTAGGACAGATAAAACCATTATATAGGATGTCTTTCAACTGCTCCTTAAGATTCTTCAACTGAATCAGAGCCATTCTATAAGGAGGGATAGGGATAGGGTGGGTTTTAAAAATAAGATTAATCATAAAATCAATCTCCCAATTAGGAGAGATACCAGGAACACCATTAAGAAAACCTCAATAAATTCACTAATCACATGAACAGATTGTAATAAAAGACCCTCTAACTTAGAATCTTTAACCTGGACCAAATAATAAGGATACCTTTTGGAAATAAACTTATAAGCTCTAATATATGAAATTAACCTCCCTTTCGGCACTATAGAAACCTTTTCCCATTTAATTACTGACTCATTAGGGAATTTAAACATGACTTTATAAATACGACAATGTAAGGAGGCATAGCACGAGTGCAACCAGTCCATCCACAGTATGATATAAAAATGAACAATGTTAAACTCTATCAGTTCTACTCAAGTTTATCCACCACCAATAGATACCACACAACCTCTATAGACTTTTCTAGTAACCATAGATTACCCATTGGGTATGAAATAGAAAAAGGATCAGGGATACAATCGATACTTAAACCAAAATACACAACCACAAATAGGTTCACTTAAGAAAGTGTAGACCTTAGATCAATCAAGAAATATATATCATGAGAAAAGTGTCATAACATACCAGTAAAAACATGGGGAGATGACCCAGATTCTTAGTAGATAGTAAGAGCATTTAAGAAATTTTGGCCTATGTCGGTACCAGAAGTAGAAGGTACATCCTTTGGTGCAGGAGCTGATGAAGCAGCCATAGGAATCTTTTTCTTCCCTAGAGAGACTTTATAAGTACATTGCCCTTACACATTACTAGCCTTACCATATTTATAACACTTTTTCCTCCCTTCATCATAAAATCCACAGTGCACCTTCCCATAGAATCTACAAAAAGGACATGATAAAGTTGAATGAGCCCCACCAGCTTGATATACCCTGTGCCCTTAACCCACTATCGTTCTTAGAACAATAATCACCCGATGACTTTAGATATGGAGTACTAGTTAGAGAGCAAGAACAAGAACTCCACTAATTCTTCATAGACCATATGCCACCGTCTCTAACAACTCTGTTATTGACCTCCACCTTTATAAGAAAAGAAATTTCTTATTATTCCTTTTTCCTTTCTCCATATGCTTTGTCTTCTTTTCTTCAACCTCCTCTATATAAATAACCAAACTAGAGCTGACCATGTCCTTGTTTAATGAGGCATCCTTACTATCCAGAAATGAATTTCCTTATTCTAGCCCTTATACTAGAACCTTATACTAGACACTAACTCTAGAGCATATTGGGAGGACTAATTAAATTTCAAGGCATGCTCCTTTACCATCATCTTACCTTACTCCCGATTATCAAACTCTTCTGATTTCTCCTTTCTTAACTCTTGATAAAAGAAGCAAACTTAGAAAGTACTAGAGATATCAACCCAAAGTGCAAATTCATCATCAACTAGCCTAGACTATTTCCATTCCACACACCATTGGAATGCTACTTCCTTTAACTAATAAGCTCCAAATTCTACACCCTCCGTATTAGAAGCATGCATAACTCAAAAGATATCCTCCATCTAATTGATAAGACCTTAAGGATCCTCCTAAACCTTTACATCGATAAACATAGGAGGGCCCAACCTCATAAACTGGCCAACCCTTATGGCCTAAAAAATGGAGTAACAGAAGTTGCATGCTCAAATTGAGAAGCTACCAACTAAGCTAACATATTATTAAAATAAATAAATTTCTAATTCAATACATCTACCCAAAGAGCTCAGGGAGGATTATAGGGGACTAATGGATCTCCCAGAGAGAATTCAGGACCTGGAACCATAGATAGAGTCTAAACCCTATAAGCAGGGTGAGACCAATCAACATTTTCCATAAGTGGGATAGAGGAGTTTCCATGGACTTCAGATCATCTGGGAGGCATGATCTGAAAAGCGAGCAAACAAAAATTAAAGGAATCCAAGACCTTAGACTCTACAACAAAAAATAAGATAAAAAGAAATGGAAACATTCCTAAATACCTTATTGCTTATCCCTTATTAGTGTGGTGCTAAACACCCAATAAAGAGACTCTACTTGACACAACTTTATGGAAACTCAACTGACCATGAACATCAAATACCATCTAAACATGACTCAAATCGAGGTCAGGTCATGATGGGTGTCTCAAGTCCAATAAGAATTGGAGACCATTCCCAATACCCAAATAGCTAGCCATCTTACAACCCATGTCAGATGAATTCTGAATATATAACAAGATAAGAAAATTCAATCTTAAAAACATTATAATAGTCTATAACAAAGACCAATAAAAAAAAACCAAATTATATCAAGCTATCCCAGGTCCACATAAGTCTAAACAAAGACTTTACCAAATGATTACCTATAAAATAATGGGACGTGCTCGTGACTCTGATAATGACAATGTTAATAAACTCTTCCCTCCTAAATTACGGAAGTAAATTGATGAAATAACTAAGTTTCTAAAGGAATGAAAGTTCACCATTTTACCACCAAACATAAATACATAGAGCTTATCCAGCTACATTTACACAGGGAAAGTAGAAGTTGCTTTGGAGCCTACATCACATGGGGATGCTATGTTTAGAGATGTTTAGAAGGGTTAACACTAGCATGTACTCCATGAAAAAGATAAAGTAATGCCATCAATTAAGAGAAAACTAAAATAAATGCACATAAAAATATGGAATTACACACACACATAAATAGATATGTCACATGCCAGGATAAAGTATAAGGCTTAACCTGTTTTTCAAAACTTCAACCTGGATTATGTTGCTCAACCTTCACATAATAGTACCTAGGGATATATGGTCCCTAGATCTAACCCTCTGGTCGGGGCCCCATAACTGTAGCCCCATGAATCAGAAAATAATCTCATATATATGCATATCAAGGACTCAAACCTTCCAACATATGCCAAAGTAAATTAAAAACCCGATCATATAATGATTTACGAGGGACTCAAACATCCCTAATTATAAAATAATTATAATGGGGACTCAAATCTCCCTTGTAACATTTACCCCCTCATCGGCAAATGTGGTTTCTAGAATCGATCACTCAGACCTCTATTTTCATGACTCAGCTAAACAACTCTTATTAATGCCCAATTAAAATAACTATCCCACATTCTCATTTATTTAAGCATATTCCACTCAAAGGTGTACATTGTTGGTATCGTCATACAAACTACACTTGCAAAGTGTCAAGTCATGCCAAAATAATGTACATTAACTCGAGGATAACAACTCTATTTATTCTTTAATAAACATTGGGAAACAATTACTCTCTATGTTCCTTAGACATTGAATTAGTTAATTTTTCATTGATTAATTTACGTGATGTATTCATGAGAACTCTGTGGAAGTGATTGACTACTTGGACAAGCATTTGTTCAACTTTCGTTAGAAACATTGGTTGTAAGGAGGATCTAATCCCCTTTGTGGTCATGTAAGAGCTAGATGCTCATCGATAATCAATTTAGGGAGGGTTTAGGGTTCGAAATACCCTTAGATTGCCCTTTGTTATCAATTTTTTATGCCTCTTTCTATCTTCACTATCATAACCCTTTATCTTTACTTTTCTTCCACTAGATTTAAGTCCTTGTGTCTAGGATCATACCAGTTGGTATCAAAGACAGGTTAGGATCATTCTCATTTCTAGTCTTGGGTTTGTTATCTTGAAAATCAGAAAAAATAAGAAAAAAAATAATAAAGAGTCCCAAACTGTTTTTTAGGGTTTTAAATTTTTTTTGTTATTGATTTTGTGTTTTTTTTTGTTTTTATAGTATTAGATTTGTGTTCTCTAACACTATTGGAGTCTAGGTTTCAAACTTGAGACAAATCGAAGTCAAAATAAGTGAGATGTCATTGGTAAGATCTTGAACTTAATAAAGTGAAGTGGGTTCAATCTAGAATTATTGGTTGAGATTTTGAATAAAATGATTCTTGGAATGTGTTAGAAGGTTGAAATAAGCCTTTATTCAAAATTTTTTTGCATTCCCATCAATATTTGAAGAGATAGAGATTTTTGAAGTTTTGGTGTTTTTCAGTGTTCTTGATAAATTCAAATCTTCAAGAGTAAGTGTTGGGAAAAGGTGGTTGTTTGATACTCAAAAGTGAACAAAAAGGTGTACAAAAGTGTTTGTATAAGAACTTTTTGAAGATTCAATGGAATATTCCAAGAGAGAGAAGAAAAGGGGTCCCATATATAAGAAAAACACCCCAAAAATTCAAGCCTTACTGATTGATCTGTACTACATCTACTTTATCAGATTGGCTACAGGTTAGGAGCAGACTAAACTGGTTTGATCATTGTTGCATCTGCTTTAGCAGATTGGCCGCATGTTAGGAGCAGACTACATTGGTTTGATCTGGGCTGCATCTACTTCAGTAGATTGGCCATATATCGGAGCAGATTTCTCCTTCATCAAACATGCTCCCTATATACGCTGAAGGTAAATCTACACAATAAGGCAACCCCTTTAAATGTACCTCCAACTAGTTTTGAAAGTGGAACGACTCAATTTGAATACAAATTAGCCCCAACACATCCCAAACACACACAAAACTTCTCCAACATTAATTCTAGTTCTTAAACATATCTCAACACTTTAATCACTCCTTTTTTCAAGGTTTCATTCTTTTGTTTCAATTTCTTCATTCCTAGTCTTTTGTTTTTATCCATAAACTACTCATCAACATGTAATTCATCTACTAAGTTGATTGATTAGTTCTTGAGTCCCATTTCTTTCATCATCCTATTTTTTTCAATTTTTTATCTTTTCAATTATTTGTTATTTCTTGATTCAAGTCCATAAATAATTTTTATTTCTATGAGTATCACA
Source organism: Capsicum annuum (assembly GCF_002878395.1). Lineage (NCBI taxonomy): Eukaryota > Viridiplantae > Streptophyta > Magnoliopsida > Solanales > Solanaceae > Capsicum > Capsicum annuum. Next base: position 150,341,380 of record NC_061114.1, on the reverse strand, counting down.
AAAAAGAATCCACTTTGGCTGCAAAGTAGAGATTGAAACCTTATTTTCTATAAGAGAATAAGAAACTTTCAACATTCTTCACTCCAATTGTGAGGATCATAAAGTTGAGTTTACACAAGTATTGGTGAGGTGCTTTATACTAATCAATTTTGTTCACTTTTGTAGGTACAAAGTTATATAAGGGGAACATGTATTTGATAGCCTCAAATAATTTTGACTACAACATAGAAGACTATAATTGTTGAAAAGATGTTATGGATATAAAGAAGATAGGGATATGGGGGCAATGAATATAGCCATGATCAAATTTGGGGAAGCAGGAACCAAGGTATGAATAGAGGTTTTAGTAGGAGTCAATGTCTTCCTACTCTATCTATAATCAAAGGAGAACGAGATCTCGAAGTTTACCTATAACGGCCCAAAATCTCATCCCAAGGCGACACACGGTGCTCAGGGCTACGAGTAACCCTAAGCTTACCCTTTGAGCCTGCTACTAAGTCCTGAGCTTATTTCCGAATAAACTATTCAAGAAAGAGAGCTTTAGTATATTAAATATGAACTTAAATAAATTGAAAACACTGTCTGAATAACAAATACTTAAAAATCTGGAAATCCAACTAATAGTCCGACAAGCCTCTACTACTAAAAGAACTATAGAGCCATTAGGACATATCCCCAACTAACTCAGACTAATCTAAAATCAATAATTCAAATACTATGAAAGTTGGAAATATACAGGAATAGGTCCTCGAACCACGAGGACTCACCATTGTAAGAGTGTAGATAGATATGCTCAAAAATTACTCTCTCTACAGTAACTGAGCACCTGAACCTACATTATGAGACAATGTAGCACATAGACATATATATGGATCAGTACTTTGAGGATGCACTGAGTATATAAGGATGACATCATAAGTAAAACATCATCTTGTCATCATGGTTTATAAAAACTATCCATGCTTAATGGAAATGACTCGCCTAGGCAAGAATATATGAAAGACTAAAATCTGAAGTAATAAAAGCAATTCAAACTTAATAATTCTTGTGAGCAATATCATTTAGTTCTGGAAACTATACTTTCATTCTTTCCTTAAAACACACTGTCTAAGGTAAGAAGGACTCACTCTTGAATCTAAAATATGAAAGATAAAATCTGAAACTACTATCTTTCTTTAGAACATAATCTAAATACAAGTTGTGATCCTTTACAATTAGTTTTTTGTATGACTCTTCTCTTTAGGAAAAAACTTTAAAACTATACTGCAAGGGAGGTTCTCTTAAAAGACATAAAATATGAGAGCTATATGAAGTCCAACATCTTGTCCTCCTAATAAAGAAACCTCACGTTGGGGAAAGGTGTCATACTCTTGTCAAGGAGTATAACCTCAACTCAAGTGATCACAACTCTGCCTCATTGGGTACTCAAATTCTCAATCCTATGGTGGCAAGAAGTTCTGGGGTATAAGACCTTGGAATCATACCCAACTCGGTGCTAAATACTACTCCCTTGAATTTTCTACGCTTTCTCATGTAAATCAAAATAAAAACTCGCAAAAGGGTTTACTATGAAACCTTTTATTTATTGATCTAAATTAAATGTGTAAAGTGGATTCCTAAACTCATTTGGATGATCAGAAGATCAAATTAAATAATATTTATATAATTGAATATCAAAATATCAAACTCATATGAATGCATGGAAAAACATCTTGCTTTGTAAGCTTCTTAAACAATACCTCAAATCATGCTCATGGTATTCAAAATCATAAAAGAGCATTCTTTAACTCAAATAAACATGGGATTTCATAATTGAATCATATCATACTCAAAATCATCAATAAGATACTTTGGGTGTAAACCTTAGCTTAAAATCATAAGAAATTTGTTGATAACCGAATTTTGGGCACAAGGACGAAAAGATTGTCCTTATTAAAATCCCACATACCTTGGATGATGAACTAGATGAACAAGTTTTATTTTGAGATTCTATTTGTGTTCTTGAAGGAGGATTCTTGAGGATCTTGACTTGGAAACCTTGAATCTTAAATCAATTTAGAAAAACAATGGTGGAAACTTGGAATTCTTGTGGTTGAGTTTTGAAGCTTAGGGTTTTTAATTTGAGAGAAATTGATGAAAATAAGCCAAATGTGGTTAGAATAGGCTTTGATCTTGTGTTTACATGGAATAAGAGTGGGAGAAATTCGCTTAATTACCCCTTTGGACACAGATAATTAATGACTGAATTAAAAATATGCCTAGCAAGGCGCAGGACGATGCACCGCATCAATGGTACCGATGGGATCTTAACGCGCCACATCGAGTTTATGTTGGTTCATTGGAATTTGCATCTGATGCTTGGAAAATGGTTGGTCGATGCGATGGATGATGTGATGTGTCGAATTAGCATCGACTCACTATTTTCATCATCAAAACAAGCTTCTAACGTGGTCCAAAAAATCCAAAACTCGTTCAAGAACACCCGTTGACCTCCCTGATCATGATTCAACTCAAAAACTTGCATCTCAAGGTCTTAAGGGTCAAAAATAAGAACATTGAAATATCAAGGCGAAAAATGTTACTTAGTGCTCATACTTTGCTGGAATTTTCTAAGTTTGGGACTTCTCTTGGCATAAAATATAATATTGAAATGACTAGGATTTGCGGGGTCTTATAATATCCCCCCCCTCCCCCCCCCCCAGAAATATTCATACTTGAATATTGCTAGTTAGACTAAGAATATTAAGGAATCTTAAGATGTATAATAGCATGCATAACTGAAATAAATTTTGAAACAAAATCTAAATCATTTTGAGCTTCTAAGTTAATATGTGATTGGATGAGTTTATAATGAGGACGACTATCTAGTTGAATCTAGGGTTAGAAAGGAATAGAATTAGGAAAGAGTATTACCTTTGGCTACATCAAAATTTGTGAAGAAGAGGTGAGGGTACTTGGCTGGCATATCTAGTTCTACTTCCCAAGTGGCACCCTTAACAGACTGGTTCTACCAAAGGACTTTGATCAAGGGAACTTCTTTGTTCCTTAGTATATGGATCTAGTGATCTAAAATATCAACTAGAACCTCTTCATAAGAAATTTTGTTCTGAATTTCTGAGTTTTCAAAAGGAACTACAATGGGGGAGTCACGGATGCACTTCTTAAGCATAGAGACATGGAATGGAAGATTAACGGTTGACAGGTCTGCGGGCAGCCCAAACTCATAATCTACTTTTCCAATACAACTCAAAATTCTGAATGGACCAACATACTGGGGACTAAGTTTCCCTTTCTATCCAAATTTCTTCAACCCTTTCATGGGTGAAATCTTCAAATTTAGTAAATCACAAAACTCAAACTTAAGGTCCCTTCTTCACACATACGCATATGATTTCTTACAACTCTAGGTTGTTTTCAATCCTTCTCTAATCAACTTAACTTTCTCCATAACTTTAAACACTGCATCAGGTCCAAGCAAGGCAACCTTATCCCACTTTAAACAAACATATAGGTGATCTATATCTCCTCCGATAAAGAGCTTCAAATGGGGCCATTTGAATTCTAGAATGATAATTGTTGTTATAAGCGAATTCAATCACTGGAAAATGCTCATCCCAACTACCCTTAAAATTAAGAGAATATAGCCTCAACATATCTTCTAGAGTTTGGATGGTCCTCTCTGCCTGGCCATCTGTCTACGGATGAAAAGTGGAACTGAGATGTACTTGGGTACCAAGACCCTTCTGTAATGCTTTCCAAAATTGTGAAGTAAACTGAGTACCTCTATCTTAGATGATAGACATAGGAACTCCATGCAATCTGACTAAATCTCAGATATACAACTTAGTTTAATCCTCTGCTGTGTATGATATGTGAACTGGTAAGAAATGAACTGACTTAGTAAACCTATCAACAACAACCCGAATCAATTCATGATGCCGATGCGAACAGGGTAAATCACTTACAAAATCCATAATGACCTCTTCCTACTTCTAAGTAGGAATACTGAACTCTTGCAAAACACCACCAGGTCTTTGGTGCTCTAACTTAACCTGTTGACAAGTTGCATACTTGGTTACGAATTCCACTATATTTCTCTTCATACCACTCCACTGATAGATTTTCTATAAGTCTTGATACATCTGGGTAGCACCAGGGTGAATAGAATATCGCGCTCTATGCACCTTAGCCATAATCTGCTATCTCAAATCATCTACACATGGTACAAACATCCTACTTTGGTATCTCACCACACCATCTCCCCCTTGGGTGAAAACTCTACCTTTTGCTCTTTAACGAATTCCTTTAACTGAACTAAGATGGGATCCTGGTCCTGCTTTTCCTTTACCTCAGCAACTGTATAAAATTCTGCACTATTCTGCACCCATACGCTACCCTTAGCCGAATCAACCAATATGACACCCAACCTAGCCAAACGATAAACTTCTCAAGCTAACTCCTTCTTGTCATTCTCCACATAAGCAACACTGCCCATGGAAAATATTTTAAGGACGTCTGCCAGTACATTGGCCTTACTCGGATCATATAGCACTGTCATGTCAGAATCTTTCAACAATTCTAACCACATTCTTTGGTGAAGATTTAACTCTCTTTGGGTAAACACATACAACAAGCTTTTGTGATCTATAAATACATCAACATGAACACCATACATATGGTGTCTCCAGATTTTCAAAGCAAACACCACAATAGCTAATTTCAAATCATGAGTTGGGTAATTCTTTTCATAAGGCTTTAACTGTCTAGATTCATAGGCTATGACCTTAGGCTATGACCTTACTTTACTACATCAACACGTAACCCATGCCAATTCTAGAGGCATCACAATACACAAAAAATCATTAGTACCATCTGAAAATGCTAAGACTGGGCTGAAGTGAGTCAAGTCTTCAACTCCTATAAACTCTTCTCGTATGAATCTACCCACTAAAACTTAACTTTCTTTTAGATCAATCTAGACATAGGAGACAGAATAGACAAGAAAACTTCAATAAAATAGCAGTAATAACCCGCTAAACCTACGAAACTCCTAATGTCTGATAGAGAAATAGGTCTAGGCCAATTTCTTATAGCTTTGGTCTTTTGGGGATCGACACTAATCCCATCGGCAGAAACAATATAACCATGAAAGGCTACTGACCTTAGCCAAAAATCACACTTGCTAAATTTTGAAAATAATTGATGAACCCTAAGAGTCTGTAGCACAATTCGCAGATGGTCTACACGATCATTCTCACTACGAGTGTACACAAGGACATCATCTACGAATACTATTAAAAACATATCTAGGTTCTATCTAAACACTCAATTCATGAGGTCCATGAAGGCTACTGGATCATTGGTTAACCTAAAGGACATGACTAAAAACTCAAAAAGATCGGAATGGGTCCTGAAGGCTATCTTCAGAATATTATATTCCCTTACTTTAAGTTGATGATAGCCGGATCTACGATCTATCTTTGAGAAATAAGTCATCTATTCTACGAAGGGGATATTTATTCTTGATTGTAACCTTATTTAGCTTATGATAGTCAATGCACATTTAAAAGGAACTATCTCTCTTTCGAACGAATAGGACAAGAGCGCCCCATAGGGAAATATTAGGCCTAATGAAGCCTTTATCTAAAATATCTTTGAGCTTCTCTTTCAACTTCTTAAGCTCTGTGGGTTCCATATGATATGGAGGAGTGTCAATAGGCTGAGTATTAGGTAGAGGATCAATCCTAAATTCTATTTCCCTATCGGGAGGTACCCTTAGTAGATCTTCGAGAAAGACATCTAGAAATTCATAAATTATACTGACTGGCGAAACTGTGAGAGTGTCAGACTTAGTATCCTTGACTCAAACTAGAAGGTAGATACACCCTTTAGAGATTAACTTTCTGTCTCTTAGATAAGATATGAAATGACTCTTGGGAGATACTGAATTAGCTGACCACTCAAAGAATGGCTCATCTAGAAACTAAAACTTCACTACTCGGGCGTGACAATCTATGGTTTCATAAAAGGAATGGATCCAATCCATACTAAGAATAAGGTCAAAATCAACTATGTCCAACTCTATCAAGTCTACTAACATGACTCTCTGAAGAATAGTTATAGAAAAATTTTTATAAATCTGTTTGGCAACAACTGACTCACCTACTGAAGTGGAAACAAAAAAGGGCTCAGGGATCTTTTCTGAACTTATCTCAAAATTCACAGCAACTAATAAGGCCACATAAAAGAAACTCGACCAAGCATCTAACAACACATAAAGATCAAAATGAAAGACACGAAGCATACCAATAACAACATCAGGTGAATATTTATGCTACTGATAGGATGGTAAAGCATAAAATTAGTTCTAGCACTAACTATCACCAGTACTAGATGACGCACCCTGAGGAGGAGCTTAGCGACCTAGAGGAGCTGGGGTACTATTAGCCTGAGTCTTGGGACAATCACCTCTATTTCCCTACCTATTATATAGACATTATTTAATTACATGACCCATCTTGCCACAACCAAAACAACCATTCTATCCAGCCAAGCACTAGTCAGGATGGTCCCTACCATACTTAGCACAAGAGGGGTAATGAGGTCTTCTACTCACACTATTTTAAGACCTAGATATAGAAGACTTACCCTACTATTTCGGTCTATTCCGAGGTGAAGGAGCACTAGCTAAAAAAGTTGTAGGCATAGATAACTGTTTCTAATACTGTAAATGATTTCTTCCTCCAGACCTGTTCTGACCATAATCAAATTACCTTATTTTTGCCTTCTTACGTACCCTCTCTCTCTCCTTCATCTTTTCTTCCTCAGTCTACTGAGTGTACATCATCAATCTAGAAAGATCCATGCCTCTATTGAGCATAGTAGTCCTATACTTTTTAACCATCAACCCAGACACACCAGCCATAAACTTACTCATGCTTGACCTAGGGTCAGCCATTTGGGCGAGGGCATACTTAGACAACTAGTTGGACTTGAGGCAATACAATTTCACTGTCATAGATCCCTGCCTCCGATTCATGAACTCTTCTATCTTAGCTTCCCAAATCTCAAGTGGGGAGAACTTGTCTAGGAATGCATCCTGAAATACCTACCAAGTCATGGGAGCTACATTTTCCCCTCGACTCTTCTTTCACATTATCACCCAATCATAAGCAACATCCTTTAGCTTATAAGATGAGAATTCTATACTATCCTTCTTTGAAACATTTATAATTTGGGTGATCTTCACCTCATCTAGATAAAGTTGTGGGTCCTCACCTGTCTTTGACCCAAAGAATTTTTGTGGACTCATTCTCATAAAATCTATAATTCTAGCTGTGACTAAGTCCCCATCTTACTGAGATGGGGCTATTACCTAATGGTTACCTTAAAAATTTACAACCTTGTCTAGTGCCTAAAAAGCAGCCCGAAACTCTACATGTGACATATTTTCATTCAAAGGATCAACATTCTGGGGTGGCTGATTATCATTTTTACGGGCATTACAAAATTCTGTCATAAAAGTGAATGATTTAATAGAAGATAGAGATAGCTGTAAGCATGACGGATTATGAAAGAAAAAGAGGATTTTTTCTAAAATGCTCTATAGCCTCTTGTTATAGATGTGGCTCGCTTCACACCATTGATCAAGAATTTACGTAATGTGGCTTGTCTGACACCCTAGGACTCTTCAAACCTTAGGCTCTGATACAAAGTTTTTGATGCCCCAAAATCTCATCCCGAAGCATCACATAATGCTCAGGGCTATGAGTAATCCCAAACTAACCCTATGAGCCTGCTACTAAGTTCGGATCTTACTTCAGCATAAACTATTAAAGTAATGGTACTTTAGTATATCAAATCTAAACTAAAATAAATTGAAAACACTGCCTAAATAACTATTACTTAAAAATTTAGATATCCAACTAATAGACAAGAAACCTCTACTTTTAATTGAAGAGAGAGCCATTCGGACAGACCCCTAACTGACTCAAACTAATCTGAAATCAATAACTTAAATACTATGAAATCTGAAAATCTATAGTAATAGGTCCTTGAACTATGAGGACTTACCACTATAAAAGTGTAGATAGAAATTCTCATAAATCACTCTAGCTACTATGACTGAGCATCTTAACCTACATCATGAGATAATATATCATATAGACATATATGTGGATCCGTACTTTTAGGATATACTAAGTATATGGGGGTGATATGCATAAGAAAAACATCATCTCCTCATCATGGTTTATAAAAATAATGCATACTAAATGAAAATGACTCACATAGGATAGAATATCTGAAAGAATGAAATCTAAAGTAATAAAAGCAATTCATACTTAATAATTCTCGTTAGTCATATCATTTAGTTCTGGAAACTATACTTGCATTCTTTCTTTAAAACACAATGACTAAGTGTAAAAAGGACTCACTCTTGAATCTGAAAACTAAAATCTTAAACTACTATCTTTCTTTAGAACATAATCTGAGTAAAACTTATGATCCTTTACACTTAGTTTTCGAAAAGCTTCTCTGTAAGACTCTTCTCTTTAGGAAAATACTTTAAAACTTTAATGCAAGGGAGGTACTTTTAACCAACATAAACCATGCCAGTTGCATGTAGTCCATTGTCTTATCTTCCTAAAGAAGAAACCTCACATTGGGGTAGAGGTGTCATACTCTTTCCGTGGAGTATAACCTCAACTCAAGTGATCACAACTCTGCCTCTATGGGTACTTAAATTTTCAATGCTACGGTGGGCCATATTTCTGGGGTATAATACCTTAGAATCATACCCAACTCGATGCTAAATACTACTCCCTTTAATTTGCTATGCTCATTTCATAGAAATCAACATTAAAACTTGCTCAAGGGTTTACTCAATATTTATCTTAATTAAATATATAAAGTGTATTCCAAAGCTCATTCGGAGGATCAAAATATCAAATCAAATACCATTTATATAATTGATTATCAATATATCAAACTCATTTAAATGCATGGAAAACATCGTGCTTTGTATGCTTCTTAAAATTCATCAATAATATCAAGATAATAACTTCAAATCAAAATATTATGCTCAATTCAATGGAAAAGCTATAAATAATACCTTAAATCATGATTATGGTATTAGAAATCATAAAAAAACATTTCTTTAACTCAAAATAAATATGGGATATCATAATTCAATCATATCTTACTCAAAAGAATCAATAAGATACTTTTCTATAAACCCTATTTTAAAATCATAAGAAATTTGTTGAAAAATATAATTTTGGGCACATGGACAAAAGGATTATCTTTACTCAAACCCCACATACCTTGGATGATGAACTAGATGAACAAGTTTTCTTTTGAGACTATATTTGTGCTCTTGAAGGAGGATTCTTGAAGATATTAACATGGAAACCTTGAATCTTAAACCAATTTAGAAAAACAATGGTGGAATCTTTGAATTCTTGTGGTTGAGTTTTGAAGCTTATCATTTTTAATTTGAGTGAAATTGATAAAAATAAGCCTAATGTTTTTAGAATAGGCTTTGATCTTGTGTTTGGGTGGAATACGTGTGGGGGAAGTTGACTTAATTATCCCTTTGGATGCAGATCTTTACTGAATGAAATAAAAATATATCCAGTGACACGCAGGCCGATGTGCCGCATCGATGGTACTAATGTGATCTCAACACGCCACATCGAGTTCTTATTGGTTCACTGGAATTTGCATCTGATGCTGGGGAAAAGGTTGGTCGACACGATGGGCAATGCGACGCATTGAATTTGCGCTGACTCACTTTTTTCAATATCTAATCAAGCTTCTAACAAGGTTTGAAAAATCCAAAACTTGCCCGAGAACACCCATTGACCTCCCTGATCATGATTCTACTAAAAAATAGGCATCTTAACATTATAGGAGTCAAAAATAAAACCATTGAAATCTCAATGCCAAAAATATGACTAAGTGATAATACTTAGCTAGAATTTTCTATGTCTGGGACTTCTTTTGGCATACAATATAAGACTAAAATGAAAGGATATGCTTGGTCTTACATCACCTTCATTGAGAATGGAAATGTGAAAGAGTCTTCGAGTATTATGCTATGAGCAAAGCTAAACAAGCTACATATGACCTTAAGTATATTCAAGGTCTAAAATTAGAATGGTGTAAACTTACAAGGAATCCTACGTAAACATAGGGTGCCTTGAAAGAATTCTTTAGGCAAATCGATGTGCCATAGGGTGACATGAATCTTTATAATAGTGATCCAAGAATACCAACTTATTAAAGATGGGTAGAGATTTGTGAAGTTCTGAGATATGTAATTACACTTAATGATTGGTTTAATGCAAACTACATAACTCCTCTTGAGGTTGATTATCTAATGATTCCTCGAGTGTCCAAGAATTTCCTATACTTCTTGAAAGGTTATAGAGTCTTTGAGAGAGAGAAGGTTTCCTTAACTGAAGATGGGTATTATAAGGAGGTGTGGTGTGATATATTTCTATTGGAATATGGACATATACATTTTGGTGCCAATTGATTTGCATAACTCAAGATTCCAAATTTTCAAAATTGGCCTAAGTTTGAAAAGGACCAATGGAGAAATCATCTCTTCTATCTACATATCCTAAATATAAAGGAAAATTAACCATTTACTCCAAGCCTTATAAAAATAAAAGACAAAAGAATTAGTGGAGTAAGGGTGTACAGGTGACAACCTAAGAGAGAAAAAGGAGTGGTTGTAGGGAGTGTAGTAAGAGGGTTGCCACCAATCGAAGCTAACATTGTTTGTCCTTCTATTAATAAGGAAATATATGTAGGTACCCAACATGGCAATAAGAAAATAACAGGGACCAAAATAGAAGGTTACCCTTAAAGACTTGATGAGGGAAATCTTAGATGCTTTCATGTCTTGTGGAGGACCTTCACATCAAGGTAAATAAGAATGTGCTCAACAACTTCAAGGTCACATAGGTAACTCTTTCACTTTTATGCTTGTCAATGATGATTGTGTGGCTAGTAGCCCACTGAGTGTTGTAGTATTTTACCTACAAGTTAGTCTATTAATTCTTCGCTTCTTAATGATTATGTACATATTGTTAGTATGGATACACTAGTTAATCCTATTGATGACCGAATTCACTCTACTTGTATGATCAATTTGTGTCGACCTAGTACTAAAGACATAGTGTTGGATGATTGTACATTATCTTGTAGAAATTGTGTTGATCTACTTATGAGTGAAACTAGTCCACTACTTGAGGATGTGTGCAATGTGATTAGAGAACCTCAAGTTGGTGATGTAATTTATAATATTGGTAAAGAAAATAGGGGTGACCCTTTGAGAATGTCTTTTAATGAATATCCTAATGCCTTCTTGGATGATAGGGATAATCAAGTGCTTGAAACATATTTGATACTTGATTATGGTCTTTTAGAGGATGGACTTGCATACTCTACATCTTCTTCATTGGTAGATCCTTCTCACTTTAAGAACAATATCTTGTTGGAAGATGATGATCTAACTCCTAGCTAATTACCTAGTTGTATAGATAGCATTGTTGATATAGTTCATATTGACGGCCATATTCCATAGCACAACCCACTATGGTATGACAATATTCCTCCTAAAGATAGAAATCTCTTCTTGGAAGATAAGAGTACTCTTAAGGGAAAGAGATGTGAAGTATTGGAAAGTAATAATCAATTGAGTGACGATAAATTTGATTTTCTTGAATTATTAAGAAACCCTATAAGTGATTGTTCCTTAGAAAATAATTGTGGATGTGATCTTTTATATGACATCCAACACATTTTTTACTGTTATAAGGATGAATTGCTTAATTCTTTTGAAGGCTTAAGTAATAACCCATTTTATATTGGTGATGGTAAGTGTCTACTTAAAGATTCCTCCATTGAAAGAGAAAGTATCAGTTATTTGGAAATTACTTCCTCTTTTACTTTATGTGACCTTATTATTTAGAATACTCATGGAGATGATTTTGAATCTAATAATGAGTACATGCATGAGGGCTCCTTAGTTGAAGTTGACTTAAGTGATACCTTTCTATACTCTTTATCTAATTTTTATGATATTCATGTTAATGAAAAGAGTATATATGTTAGTTTAGGTAAAGCTAGTGGGGAAAAGAGTGTTGTCTAGACCCCTGTCTATTGCTACTCTTTTCATTTGATCCTGGTGCCAAATTTTTATATGGTGATTATGGCACACCAAACTTATTGCTTCGTCCACATAATAATCTAAGTTTCAATAGGGTTGTTGGTATACTTCACTGTGCTGAAAAGTCTTTCTTGGTGAATCACAATCCACTTGAGGGACCAACATTGTGTAAGGGAACAAACTCCAACTAAGATGAAAGGTTTTTAAAGAAGGGGAGCCTTTAAAAGCTTAAATAGAGTTCAAAATTATGTTTATCCCTTCTTGACCAATATTTTACCACTTGTATGTCAAGGATAGAGTTTTCCTTTGAAATTAATTTATATGAACTCCATTTGTGTGATAACCTTTCTTATTATGTAAGAAGAGATGATTACGTCCTTATCAAATATGGTATTATTCTTGAGAACTTGAGGGTAAATATATCATTTTCTCCTTTGGGTGTTTCTTATAACTTGGCATCCTTGTTTGACACACTAGTTCTTAAGTTACATGTATCCCAACTTGTGGATGCCATATTAATGATTTACTTGAAAAAACGAAGTCATATGTGCTTAAATGTCTTGATTCCTTCCTTGTGTACCTTATATTCTATATCGTTTGAGCGAACTAGCAATCTTATAGATGATACCGCCTTGAATGATACCTTTATACTTGATTCCCTCCTGTACTACCACTTTTCCTATGATGACATCTATGCTAGTTTTGGATTTATTTTATGTGGAGTTAGAAAATTTGTTGGTTGGTCCACTTGTTTGAGTGGAAGTTATATATGCATATTGTGGACTTAAATACCAATTAAGGCACCACTCTTGATTTGGTATATTAAAGAGTTGATGAACAAATTATTTATTATATATCCTACGATTAAGGGAACCTTGCCTTTTAGATTTAATGATTCCATTATGCCCTTGGTGGTTTTCTTACTTCTTCATGATTCCCATAGCAAACTCCTTCATGCATTTTCAATAAGTTTTTGTTGATCAACTTAAAGGATCCTTGGTTATATCTTTATTTTGTTCAACCTTGTAATGATTAAATTATTATTTATGCTAACCCTTACCCTCATGACCTAAGAATTTGTGTTATTTTGTCCTTCCTTTGATTTGGTAAGGTTTGGATTCGAGGTCAAATCCTTTTCAAGAAGAGGAGTATAGTACAAGTCAGGCATCAACACTTCTAATCACACAACTCGAGGCCAATATAAGGAGGTCCAAGGCTTAATCGCCCAAAGGATCCAATAATGTGCTTGGAGGTCCTTCTTCAAGCTTCTAATAATGCAATGTCATGTTTGAAAGATAGCTTATAGCTGAGGAAATCATTGGTGCAGGAATAAAGAGAGCGTTTGTGGGTTATTTCCAAAATAGACACTTATGGGTTTTTTTGTAATAGACTAGTTGTGCAAAAGAAATAATTATAAATAGGTGCCTTAGAAATTTTGTTAGATTTTGTTGATTAATTTATATTATGTATTCATAAGAACTCAATTTGTGTGTTTGAGTGCTTCGAAAATGATATGTTAAATAATTTTAAGAAACATTGGTTGTAAAGAGGATCTAATCTCCTTTGCAGTCATGTAAGAACTAGGTTCCCATTGATAATCCATTAATAAAGGTTTTAGGGTTTGACATACCTTTAGATTACCCTTAGTTATTAATTTTGTGTCTATATTTCTATCATCATTATCCTATACTCTATCTTTACTTTTCCACGTCTAGATTCGTGTCCTCATGGCTAGGATCGTATCAAGCTTGTAATGAAGTTTCAGGAAGCACCCTTATCATTCTTTATTCTTGATTATTTATACAGTCAGGAAACTGCTAACTTTTTAGTTGAGAGTGTCTTTCTCCGCATTTATATGATTTGGATTTTTATTTTTATATTTTTAATGCTTTTATGTTCTTTTTGATAATTTTTATGTTTATTGGGGTTAAAATATTTGGGCACTATGATGGTGCCCTTATTTGCATAGATTAGTAATTTTTATTTTTATGTTTTTACTTTATCTTTATGTTATGTGTGGTAATATTGGATGAGTTTTTCTCTATGATAGACTAAGTGACGACATTCTTAAGGAAAAAAGCATCATGGGTGGGTTTTGAACCATGGATGCAGGGGAAGTCTGAGTACTCGTGCAATCAAGGTCACAAATGTAAGGGAAGGTTGAGTACCTGTGGCATTTTGGATTTGGGATCGCACTTTCACCTATGGCAAAGTCTAAGTAACAATATGGTTTGCCCGTAGGAAAAACAAAATATGAGACGAAGGATTAAGTTGTTTCCATATTATCAAATTTTTCATGGTTTAAATGTAAAGCAAACAACCTCTCCGTTAAAATTAATTTCCAAAAAATCAAGGGCACATACGTAAGTGACCTTAAACAAAACTTTTTCTCTTTTTCTGACTCCAAAAATTTTGCATGTGAAAACTAGTAGATACTCATTTTTTTTGTCTCTAGTGGGAGGGGCAATTTACCTTCCTTGTTAAATTTTCATACCATGAGTAGTGAGCTTGTTTGTCCAAATCTCATGTGTACTTGCGTCATCTAGAACTTGGCCCTTTAGTCTCTCAAAGCAAAGTTTGATTATATCCAGTTTGTGAGATGATCATAGGCTATCTTTGTGAACTAGGAACCCACTCTAAGCCTTAATAGCCTACCCATGCATAAAATAGGACCCTTAGACCCCAAAACATAAGCCTCCAATACTTTCTACAGCCATTATGTTACAAACCGTGTACCATTCAAAATCCTTCTTTTGAACCCAACCCTCCTTGAACATAAAAAATAAAAATTTAGGCTAAATGCCTAAGTTCGGGGTGGTAAGTTTATAAAGTTTGACTTTGGGCCATTGTAGTATAAGTGGATAGCTTTGAGCCAAGCAATGATAAAGTTAAAAAAAAGGGATGATGAAAAGAAAAATGGTGCATAGATTACAAAAGAAATAAGAGAAAGAATAATGCTCTCAAAAAGTTTGGGACATCAAGGTTCTTAAAGAAGGTATGTGTAAGGTCCGAAAATAAAAAGAAGTAGTCCATGGTCACAAGTTAGTTCAAAGAGTGTGTATGTGGATCTTCAAAAAGATTTAAGCCAATTTGTTCCTAAATGTTATTCTACCCTTCTGTAAACCTACATTAAATGCTCAAAAACCCCTTAGAGATTCAAACCAAGTATATTCATTGTGGTGATAATTAAAAATAAGGGCAATCCTATTTCATGGTACTTGTTAGCATTGAGAGTCTTTGTGTGAGAGAGAGTTTTACTTTTAAATTCCTTGTTGCTTATTTGATAACTTGGTGTGTGGAATTTTATTTATTGAGAGGGTGCATGTAAACAAGTTAAGGTAGATGATTTAGTCATCTCCCAAGAAATGCGGCAAAATGTGTGTCACTTCTAGAGTATAAATGATTGTTGCATGGTTTCTCTTTAAATCTTTTGCATCCTTGAAAATCACATTTTATATTAAAAGGTGTCGTGAAAATAGTTTTTCCCATGTTTGAAGAGCTAATTTTTATAGTAATCAAGTTAAAGTCATTGTGATTATTGGGTCATATAATTTGGGCATTCATGGGCACTGTCTCTTGGTAAAAGATAGTGTTGCTTGAGGACAATCAAACCTTTAAGTTGGGGGTGTTGATGAATGGTGAATTTACCACTCATCTGCTCTAAATATTTGTGCACACTATCATGACTTGATTTTGTAAATGAGATGTATTAGTGATTAAATGCACTAAATTTTACATTTTGCAGACGTACAACTTATGAGTTGGAAATATTTGGATGCAAGATGAAAAGATCAAAAAGAAGGAAAGAAGTCCAACTGAAGGACCTGAAGTAGGAAGTGAACTCAATCACTAAGAATGTTGTTTATGGACCATGATCACGACCAGTCAATGAAAGCTCAACGGACTGCATTTGTGGTGATCTTACTGAGGTCGTGGTAGCCACGATCGCGAAAAAGTGTCAGCGATTGAGGCAACATAGAATTCTGCCCGATGGTTGTTTTATAATTTCACACAGCCATACCAAATCCTATTATAGGCTAAAACTTTTTCACTTTTGTGGTATTCTTCATTATTGAAACATTTGGAATTTGAATTGTAAATCCCTAAATTGAGCAAGAATTGTAACTGGATTTTGAGACTTTGAATTTAGGATTTGTGAAGCATAGATGCCTTGAAAAATCCCTATGTTATATTTTCTTTTCTTTTTTTCATGAGTAGCTAAACTATCATTTCCTTGGGATTATGTTGTACTAAAGTGTAATTATATGCAGGTTTCGATCTCTTTGTGTATATTCTAATTTGTTGATGATGGGTTTTGCTATTGCTTTGTTTAATTAGTTGGGATTTATGCGTGAAAAACATTAAATACTCAAAATGAGTTTGTGGATGAGAACTCCTAACTCTTGAAAGATCAAACAATCCTTCAAAGAGGGGTTTAGATTAACTTTTCAAACCTATATAATACTTTAAAGAGGGATGTGGGTGACTAAGAAATAGTAGACAATTAATGGATACAGTTTACTAATTTTCACTATCTTAGAATAAGGGTGATTAAGAAGTTTACTTTATTTTTGCATCTTCTTAGAAATAGGGATGTCCAATTGAGTTAATGGGTGGTTGAAGTTCTACACACTTGTTAGTTACCCAAGAGGGTCAATGAGTGACATTCTTGAGGTTTTGTGCATAGACTAGCCTCAAGGATCCTATACCTAGCCTACCATAATATTGTCTACTAGCATGTACACTAAATCTTCATTCACCCATACATAACTTGCTCTTAGGTATACAAAATCCCAATATTCTTCTCATACCGAATTTAAATCACAATTGTTGTCCACGTTGTTGACTCGACCTGACATTAACAAAACACATACCAAACCAACCCACCAATCCACCAACCCCTCACACCTAATTTTTATTTATGCATTTTCCTTTATTTACATTACGGGGTAACTTATTAGTAGCATTTCACACCCATAGGACTAGAATTGTAATTTTGCTCCACATCGATTCAACCTTAATAAAAGTTGAACTATTGCCAACGACCATACACTACCACATTTGATGGTATAGGTAAGCTTTCTCAAGTAACTTTCCTTAATTACCTAGAAGTACGCAGAGAAATCACCCTAGAAAGCTCCAATTGATTAGCTTGATTAAAACCCTATGTGTTCTTGACATTATGGATTTTCCAGTGTCCTGAGAGGTTATTTGATGTGTTTATGATAGTTAATGATGCCCTTAAGAAGTTATAAGATGTGGGTTTTAAGTTTGGAAAGAGTGGAAATATCCAGAATGCCCTCAACTTACAAGCTAGAAAAATTCGCCTATGGTTATGAGTCAACACACTGACTAGTACCCATAAATTATGACACATGACCATGATTCATAAGCAAAAAAGTGACTAAGACCCCCATACACTGCCCACCTTACGACTCCACCATCTTATCTGTAATGGAATCTTATGACTCATAAGCAAAATATAACCCATATGAATTAAACATTGGATATCCTTTGATTCGAACCTATGACTTGTAATATATCCCCACGGATCATAGTAAACCACTCATACTCAAAGCAAAACTTTTCAATAAAGTATTAGATTTGGTTACGACTAGGGTCTGATAACCCATAACCACGACATGATTTATCACCACGAGTCGTGACAAAGGCAGTGAACCCAAAGCACAAGAATTTTCAAGGGTCAAAATTCTGACACACTACAATTAAATAAAAGTGTTGTTTTCTCTAAGATAATGGGAATTATGTTGGTATATTGTTGTTACCTTTCATGTATATTTAGTATGACAAACCAATAATATATGACCTAATATGGAATGTAGTTGAATGAATGGTAATGTATAATACTAGTTTTAATTGGTCTCTAATAAGGGTTGTATAGATGAGTCATAAAAGTAGAGGTCCGAGTGACTGATACTCGAAATCATATTTGCCGACGCAAGGGTCAAGGTGACTAGGTAGGTTTGAGTCTTCCTTGTTACTATTTATTAATTAGGTAGGTTCGAGTCCCCATTAAATTATTACATGATCGAGTGCTTAAGTCACCATAAATTTTGTTGGGATGTTTGAGTCCCCCATGTGCATATATATGAGATTATTCTTTGGTTTATGTGGCTACATACATTGGGCCCGACTTTGGGGTGAGAGTTGGGGCCCATATATCCCATGGGTACTATTATATGAAATTTGAGTGACATAATCCAGTATAAGGTTTTAAAATGCATGATAAATACCTCTCCCTATCCTGGCATGAATATATATATATATATATATATATGTATTTTTATATGGTTATTGTGCATTAGTTGACTTAGTTTGAATTGAAACCATTACTTTTTATGTATCCCTGAGTTACATGCTCACCCTGCTAATCTTTATTGGAAACTTTACACTATGTGATACAGGAATTGGCCGTACTTTTACTTCTCATTATCAGTGATCATGGATTAATTGAGAGCTAAATTGAAGAATTGAGCTTTCATGTTTCCAAAAGCTTCATTTTAGGATTATTTTTTTCATTCAAGTTGTAAACTATTGAATACTATTTTTAGCTATAGTTAGGGGTATGTCCCAAAACATTATTGATATTCCATTTGGGATCTTTATTTAAAAGCCTTTATTTGGATTACTATAGTTGTTAGGCAGTGTCGGTCCATCATTTGGCCGGTCATTGGTGGTTTGTTTTGGACATTATTTTAAAACCATCCTAGGCAACCTACGCTATCTTTTTATATGATTGGAATTCATCTAGCCTTGGGGTGTGGTGTGTTTTGATTAGTAAGGTACGGGGGGTGACCTTCGATCAACGTGAAACTTCAGATCCCTATCTTGGATAGGCCCTGGTCCAGTACGGGACATAGGTGGTATCAGAGCCTAGGTTTTATCTGATTTGGTGTCCAACAAAGCGATAGTAAGTAGAGTCTCTTTTGCGAATATGAAGCATGACACACTTATAAGGGAGAAGCTACGAGGCATTTAGGTATGTTTCCCTTTCTTGTTGTTCTGTTTCAAGCTATAGAGTCTTCGATCCTAAATCTCCTCTAATTCTTGTTTTCTGTCTTTTCAAATTATGTCTCCTAGAAAATTAGAAGCTCACAGAAATTCCTCTTCCCCATTAGAGGACAACGGTGATGGGACACACTTGGATAATGAGGTACATACTCGATTTAGGGGTCCAAATCCTTATTGTTGTATCGGAATTCCATTGGTCCCCTCTAGAACTTCTCGTTCTCCATAAGTTGATATATCAAATATGGAATTTTGGTAGTGTATTCAAATATTGGCTCACTTGGTATCTTCTCAAATTGAACGTGTGGCTTCTATTACTAAATCTTCTGAGGCCACAAGAGTTACACAGTTTGTAAGGTTCTGTCCTCTTGTGTTCATTGGTGTTAATGTTGAGGAGTATCACCAAGGTTTTATAGATGAGATGGATAATATCTTCTTAGTTATGGATGTTACTAATATAGAGATGTAGAATTTGCAACCAATTAACTAAAGGATGTAGTATACAAGTAGTATGAGAAATAGAAACTGTCTAGGGGAGATGATGTTGAATCTACACTATAGGATGAATTCTCTAGTGATTTTCTATGCTGCTTCTTTTTGTAGGATTTGAGGGAGGATAAAGAAGAAAATTTTGCTAATCCAAATCAAGGAAGTATGATGGTCAAGGGTTGTCCCATTATGATCTCGATATGATCTCGAGTTAGTGTCTTGCAAGAGGGATAGAATTCTAGACATCTCTAGATTAGTTTTGTATATGCAACTGGTTTAGGCAGAGAAAAAGAATCAGGTAGATATATGGGAATGACAAAATAAGAATCTTAGATTTTTTAAAAAGTTATGGTTCCTACTATACAACTAGTGCTACCTATTCAAAGTCGATGGGTGATCATTGTTCTCAACTTAATAGTCGATTTAGGGCATGAGGTACCAAGTCTTAAGATTATGGGGCTAAGTATTCTCTATCATATCCATCTTGTAGATTTTGCGGGTAGGCACACTATGTGTTTTGTGAAAAGGGAAGGAATAATTATTTTAAGTGTGGTCAGAGTTATCACTTGTAGAAAGATTGTCTTTCTAAGGCCGCTTTAGGGTCCAATAAAATTCCTGTTGCCACTTTATCAACTACATTTCTAAAGTATGTTTTTTTTACTTTTGGTACTAGTGTTGGCCGAAATCATTTGTATATTCTTGCTGCCCGACAGGACTCCAAGTAATTTCCCAATGTCTTTACTAGTTTATTATAACTTTTCTCTCATGATGTGTATTTTTTGCTTGATCTAGGGTCTACTTTTTCTTATGTGACCCCATTTGTGGCTTTGCATTTTGATTCGATCTCGAGTGTATCCCTAATTTCTATTCTGTTTACACTCCATTAGGTGACTCTATAGTTTCTACAAAATTGTATAGGGGATGTGTGGTATATGTTGGTGGCAAGTAAATTATGGTTGATCTAATAGAGTTAGACATTGTTGATTTTTATGTCATATTGGGGATGGGCTAGTTGCACTCGTGTTATGCTTTCGTAGATTGTCAAACTCGTAAGGTTATGTTCAAATTCCCTAATTATCCAGACATTGAGTGGATAGGGTGTTCTCTAGTGCCTAAGGGAAGGTTCAAATCATATCTTAAAGCCTGAAAGTTAATTTCCAAGGGATTTCCTTATCATTTGGTATGGGTTGAAGATTCTAACTCAGATGTTCCTTTCTTACAATTCATTCTCATGGTTAATAAATTCCCTAAGGTTTTTCCTGATGATCTTCCTAGTATCCTTTATGATTGGGAGATTGATTTTGGGATTTATGATATTCTAGAAACTCTTCATATTTCCATCACTCCATAGAGAATTGCTCAAGTTGAGTTGAAGGAGCTTAAGAAAAAATTGAAAGACATTCATGACAAGGGTTTTTCAATCTAAGTGTGTCTCCGTGGGGTACTCTTATTTTGTTCATGCATACGAAAGATGGTTCCCTTAAGATGTGCATCGATTACCACCAGCTAAAAAGGTTATAGTAATGTATAAGTATCTTCTTCCTCGAATTGTTAATTTGTTTGACCAGCTTCAGGGTGCTAGCTGTTTCACTAAGATTGATATTCGATTGGATTACCATTATCTAATGATTATGGTGGTAGATATCCCTAAGACTGCCTTCTGAACTCAATATGGTCATTATGAGTTTTTAGTCATGCCCTTTGGTCTTACTAATGTCCCAATGGCATTCATAAACAAAATGAATAGGTTTTTCCATCAGTTTGTGGATTTGTTCATCATTTAGTTTATTGATGATATTTTGGTGTACCTTAAGAGTGAGGAGGATCATGCAAATCATCTTCATATCATGGTTCAGACCTTAAAAGATCATCACTTGTATTCTATATTTTTGAAGTGCACATTTAGGTTGAAACTTTTTCTCTTTTTGGGTTAATGTCATTTCTTATCAATAGATCATGGTGTATATGCTGAATGTTGCAGTATTTAAGAAGTGGACTAGGCCTATGACTCCAACCAATATTTGAAGATTCTTAGGTTTAGCCAGTCACTATATAATGTTTATGGAGAGTTTCCTAACGACAGCAACCCTATAAACTAAGTTGACCTAGAAGAATGTGAAGTTCTTATTGTCTGATACTTTTGAGGGTAGTTTTGAATAGCTGATAGATAAGTTGACTTCAGGTTAAGTTTTCAGCCTTCTCAAGTGTAATGTTTGATTTGTGGTTTGTTGTGATGCATCTCATGTTAGACTTAGTTGTATGTTGATACATCAAGGTATCATGGTGGCATATGCTTCTAGGTAACTGAAAGTTCATGAGAAAAATTATCCAAGTCCTGACTTAGAGTTTTTAGATGTTGTAATCGCATTGAATATTTGGTATCACTATTTGTCTTGGGTCCATAAAGTTATCTATTTTGATCATAAGATCCTGGAATATGTTTGCACCTAGAAGAAGCTGAGAAAAGAGATAGCTTGAGTTGCTGAAAGATTTCTACAAGAATCTCCATTACAACCCAGGTAAAGCTAATATGGTTGTTGATGGTCTTATCAGGTTATCCATGGGGAGTCTATCTCATGTTGATTAGGATAAATAGGAACTGGTGCAAGATATTCAACATTTAGATAACCTTAGAGTTCTTTTCTTGGACACTGAGAATGGTGATGCTTTGTGCAAGAAGTGGAAAAGTCATTCGTTGTTGCTGAATTAAATGAGAAGAAGGTATTCTATCTTGTCTTAATGAAGATTAAGGGAGATATAGGACAACAAAGTGTCTTTTGAAATTTTTGGCAATTATAGCTTGAGGTACCAAGGCACATTATGTGTTCTTGATGTAGATGGGTTGTGACAGAGGTTCTTGGTTGAGGCTTACGAGTTACATTATGTCATTCATCCCAGTTCAATGAAAAAGTATCATGACCATAAGTAGATTTATTGGTGGAACAATATAAAGCGGGATGTACCAAGTTTTATGGAAAAATTCTTGGTTGGTCAACCAATGATGGTTTAGTATTTGAGGCCTGGTGGGTTAACTTAAGAGATTAAACTACCCGTGTGGGAATATAAAATAATTGATATGGATTTCATTACCTGTCTTGCTTGGTCTGTAAATTAGTTTGATTAGATTTGGTTAATCATGGATATGATGACTAAGTCTGCTCACTTATTCGCATTGAGGACTAATTTTTCGGCAGAGGATTATGTGAAGTTATTCCTCTAAGAAACCTTAAAGTTTTATGGGACGCCCATTTCTATCATTTAAGATCGTGGAATTCTATTCTCATCAACTTTTTGGGGTTTGTTTTAGAGATTATGGGGAACTAAGGTGAGCCTTAGTACTACTTTCCACCTATAGTTGGATGGGCCTGCACAAACAACTATTTAGACATTAGAAGATATGCTTCAATCTTTTGTGATTGACTATCGTGGCAGTTGGGATGATTATTTGCCTTATCTAGAGTTTGTGGATAGTAATAGCTACCACTCAAGTATTGGGATGTCTCTTTTGAGTCAAAGTTTTGTAGGTGGAGTAGGTCTCCGATTTGGTCGTTTGAAGTTGGTGAGGCTGAGATGTTCCGCCCGATTTTGGTTCACTAAGTGATGGGGAAGGTAAAGGTAATTTGGGATACACTTAAAGATGCCTTGACTTGCAAAAATTCCTATCTAGATGTGAGGCGTAGGGAGTTCGAGTTTGAGGTTTATGATTGCGTGTTCTAGAAGGTGTCTCCCATGAAGGTAGCTGTGTTGTTTAGGAAGAAAAGAAATATTAGTCCCGGTATGCCCCCCCATACTTGGTCTATAAAAGGTTTTGTAGTTTGGCATATGAGTTGGACTTGCCTCCTAGTTTGAGCACCATTCATTCAGTATTTCATGTTTCGATGTTGAGAAAGTGCGTTGGTGATACTTCGTCAGTTTTTCCTTTAGAGGAGGTAGGCATTTTGGATTTCTTATCTTATGGGGAAGTCTAGGTTGAAATTTTTTATTGACAAGTTCATCGGTGGTGAACGAAGGACATAACTTTGGTAAAGGTTCTATGGAGGAACCAAAAGGTTGAAGATGCTACTTGTGAAGCCGAAGAGGACATGAAGTCCAAATATCCATTATTGTTTTCTACTCAGGATAATCGTGGATAAGATTTGTGTATTCCTTAACATTGTTGTTTTTTGGATTTCTTAAAGAAAAGAGTGATTGCTTAACATCTTTGTTTACTATCATTATTAAAGGTAAGAATAGAGGTATATGGAGTAAATACCTGCTAATAAATGCCTTTTCCCATCATTCAAGGATAAATAATCCATGTGGGGGAGAATCGAAACAATCCGGATTTTTGGCCCTTGAAAATTCCTTGAGATTTGAGCTTACTTCCCTAGTTACGACTGGACCTCATGAGTCGTAAGGCATCCTTACGAGTTGTTGGTATGATTCCTACCAAAATCAGTAAGTTTATTGATCGATTTTTCTCTGAGTATAAGCGGCTAACTAAAAGTCATAAATATATGTTATGAGTCATGGGATGTAAATTGTAGGGTGTATAGTATATACCCCAAATGGGTTTTGTGGTGATTACGACTGGGACCTATGAGTCGTAGAGTCCCATTATGAGTCCACTGGCTGATTCATAAGGTCAGCAGTGTTGGGTGCTTTTGTTGCACTGCTTTTGTTACAACTTGCGGTGAGGAGTCGTATGGAGTGGTTAAGAGTCGATGGTTCACTCGTAGTCCAAGACGACCTTTATTCATCTTTTATTTTAAGGAAATTCTTGACATTTACCCTCTTGCACAGCTCGAATCCCACGTATTATAACCCCTTTTGGGTATTATTATCCCTCATAAACACATCAAAGTAACTTCTAAACACTGAAATTCAACAAGGTCAACAATACTTAGGGTTTTTAAGAGGTTGATCAATTAGGGCTTTCAAGAGTGATTTCTCTCCATACATCTTACTATTTAAGGCATGTTACTCTTCCCTTATTTTTAATTTTGAAAAGGCAAGAGTTTCAATATATTGTTCATGAGATGTTTACTTGTGTTTTGAAACAAAGTTGGGGTTTTGAATTTTTATGAATTGAACAATGCTTCTCATAGTTTATATATGATTTTTGTGCTTTAATTATGCTTTGAACCTGTAGGTTCATGGATATGGTGAATGAACTCGGGAAATGTGATTTTCCTAAACTTATGACATTCGAAATGGTTATGACCCCAACCCCATAATGTGAAATTGGTTTCAATTATGAGAATTATGGGAATTTGCGAAATTGAACTATTGTATGATATAAAGGGGTATTGGAAATACCATGGTATGATTTAATTAAAAAAGGAGGGTCGGTGTCCCCCACCATATATTAATGAACAAAGAGAGTTTTTTCTTAAAATTAATAGGAATTTTTTTGGCATATTGTTGTTAGATTGCTTGCGTAATTGGTATGACTATACTAACAATGTATTCCATAAGGTGAAATGTGGTTAAATGAATACGAATGTGTGATACTTGTCTTCATTGACTCTAATAAGGGTAGTCTAGCTGAGTCGTGAAAGTAGAGGTTTGAGTGACCAAAATTAGAAATTGTGTTTGCCGATGCAAGGGACAACGCGACTAGGGAGGTTTGAGTACCCTTCATTACTATTTCATGATTAGGGACGTTCGAATCCTCAGTAAATCATTACATAATCATGTGCTTAAGTCACCTTTGTATATGTTGAGAGGTTTGTGACACTCCCCGAACTTCGAGCCATGTTGTATGGGCACCTCAAGCAGAAATTTACCGGAGCTCACCCCATAACCCAACCTAAACACTTCATTATTTCATAGGAGTTGAAGGAAGTCCAATTTAAAAGTTAATATCACGGGAATAATATCATAAGTCAACACCAGATTCATTAAAATAACTATGCATAAGTTCCCAGTTGTTCACAATATCTCTATACAAACCGAAGTCAATAATTATATATGTCGTGATAAGCACCCAACAATAGTTAAATAAATTATTAAAGAGACTGTGTCTAAAGATAAGGACTAAGAGATGAATGTCTTCTCAATGTAAGTAAGATCACCCTTCCAAGTCAATGCACAAACTGCCTAATCGTCCAATCACTGCGTAGAAGAAGAATAAGATGCTTCATCCCCTACGTCTCGTAGGGAATTAGCATCCATAGATGGTTAGCGATTGGAATTCTATCATGTAACTCAAGTATAAGTGATAAAGTACATCATCAAAAAACAACAAATCAATATATATCACATTATATCACATTCATAGACTTAATCATACATATTGATATATTACATACCAATCAAGATATCAAGGCTCATCAACATTCTCAGACATTCATTCTTTAAGCATGAAATAGGGAACTCCCACCCTCCACACTTATAGGTTTAAAATTTTACTCTATGCATAGATCTCTAACCACAATCATATACAGTTAGAAAAAGGACTTTAAACATGTTTATCCATTCATTAACCAAGTACTTCAACCATACTCACATTCATTCCTCAACGCACACTATCTATACTCAAATTCATTTAGAAAGGGACTATAACAACATGCTCGTACATTGGGCGAGGTACTATTACCTCAAGAGATCTTTTTGAGCAAGTGACTTTAACCACAAGCAATTTCATTAGGCAAGGGACTTTAACCTCAATCTATTTCGTAGGGCGAGTGACTTAAACCTCAAGCCATCACACTATCTTTAGTATACAATAGGTCTTTATCCCCCATTACTTTTTGGTCAATCATACATTCAATACAACACTTAAGGACTTTAACATTTAGCTAAATAACCACCATACATAACCAGTTGGTCTTTCCGGGAGCCTTCATTGCTCAACAATTTAAATCATCCAATACCTTCATTAAATTTATCATACAAAACAAGATATGGTCATTAAGACCCTTACATTAATTTTACGCTACATTCTCACCATACTCTAATTCAAAACACAATTTGAGTTCATCTTTAGACCTAGGAACTTTACCCTTTCATTATCCAACAACCATGGTCATCACTTTCATCACACATGGTTGATAATTTCTTCAAAAAACCTTTTATCACTCATTCATATCCATTGGTCCATTACCCTAGTTTAATACATCAAACACATATGACTAGACAACTCACTTAGAAATTTCAACAAATA
Source organism: Capsicum annuum (assembly GCF_002878395.1). Classification (NCBI taxonomy): domain Eukaryota; kingdom Viridiplantae; phylum Streptophyta; class Magnoliopsida; order Solanales; family Solanaceae; genus Capsicum; species Capsicum annuum. Next base: position 150,314,534 of record NC_061114.1, on the reverse strand, counting down.
CCATAGGTGCATGCCTTCAACAGGTTCATTTTCATGGTAGAAATCGCATCGACTAGGGTTCCTCAAGACCCTTATGTTAAACAACATCTAAAAGTGTGGTGAAAATAAAACACCATGACCTGAGATAATAGACACTGGATCACCGTGCAACTTCACGATATTCTCAAGATACAACTTAGCATAATCTTCTACCAAGTAATTAGACCTTAAAGGAAAGAAGTGGGCAAACTTGGTCATTCTATCAATAATGACCCAAATTGAATCACATTGAGTATGAGATCTAGGAACACTGATAACAAAATCCAAATTAATTGCCTCCCACTTCTACTCGGGAAACTTAATTTCTTGGTATAGGCCATCCGGCCTTAAGTTCTCAACCTTTATTAGTTTTCACACTATGCACTTAGCAAAATAGCTAGCAATATCATGCTTTATATTACTCCACTAATAGAACTCTTTAAGGTCGTAGTACATCTTGGTAGCACTATAAGAAAAAGCTTTATTTATGACCAACATTTAGGGATTATTTAATAATTTTATCTCTAAAAGTATATGTATTAGGACGAGGCTATATGTTGGCCCATAATAGTGTATTTTATCGTGAAGGCATAAAATTTGTTCCATAAAAAATTTATAACCAGTCTCAAATAGTAATCAGAGCTTTGAGTGGGAGAACATACCGCATAAATCTAATATATATTTTTTATTTCACCAAAAATAGAAATAGGGGCCTAATTCAGCCTTTTTTATATTAATTTTCTTAACATAACTTTCTGTTTTCCTTAAATAGTATTGGCCGCTAATTTTAACACTATAACATCAATACGACGTATAATTATACGCAATTTGTAGATGCACAATAAGCTTGTGAGGGATCGAATGCCCAGCTTTGTCAATTATAGGCAACTATGCCAATTGTAGAAATGTTTTAGTTTTCACTATTGTGTCTTCTTCCTGGGTTATGCATATCGATTTACCCAAATCTCTGTTCATCTCTCCACAACGCGAATTCGAGGTATGCTTTTTATTCCATGTAGTTACATTTTTTTAAAATATTCATTTTATTGCTTGATGGTTTAAGCTACTATTATTCTTTATATTTTTTATTCAAAATCTATTTTTTTTTAAATTTTGACAAATAGGTAATTTATAATGAAATATATCAATTTATGGATGGTCGATTGTAATTATCTACCTTTACAAAGTAGGGGTAAGGTCATAAGTTGTGTGCATACTATTACAAACGATAATGGGCTTGGGTGGGTATAGAGTTGGGTAGGTTTACTACTATACATGGTAGAGCATGGCAGTCTCTACATGGGGTAGGGTGAGAAATTATCTAAAGATTATCTACCTTCGAATAGTTATTTTACTTCTGTCCATTCTTGTTACCTTCAAAGTTGATGAGGATACTTAATTGACTTCAAATTGAATTTTGGAAATATGTAGTGAGTCGGTTGATGTGCTTTTTGTTGCCATATTTGACTGCATCCTTGATATTATTGCTTATTCTATAAAGAGAACTTTGGAGTTAGTGGGTAAGGGAATTACCTTGGTCTGATTTAGTGGTAGTTGAATTACACTCAGTATATAGTGTGGAACAATATATTTATATCTCTTGATAAATATAAAGAAGTAATTCCTAGCATGCTAGATAGATGTTCTTGGTATCCTCTAAAGCTCTTTAATTTCTTTTCCCAATTTTGTTTTATCATATTAATAAGTGTCGTGTGACTTTTTACCAATTATTCATTGTTAGATTTTATCATAGTGTCTAATTTGTGTACTGAGTTTTGAAGGAAAAGAATGCTTCCTTTAGATCTTTTACAAAGTTTTATAATAAGCTATTCCTATATGATTTCTAGGAGTTAAGAGTTATGTTTTGGGACATAAGAGAACCATTCATATTTAATTTATATCACAGTGTGTTGAAGGTGTACGCCTGGAAACTATACTTCCACAATTTGATAAGGTAAGACATTCACTTCATAGTCTACTCCCTAGTTCCTTCTCCTTATTTGTATTCCTAAATATAGGAAGGAAATGATAAAGGGGTTGCATTTTCTCTTTCAATGCCTAGTCAAAAGCTGGACCTTTTCAAGATTACTTTATAGAGTACATTTTTGTTTTCTTGGTCCTTAATAATGTTTGTGCACTGATTGATGACATCCTCAGAGACGTTGTAGTGAAATGTATTTTTAAGGCATCTCTTGTACAATCTCACAATCTCATTCTCATAAAGTTTTCTATTACGATTCCAATAGTCCATTTTTGACTCTCTTATTTCTCTAGATATGAAGGTTATGCTTGGGTGTTACTAGATGGAGGTCCTTCACGTGCATTTTCTAATATTGATATTGTCATGATAGAAGATGAACTCAATGTATAAAAAGTATGTCCTCTTCTAACTTTTTTATTACTCGAGTATCCCCCTAATTTTTTATTAATTTTGCTCATTATGCTTATGAAAGAGATAGTTGAATTTTGTGATCTCAAGTAGAAGTTATTTTAACCCAACCTAGCGAGCACGATTTTCCCTCAAAGACCTAGTAACTTCACCTGTATAGAACACCTTCCTTGGTGTAGTCTTCCAATTATATCTCTTTCCTATTCAAAATGGTGCTAGGTATTAAAATTGAAGTTACAAGAAGGAAATTAAAGTTGATAACTTCCTTTTCCTATAGATACCTTCTTTAGAGAATGAAGACTCTTAAGTTCTGTAATCTTCTGAAGGTAAGGAGTTTCACAGAGATACCTAGAGTAGTTGTTAGTATGAACAATAGAAATTCTATTATAGCCATTTTTGTACATTAAAAGTGCACTGTATATTGAGTAATACCTAGAATTGATGGCATCTTCGGTCTTTGATTTTTGCCAGCAAAGATTAGATCTTAAACTATTAGAAATTTTTTATATTTCTAGGTTGTGTCTTCTTTCAAATTAAAGATAATTTAAGGTGTGTAATCTTATAAAGATTTCAAGTTGACCTTGTATTTTCCATGTTCTTCAATTAAATATTTAGCAGCCCCTAGAAAATATAGAACCCGAACTACTTTAGCATGTTGCATCTTCTTGAAGTACATTTCCTTTATTGGTTTTCACAAAAGATGCAATAACCTGTATTTCCTTATTTGGTTTAAACAAAAAATACAATAGTGTGTTATGTACCTAGGTGAAACTTCCCTTTTTGGTTTTAATTTCATTATCTATTTGAGTTTTCTATTCGTTATTTGTTTTGCTATACCGTTATCTATCCTTAGCTAGGGTTCTATCAAAGACAGCCTCTCTACTTTATATGGGCTAGTACTATGGATTGTCTACAATTTAACCCCCTACCCTTGTGGGAATACTACACTGGGTATGTTGTTGTTGTTATTGAATTAGTCTGATCACTGAAACTTGCTATTCTAGAAAATTTCTTTCGTGTAAGCTAACTTAATTTTCATTGGCCTTTTACTTTCTTCTCCTAATTAATTTAATTTTGTGGCTTCCGACACCAAATAATTTATCATGTAAGTTAAGGCTTGTCAAAATAGAAGTTTTTTGCATTTCACACTTCCTCAAAATTGTACTAATTTATAACTAGTTCTTTAAGCAATGTACTTCTACTTAGCTAGTTGATATTGCCCTATATGGATGTTTTTATTTCATTATGTTTCAGTTTTTAGCCACTTTTTTAGTTAAAGATATATGCTCAGTAACTATATGAGAAGAATAAATTATGTTTCTTTCACTTTCTAGGACTTGTTTGTTGCTGATTAAAAGGGCTTCCCCGATAGCTAGTTTGGGAAGAAGCAAGATTCGCTCATCAAATCCTAAGTTTATTTCCCTCCGGGTTTGTTAAGAACTATTTAAAGCTTTTGGCCTATTTATGTTCAATGTGGGTCCTATTTGATTCTTTGGTCTTCATAGTAGGCTGAATCTGTGATCCAATTATTGATGACTTCAAGTGAACACAGTTCAATAGGACTTGAAGCGCATAAATAGGGAGATAGACATCTGCGAGATGCACACACCTTGATACGAGTTTTATGTCACAAGAAAGAGAGAGAAACTTTAAAATTCTTAAAACGGCATTGCCACCCCCGAGCATCGTCCGGTGCCTTTTTGAATCCTCGTTGTTTTTTATGTTTTTTCAATAAAAATTTTAAAATTATTAGCTAATTTTTACAATATAGTGGTTTCTAATGGTCATACGTTTATCTGGGAAAATTGACTTATTATTTTCAATACATTAGTTAAGCGTGGTGATTTTTTTGTTTTTCCTTCTTGTCTACGGGATATTATTTTTTGGATATTTGTGGGGTGAAGAATGGAAGTGGGTTAAGACAATGACAAGTGAAAGGGAATATTTGTGGGTCCAGACAATGATAAGTGAAAGAGAAATAGGAACGGCAGTTGGTTCAGACAGTGACTAGTGAAATGGACTTAAAACAACTAAAGCTTATTATCTAGTTCCCCTTGTTTATAACCTCTTCTTTTTGCGGATTCGAATGATAGTGTTGTGCATAAATAGTAAGTATTGTTATTAATATCCGGTGCTACATGTTTGGTCCTAAGGACTACTCTACTTGCTTATAACATTCTAGCAATGAAGATGGTAGTCTCTAGAACTAATCATTATCAAGCCACAAATGAGAAACATTATGACAAAATGAGGCAGTTAAAAGCCTTTGATGATACCAAGGCTGGCGTTAAAGTGCTTGTTTATGCTGGAATCACTAAAGTACCTCAAATATTTATTATTCAACCAAAAAAAAAAGCTAGAATCTTCGGATAAGTATGGATCACAGTTCATTTTTCCAGTTATCGACCTTGAAGGCATGGATGAGGAGCCAATCAAGCGTTAAGAGATTGTGGACAAAGTTCGAGATGCATCAGAGACATGAGGTTTCTTCCAAGTAGTTAATCATTGATTTTTGACATCTGTCCTTGAAGAAATGTTGGGAGGAACACAAGAGTTTTTTGAGCAAGCTATCGAGGTTCAGAAATAGTATTAGACTAGAGATACGAAAAAAGGGTGATTCATTCTAGCAATTTTTATTTCTTCAGCCCTTCTATTCCAGCTGCAAATTATAGAGAACACTTTTCTATTTAATATCTCTTGATCTTGGAAGTCTAGCAGAATTACCATCTACATGCAGGTATGTGTTCCCAAAATATTAAATGTGGGTATTTACTATTTTGTCTTACAGGGATGGGCAGTGATAACTAATACAAAGCTATAACAAAAATTCAAGACTAAAGAAACAAAAATCAGCAACTAAAGAAAGAGGAGATGAAGTAGAAACAAGAAGAAAATTGAATTAAATAAAAGATAGTAATGAAACATACACAAACTCTAGTGATTAGCACCTAAGTGTATATTAAACACTTAAACACACCTCACCATTAATGGATAACACTTAATTCTTAGATGGACACAAAGGGATCAACTTCTCAAGTAACCAAACTTTCTTGCAAAAATGTCAACAAGAGTGATTCCACACTCAATGATGACCCTAGATTCAATGTCTTCTCCAAAACCTACACTAAGATAGATTTTACAAGCCCTACACTAAGGAAAGAAAATACAATTTGAGTTTTACTCAATCAATTCATCAAAAACTTATGAAAATAGAAAGCTATTTGTCTATTTATACTTATTACAAACAAAGACTAAAATACCCTTAATGAAGGGTGCTCCTTTGGAGTGTAAAAGCGGAGTGTCAAAAGACTATAATACCCGTAAGTTAAGGTGCATTTGGAGTGTAAGCAAGTATTCCTTGAAGTATATTCAAGGTCCCTTATCACATATTTGCAAGTATACTCTCTTGGATGAATGCCACCATCTTCATAAATTGCACCTTGTGTGCTTGGACTTGATGAATGGTGGATCTTTCATGCTCTCAAAATCGAGGATGGTATATTTTTAAAGGCTTATATTCCTCGGGTAAGAATTAAGGCAAACAGTCAAGCAACCTTCCACACACAAGATTGCTTTATGTCTTGCTCAAAATGGGCCTTCTTAGCATATTCTTGTTCCCTTTGAGTGACCAAGTCTTGAGCGTTTAGGTGTTGGCCTCCAAAGAAGTCATCAAAATCTAAGGCGGCCATTCTACTTGTATCATCCTCCCCTTAGTCTTGAGCGTTTAGGTGTTGGCCTCCAAAGAAGTCATCAAAATCTAAGGCGGCCATTCTACTTGTATCATCCTCCCCTTCTTGAAAAGGATCCAACCTCGAATCCAAAACTTGCAAAATCAAAGACAGGACAAACAAATACAAACTCCTCATGTCTTGAGGGTTAGGGTTAGCACAACAAATCATATCGGCATGCGAAGGTTGCATATATTTATAATATAACCAAGAATCCTTTAAATTAAATATTAAAAGTTCCGTGAAATATGCACAAAGGATTTGGTTATGGGATTCAACAAAAGTGATACTTTGATTGTCATGTAGACCAAGCAACACTTTGGGTTCATAAACATCATCAATTCTATATTTGACATTGGGGTCAAATGGGAAGAGTGGCCATAGACACAGGTCTAGACAACACTCCTATTTGACATAGGCTTCACCCAAACTACACCACATACTCTCTACAATATCATACATGTCATCAAAAGCAAATAGTGAGCAAAGAAAGGTATCACTCAAGTCAACTTCTACTAAGGTGTCTTCATGTAAGTACCTACGTCTAATTTCAACTTCAACACCATAAGTACTCTTAACAATAAGGTCACACATAGAAGAAGAAGTAATTTCTAAGCAATGGACACTTTCTCCTTTTACGGAAGATCCCTCTAGTAGACACATACCACCACAAAAATCAAAGGAATTATTGTTTAAGTCTTCATAAGAAGAAAGTAATTCATCCTCATAGTCATCAAACATGGTTGGGGTATCATACAAAGGATCACAACCATAATCCATTTTCAAGGAACAATCACTTACTGGGTTTCTTATGAATTCAAGCAAGTTAAAATTATCATCACCTAATTTATCATTCCTTTCCAAGACCACACATTCTTTCCCTTAAGAGTACTCTCATCTTCCAATAAGAGATTTCCATCTTTAGGAGAAATATTGGTGCATATAGGTTATAGCTTTAAATACAAGCTACACCTTCAACTTTATTCTCACCACTAGGTTTATTAGGAGTGACTATATCATCTTCAAACAAGATATTATGCCTAAAGAGAGTAGGATCTATTTCCCAGGTAGATTTTTTACAAATACATTCATCACTCTCTAAAAGAACAATATCAAGTTTCAAAGATATT